>NC_053161.1:48639203-48971360 GCF_016835505.1 Polypterus senegalus
TTATGGAAGTATTTAAGTGAACAATCAGCATGAGTGAAGTAAACATAGGTGGAAATAATGATTTGGTAGTGACCAGATCAGATAATTTTAGAAAAAGGCAACAAAAGCATTGATTGGGTATTATTTATCTTGATTTTCAAAAAGACTTTCATCTTCTTCTTCTTTCGGCTGCTCCTCTTAGGGTTCACCACAGTGGATCATCTTCTTCCACGTCTTTCTGTCCTCTGTATCTGATGTATTACACCCATCACCTGCATGTCCTCTCTCACCACATCCATAAACCTTTTCTTAGGCCTTCCACTTTTCCTCTTACCTGATAGCTCTATCCTTAGCATCCTTCTCCCAATATACTCAGCATCTCTCAACTGCACATGTCCAAACCAATGCAATCTCGCCTCTCTGACTGTCTCCCAACTGCCAACTTGAGCTGACCCTCTAATGTACTCATTTCTAATTCTATCCATTCTTGTCACACCCAATGCAAATCTTAGCATCAGTAACTCTGCTACCTCCAGCTCTGTCTTCTGCTTTCTGGTCAGTGCCACCATCTCCAACCCATATACATAGCTGGTCAAATTACCGTCCTGTAGACCTTCCTTGTCAACTCTACTCCTTGCATCCTCACCATTCCCCTGACCTCCCTCTCATTTACACACATGTATTTTGTCTTTTCCTACTGACCTTCATTCCACTCCTCTCTAAAGCATATCTCCATCTCTCCAGGGTCTCCTCAACCTGCTCCCTACTATTGCTACAGACTACAATGTCATCAACAAACATCACAGTCCACGGGGACTCCTGTCTAATCTCGTCTGTCAACCTGTCCATCACCATTGCAAATAAGAAAGCGCTCAGAGCTGATCCCTGATGTAATTCCACCTCCACCTTGAATGCATCCGTCACTCCTACCGCAGACCTCACCACGGTCACACTTCCCTCATACATATCCTGTACAACTCTTACATACTTCTCTGCCACTCCCGACTTCCTCATACAATACCACAACTCCATTCGAGGCACCCTGTCATATGCTTTCTCCAGGTCCACAAAGACGCAATACAACTCCTTCTGGCTTTCTCTATACTTCTCCATCAACACCCTCAGAGTAAACATCGCATCTGTGGTACTCTTTTTTGGAATGAAACCATACTGCTGCTCACTAATCATCACCTCACTTCTTAACCTAGCTTCCACTACTCTTTCCCATAATTTCATTCTCTGTCTCATCAATTTTATTCCCCTGTAGTTACTGCAGTCCTGCACATCCCCTTTATTCTTAAAAACACCAGTACACTTCTTCTCCACTCCTCAGGCATCCTCTCACTTTCCAAGATTCCATTAAATAATCTGGTTAAAACCTCCACTGCCATCTCTCCTAAACACCTCCATGCTTTCACCGGTATGTCATCTGGCTTTTCCATTCTTCATCCTCCTCATAGCAGTCCTTACTTCCTCCTTTCCAATCCGTTGCACTTACTGATTCACTATCTCCACATCATCCAACCTCTTCTCTCTCTTATTCTCTTCATTCATCAGCCTCTCAAAGTACTCTTTCAATCAGCTCAACACACTCTCCTTGGTTGCGAGTACATTTCCATCTTTATCCTTTATTACCCTAAACTGCTGCACATCTTTCCCAGCTCGGTCTCTCTGCTTAGCCAATCAGTACAGGTCCTTTTCTTCCTCCTTAGTGTCCAACCTCTCATACAACTCATCATACACCTTTTCTTTAGCCTTCACCACCTCTTTCTTCATCTTGCTCCTTATCTCCTTGTACTCGTCTACGTTCTGCATCTCTCTGACTATCCCACTTCTTCTTTGCCATCCTCTTCCTCTGTATACTCTCCTGTACTTCCCCATTCCTTTTCCTCCTTCCTCTGTCCAGATGTCACGCCGAGCACCCTTCTTGAAGTCACCCTTACTGCATCTGCTGTAGTTTCACAACTATTTGGTAATTCTTCACTACAACCCAGTGCCTGTCTCACCTTCTCCCTAAACTCAACCTTGCGGTCTTCCTTTTTCAACTTCCACCATTTGATCCTTGGCTCTGCCCTCACTCTCTTCCTCTTCTTGAGTTCCAATGTCATCCTACAGACCACCATCCAATGCTGCTTAACTACACTTTCCCCTGCCACCACTTTGCAGTCTTTAATCTCCTTCCGATTGACTCGTCTGCATAGGATGTAATCTACCTGTGTACATCTTCCTCCACTCTTGTACGTAACCCTATGTTCCTTCCTCTTCTTAAAATACGTATTCACCACAGCCATGTCCATCTTTTTGGCAAAATCCACTATGTTCTGACCTTCTTCATTCCACTCCTTGACACCATACCTACCCATCACTTCCTCGTCTCCTCTGTTCCCTTCACCAACATGTCCATTGAAATCCACTCCAATAACCACTTTCTGTCGCTTTGGTACACTGTTCATCACTTCATCTAACTCACTCCAAAAATCTTCTTTCTCATCTATTGCACACCCAACTTGCAGGGTATATGCACTAACAACATTCATCATCACACCTCCAATTTCCAGCTTCATAATCATTACTCTGACACTTTTCACCTCCAAAACACTCTTGACATACTATTCATTCAGAATAATCTCTACCCCATTTCTCCTCCCATCCACCCCATGATAGAAGAATTTGAATCCACCTCCGATCCACCTGGCTTTTCTCGACTTCCATTTAGTTTCTTGCATGTACAATATATCAGCCTTCCTTTTTTCCATCATATCTGCTAACTCTCTCCCCTTAACAGTCATACTGCCAACATTCAAAGTTCGTACCCTCAGTTCCACTCTCTTTACCTTCCTCCTCTCCTCCTGCCTCCAGACACGTCTCCCCCCTTCTTCTTCTCCTTATTCTTCTTCTTTGACCAACAGTAGCCCAATTTCCACCAGCACCCTGTTGGCTAACAGTACTGGTGCCAGTCATTGTTAACCCAGGGCTCGACCGATCCGGTATGGAAATTTGCATTGTTGTTCACATAATGATTTGCCAAAATTTTACACCGGAAGAAACATACTGGTTTATGCATCCCCTGTGGCTGGGTATTCAAAAAGCCTTTCATAAGGTACTTAAAAATAGGCTAGTGAAGAAATTGAAAGAAGCAAGATTTCAATTGGAAGTTTAAAAAGGATTTGAAAAATAAAGGATTTTCTTCAGTTTAAGTTTTGATAAAAAGGGTTTCCATCAGTGCACTGCTGCAGCCATTTGCTTTTCTTATATAAGTTATATAAATGCTGTCAATAAAAAGTAACTAATAAATCTGATTATGTTTAACGATAACACTAAAATCTGTTGAATAATAAATCAGCCTAAAGTCAGCCAAATTAGTAATTATGGATGTGAAAAGCATTCAGAATTAACAGATATGCCCATAAAAGTAAGAGAGTAAAGCAACAATAATTTAATTACACAGTAGTGGTCTGGCTTAATAGATGTGGTAGACTCAACCACAATCAGACAGTGCATAGAAATGATTAAGGTGCTTAATGGGATGGATGCTGGGTTACACAGTGTCAGAAACAGCAGACACAGAATAAATGAATGAAAAATAAATAGATAAAGTCTGCGTGGTGCAGCTTAAAAACTAGGTTTTAAGCAGCAACCGGGAGAAAAAGTACATGTGCAAAAGGCCTGAAAAGCCCACCACTAGTCTGAAAAAGAATGTAAAAAATATAACTACATACAGCTTGCAAGATCTTGCTTAACTCGGGAACTTTGTTCAGTCAGCATATATCTTGTTTCAGCCATCATTTCTCCCCTGTCTGGGGTTCAAAGTTGTATGTTTTGTCTAATTTTGTATCATTTATTTGTATTAATGTTTCTTTTGTTTATTATGTATATTATTCTTTGTGTTTATTTGATTATGTTCCATATGTTTTGTGGGTGGTTCCCCAAGGGGCAGGAACTGCCCTTATCTTTATTTACTAGTTCATTTCAAATGCACTAGGGAGTGGAGTGTCATGTGTGTGGTTTTGCTGTGATTTATTGCTTTTCATGATTTCTGGATTTTTGTACCTGTGCTCTGACTTTGTCTTTGGATTCTGTATTGGGATCTTCCTTTGTAGTGTTTTACCTGGCCTTCTCTGGCAATTCTTTTTGTGTTCTTAGGAGTTTCTTCAATTACTGAGCCTTTGTTTAAAATAAACCTTTATTTTATATAGATTTTCCTATTTTGCCCAATAGTTTCTAGTCGGGGATTGGACATTAATTCCCTCAACTAGAGGGCAACTTTGAAAATAGTTTTAGAACTTTGGTGCTATTGGGACATACTTTGCCCAAATTTCACACTTAATGGTAGTGTTTCCTTATGTAAGAGATTTTTAAAATGTCAATTTATTTATATAGCACATTTAAAACAACATAGCAATGTGGTGGCCAAAGTGCTTTACAATAATAGAATAAGTGAAAACAAACAAATAACATAAATCGAAATAAAATATATGAACATAAATAAAATAAATAATAAATAGAAGTAATGTTATATAATCACAATGAGGAAACCATCAGTATTACTGAAGATCATGGAATACAAGTGAATAGAAATCAGTCTTGCACTGCTATGACAGCTTTTAATGGCTAGAATTCCATTTACTTTTTCAATAAAATTGCCTTCCAAAATTTTCCTTGTCTAATTGGTTATTAATTGGTCAGTTGATCTGGAAATTGACTGTGCTCAAAAGAGAGTGCACCATAACGTTACTGTATAGGCAAAATGTTAAGTTTAGCATTAATAATAATAAGCTGTATTTATATAGTACTTTATTTATATATCACATTTTTACAACAAAAGGTTAACAAAGTGCTGCATAACAAAAAAAGATACACAAAAATCACACACTTTAAACAAAAAATATAAAAATTAAAATAATTAAAAGTCTGAAAAAAGAAGGTAAGCAATATAACTACATACAGCTTGCAAGATGTTGCTTGACTTGCTCACTCGGTTTAATCCGCATGAGCACCTGCCTACCTTAAATAACTCCTAAGTCAGCATTAAAACACCATTCCTGATAAAACAACAGCCTAAAATCTACAGGAGCACACAACATGTACAAAAATTGAAAGAAAATAATATACAAAATGTGCAGACACACAATTAAAATGTGTTTCTAAATTTAAAGTAATTGAATTAAAACTGAGGGAACACCTGTGGGGGTGGGTTTTTACTCCAACCGGTTTCACATTTTTGCTTGAAATATGGAATGTTGAAAAAGAGTGGAAAATACGGTATAATTTCTATAAGTACCAAAACAGAAATTGAAAAACACTGCAGCTTCAATAAATAGGAGTTTAACGCAACAGTTATGAACTTGGGTGTTATACAATATGTGTATATGGATGTACAGTATAAACATACAGTAAATATAACTACCTGTTCAATTAATATCATGGAGTGCTGTTTTTACTTAATCTGCTGAACCTGCACTGTTGGATTTATTTTACCTTATGTCTCTTTTTACCATGGCATACGTTTAATTACGTGTTTAAGTTCAATATGCCTCCTTGGGCTTATTCATTAATGTAAAACTTTTTTACACAAAACTAATTCAAGAACCATAGAATTTTAGAAGTCCCTCGTGTAAGGTCAGCCAGATGGTCCTTTGCCTGCTGCTTAAAGTCATGCTCCCTGGTTAGTGCAGTGTTTGGCTCCAGGTTATAATTAATCTTTTCATACCTAGGCTTGCTAAAAGACCAATGAGAATTGCATGTTATTTTATGATAAACTATTTTCATACAGAAACTGCAGTAATTTACTTAGCTGTGATGTTATTCAAATGAAATAACAGTTTATAGGACTACTTCTAAAAAGTTATTAAAGAATTTTATACTACCTAAACATGAAACCCCAATAACTGGATATAAATGATTTATATAATAATAAAATGTACAACCAAAATTTTATTTATTTTCTTTAGTAATTTTAATACAGATCATTGAAAGGATAAACAGAAATGAACGGAATCAGCAAACTCTTCTTGTCATTATGTATTCATGTAACATATTTTAATAATATTTCATGATCATGAAGGTAAACAATTGTACTGCCAACTAAAACAAAACAAAGTAATCAAAAAGGTGAATCACAGAATTAACATGTCAATGTTTATGTTTCTTCCAGGGTGCTTTTCATAAAGGCTAAAAACAAGCACCAAAATGGACTGTTGTGTTAACCAGGTTTAGTTCTTGTTTTGCAGATAAACCAACAAACATTATGCACACACTATGCCCTGTACTAGTGTGAATTCACTCAGAGTATTGAGCAAACTAGGACAAAGGCACAGTAGCTGTAAAATCTGTATAGAGAAGGGAATCCAAATGCAGCCCACACTGAAACGAACAGGCTGCACTGAGAGGTCAATTCTATTCTACTGTATAGTTTCTACTTAGATAGCATTCTTTATGAATATTGTCCCAAATTCTGATGAGGTACAGTATTATATACTACACCTTTTAGCAATGGTTGGATTGTTAAGGAAGACTGGAAAAAGATTCTAATAATTATGTGATTCTAGTAACATTTAACCAACTATCCAAATTCTGAAGTTAGTAATGTCTGGGTTTGTGTTTTTTTTTTGGTTGTTATTGGTTTTTTTTGCTTGTTTCAATTCCACACTTGCTGTAGGTCGGGTTTCCTTATATTAGTGCCTCATTCAGTGAACAACAACATAAAATATAGACTCCAGATCTACTGGTTAACACTACTAAATGTAAAGTATGAAAGTATCAATGTAGTTCATGTAATTTATTTTGTTTATGTATTTGCTTATGTGTTTATTTTACAAATTCTTAAAAATTATTCTTAGTACATGTTTAAATTTCACTAAATTTCACCTAGTTTGGAAAGATTTAACTAAATGTTTTTTACATGTGAGAAAACAGAATATTAGAACAATCTAGACAAGAATAGGCCATTCAGCCCAACAAAACTTGCTGTTCCTATCCACTTAATCCTTCGAAAATAACATCAAGTCTAGTTTTGAAAGTTCCTAAAGTCGTACTGTCATCCACACTGCTTGGTAACGCATTCCATGGTCTATAATTTTCTGTGTAAAGAAAAACTTCCTAATGTTACTGAGAGGATTGGAGACTGTATGAAATTTACTCTTAAGAAGTTTCCAACTGTGTCTCTGTGTTCTTGATGAACTCATTTTAAAATAACAGTCTCGATCCACTGTACTAATATCCTTTATAATTTTAAACACTTCAATCATGTCTCCTCTTAATCTTTTTTTGCTAAATCTGAAAAAGCTCAGCTTTTTAAATCTTTCCTCATTATTCATTTCCTGTAACTCTGGAATCAGCCTAGGTGCACATCTCTGTACTTTTTCCACCACTGCTATGTCCTTTTTGTAGCCTAGAGACAAAAAATGTATGCAGTACACCTGATGAGGCCAAACAGCCTTAAACTAAATTAACACACATACAAGCTAACTTATTTTTGTTCTTTAATATTCCATAATAACTAAAAACCTTCATATTACCATTTAATGATACATTTAGTGATATACATTTCTTAACTCTAGTACAATATTGCTAATGTGACTTAGATGACAGACTAGCCTTTTCAAGACTTTCCTGTCTGCACTATGCAGTATACATCTGAATGTTGACAGAAAACATTTTAAGCTTTAATTTCAACTGTAACTATATTTTAGTTTATGCATGGTTATGGTTATGGTTATGATTAGGAGGCAACTAAAGGGCTTAAGTAACGGTAATACTACATCAGACCAGGGGTGGCGGAGTGTTCTGACTATCTCTCTCAGTCTCTTGCAGACCATTCCCGGGAAATCCCACCAGGTTCTGGTGCATTTGATGACGTTCCTTCCAGTCCTGGCGCATCTGATGACGTCGCTTCCGGTCCCAAAGAAGTCATTTACGGATTTGGCATAGATGACATAATTTCCTCTGCTAGCCTTTAAAACTGCCATCATACCTCTACATATTGAGTTCTATTTTGGACTCAGTCTTGCAAACAACTTACTCTTTACAAACCTTTTGCAGCCCGGATCATATTACATGGGTGGCTGCCCCAAACCTTTGTGATTGTCTGGAGTCTTTTGTGACAATACATACTGTATATATGTCACAAAAAAAATATATATATTTTTTTGGACTCCATTGTGATTGTTGCCAACAAATAGATCTTCAGATGCTTTTAAATCAGTTTCAACATAATGTGGTACAATTAGTTTTATTTATTACCTCTGCTTTGGGCCATGTCAGAATCTAGGAACAGATGCAGAATCCATTGATCTTTGAGTTCTAATAATTTGAAATGGCTAAACACCCACATGTGCAGTTACAACATTCTGTTTTACAAGATCACACAAAATAGTATGTCACTGTTGCTGACAAGTTCCCTTCCTCAACAGCACTTATTTGCTTTGTAGAGTAAACATCTAAGTGAGATTGTTTTTTTGCTACTGACAAGTATGGACTGTGTACTTGACAGGACTGGAAACTGAGACATACTGACATCATCCTTGCCAACAAAAAAGAGAGATTTTGTATTTTCTATAGTGTCAGTGTTAATTAAAAATACATTTTGCTTCTAAAAACTTTATGTTGTGCTGTGAGGCAACAAAAGGATACAATCAAAGTGGAGCATATGATATTATTTATCTGGACTTTCAGAAAGCATTTGATAAGGTGTCACATGAGAGGTTGGGCATCAAATTAAGAAGTGAGAGTGCAGGGTGATGTTTTTTGATGGGTGCAGAATTGGCTCAGACACAGGAAGCAGAGGGTGATGGTGCGAGGAACCTCATCAGAACTGGCCGATGTTAAGAGTGGCGTTCCACAGGGGTCAGTGCTAGGGCCGCCGCTATTTTTAATATATATAAATGATTTAGATAGGAATATAAGTAACAAGCTGGTTAAGTTTGCAGATGATAACAAGATAGGTGGATTAGCAGATAATTTGGAATCCGTTATATCATTACAGAAGGACTTGGATAGCATACAGGCTTGGGCAGATTAGTGGCAGATGAAATTTAATGTCAGTGAATGTAAAGTATTACACATAGGAAGTAAAAATGTTAGGTTTGAATACACAATGGGCAGTCGGAAAATCGATAGTACACCTTACGAGAAGGATTTAGGAGTCATAGTGGACTCTAAGCTATTGACTTCCCGACAGTGTTGAGAAGCCATTAAGAAGGCTAACAGAATGTTACGATATATAGCACAATGTGTGGAGTACAAGTCCAAGGATGTTATGGTCAACCTTTATAATGCACTGGTGAGGCCTCATCTTGAGTACTGTGTGCAGTTTTGGTCTCCAGGATACAACAAGGACAGCGTTAGAAAAGATCCAGAGAAGAGCGACCAGGTTGATTCCAGGGCTACAGGGGTTGAATTATTAGGAAAGATTAAAAGAGCTGAGCCGATACAGTTTAAACAAAAGAAGATTAAGAGGTGACATGATTGAAGTATTTAAAATTATGAAGGGAATTAGTACAGTGGATCGAGACTTTTATTATAAAATTAGTTCATCAAGAACAACTGGGCACAGCTGGAAACATTAGGAACTTTTCTTTCTACAGAGAACCATAGACATTTGGAATAAGCTAAGTGTGGTAGACAGCAGTACTTTAGGGACTTTCAAAACTAACATTGATGTTTTCTTACAAGAATTAAGTAGACAGGACAAGGCTGGCAAGAATGTTGGGCTGAAATGCTTGTTCTGATCTAAATTGTTCTAATGTTCTAACCAGTACAGACAGCACATTTGGCTTCCCTCCCGAATTTGTTGTGTCCAGTTAGAAAGAATGTATTTCTTTTTTACATTTCATTTGAGTATCTTTTGTACTGATGATCTGGTGTTCGTTTCTCACATGTTCTCATAGTTGTCAACATTACCATGCCTTCAGTGTAATATGAACATTACCAAGTTACAGTGTGTGCAGGTTTAAAGCACCTACCAATAGTGCATGAAAATGAAGTGAAATATGTAGACCATTCTATTATATACAGGTAGCCCCCAGGTTACGGACATCCAACCTACGACTTACACACGGGGCCGCAGCTGCGACGCATGCGCCTCAGTAACTGCTGCTCCGTCATCTTCGATCTGGGGATGCTGCAAGCAGTGGCTGGACGGAGGCTGGAAGGGGGTGATTTCGCTGCTTACGCAGTGTAATGTCCCTCGGGTGGCTCCCAGGGGCAAGCGGTTTCACTGCCCGCCTACCACACACGGCTGCCTCGTTCGTTCTCGGTGGGCGGTAGATAATGCTGCAAGCGGTGACCTGGTTGTGGCTGAACGGAGGCCATTGAGGATGAACGGGGTGGCGGGGGGTAGCATTGTAGTGGCTGACTGTTGAATGGGGCAGTGGTGAGCGATTCGCTACACACCATTGGCCGCACCGTGGACGGACGCTGCAGGCAGCATACTGTAGTGGAGGTGACTGTGAGGTGGGCTGGTGATGAACCGCCCCTCGCCGCCCCCATTCATTGTCAATAGCAAACCTGCTTGTACTGTTACATACATAGCAGGAAGTTGTCTCTTGTCAGTACATCAGACGTGTTGGCGACGGGTGCCTTCCTGCTGTGATAGCGTGTATAGTGCTGTGCAGAAGAGCTCATCTTAATCTTTTGTCTTCACCCTTCAAGAATGTCTCTGAAACACAAATCTGATGCAAGTTCTCGTGATATAGTAAAGAAGAGAAAAAACATCACCATTGAAAATAAAGTAGAAATAATGAAAAGGTCAGAGAGAGGTGCAACTCAATCATTCATTGGTTTCTTAGTGGATTCTATATAGAAAGGCAGCCAAAACCACACAGAGCAATGAAAAGTTTACATGAGTCACAGGTGCATCTGGACTGTGCAAAGATGACAACGACTCGAGTGACGAGTTGGAGGTGGGCACATGAGCAGCCAGTGCATACTGAACGAGAAATCAGCAGACTAGCATGACGGAGGGAGCAGAATGGACGTCCTTCTCCTCTACACCCGTTCCACCCTCCGCACCTGAGCGCCACACGGACGATTGTGTGTTGGTTTGTTCCGTGCATTGTTACAATGTTGCTTTTCTTACTGATTTATTACATTACCGATTTTTCAAATGTTAATTTTCTCCCTGTGCTTAAAAATCATTAAAAAACCAGCCTGATTATGCGGCATATGGTACACCGCGGATTGGCTAGTATATATATATATATATGATATATTAGACTTCAAAAAGAGGACAAATCTTGAAAAAAGAGGATGTCCAGTCTCCTTAGTTATTCTCAACTGCTCTGTATGTGAACCTCAGATGATCTATTTTTCATTTGACAAAATAAAAGGTGCAAGATGGGATCTGGTGTGCAGTGGAGCTAACGAGATAGAATGGTGGGAGACAAAAATCAGAAAATGACTGACAATAAAGGGTCCAAGCAAACAAAAGCCAAATAAAGGAGGCAATAAATCACAATCACAAGTCGCAAAATTAAGCAACAGAATCAGAATCACCAAGTGTAACAGATGTAACAAAAGGTCCTAACACAAAATTCCTCTCAGAAATACCCTTTTAGCTTCCTGTACACTAAACAAGAAGTAAGTAAAAAATGCAGTTGAAAGCAAAGAATTTTAGACTAGCATACTGACAGGTGTTATAGTGGTGGTGTCACGATATCAGAGATTCCATGATGTGACCGTATGAATTTATGACCAGAAGCTGCACTTGGCAAGGGTGTTCAAAATGGTGTTGTTCATGTTAAAATAACAGAAAGTGGCATCATACTAGCAAAATCAAAGGAACTTTTATGAAAAAAAAATCTATTTTAGAATATGGAAACATATTTTTGTAAATACTAGCATAATATATTAGGCTTTATTTACTGCTTTTCAAATATTATGAGAAAGATTAAATACAATCTTAATTGCATAAGACCCAGGAGATTAACTAGTGATGTTTCACTTATGTTTAATGTACTAAAAAAAAGTAATTATTATATATTAGCACTATAAACACATGAGCAACATTGTCACACTAGTATAATATTTACATTCATTAAAAGATAATTCTCAAAGAAGCACCTAAAAGTTACTAAAGTTAGGGTGGAAAGCAATCTCAATAATGTTATCTGTAAATAATCAATAAAAGGCCTGGATGCTCCCTTTTACACTGAAAGGCTTCTTTTTACTTCAGCCTCATATCCACAAGTCAGTGCAAATCCGTGCACATATATTAATAAATGCAATGGTAAAAATGGATCTTATTATTAAAAATGGAAAATAAATTGAAAAAGGTAAAGGCCCTGGAACTGTCTCATTTTCTTTCTCTCTCTCTCTCTCTCTCTCTCTTTCGAGCTGTCGTCCTGGGCGTAAGCCAGGAAAATCCCAGGACAAGCTGCCAGTCCATCAGAGGACACACACACATGCTGATTTTTAAATCCATAGTCAGTTTATCAGTGCTTCAAAGCCAAGATACTAAAATCGGATTAGATAAGCCAGTATGAAATCCAATTTCCTAATGGAATATCCTGTGATATTGTTTTGAATCAGCTTGTATGTGAAGCATGTCATACAACAACTGACAACAAGGTAATACTAAACATTACCCTGTTTCAGTGCAACCCAGGGAAAGAGATTACACAGATTAAAGGGGACATGCTGTGAAGCATCTTTATGATCAGAAGAATAAAAAGAGATGATAAGTGGAGCATAAATGATGCACTATGCTCATTGTGAATGAACTAATATGCCAATATGGAGATATTTTCTTAGAGGCATTACATTGATTCACAAGATAAACAATATAACTGGAAAAAGCATAGCAAAAAGAAAAAACTTACATCTGCACACTGACATTGTTCTGTTATTTATTCATATTAGCATGAAGTGTTTTCAATAAAGATACCTAGAAAGTTAAAGTCAATGATGGTAGGCCTACCTGTAAGTAATGCAGACTTGTGGCAGACAAGAAATGCATGAGAACAGGTTCAACTGTATATTATCTATTAAACTAAATTAAGGAATAATTTTTTTGAAAGGTATTTGTCTCCTTCAAGGCCAATTCCTTATAATGTGGCGATGAGAAGAGACTGAGAATAAATATTAGTTCAGGCAGAATTCAGGTCCCATGTGCTGTAAGCTAACATTAAAATCTGTCTTGTTAATGTATGCACTTCAAAATGCATTATTTCTCTCTTTTCATATGCAGTTGTAAGGATTTTTACATTTTTCCTCTTTTATGGCTTTTTTGGTATTGCCAGCTTATTATGTACCAAAATATAGCCTGCTTTATTCTCAATATTTAATAAGTGTATAAAAATGCCAGACATTTTAGTAAAAAACAAGTATTTACACATTTCTTATTGGAATACTTATTAATTTTACCAGTTAACCACCAAGCAAATAATATTCATTGTATGTTGTATCACCGTTACATAGATGACATCTTCATAATCTGGACTGCCAGTGAGAAGGACTTCCTCCATTTTCATAATGAACATAATTCTTTTCACCCCAACATAAAGCTGAAACTGAGTTCAGACAGACGGACCTACCTAAGAAGTGATAGCTTCCACCCCAAGCATAAGGTGCTCCATTATTTTCAGCCAAGCAATACAGTACAATCGTATTTGCTCAGACCCGACAGACTGGGATCAACAACTGCAGCAGCTCAGACAAGATTTCATCAGACAAGGTTATACCCCCAAAACGACAGACACTCAAATAAGAAGAGCTCCTGTCATACCCAGAAACAACCTTCTGGAATACAAAAACAAAGACAACTAGAACCGCATCCCCCTTGTTGTCACCTACAACCCACATCTTGAAACACTTCGAAAAATGATAAAAGAACTTCAGCCAATGCTAAACAACAACCAAACACTGAAACATGTATTTCCCGAACCTCCCCTCCTGGCATACAGACAACCACCAAACCTTCAGCAACTAATTGTCCGAAGCTCCCTAAATGAAGCTACAGAAAAGATGTAAAACGTGTGCCCACATTTATAATACAGACCATATAGTTATACCACACTGCCGACTTGAACATCACATAAAGGGATCATTTTCCTGCAAATCATCTAATGTGATCTACCTAATTCTCTGCATGAAATGTCCTGACAATGCACTCTATGTGGGAGAAACTGGACAAACACTTCGCCAGAGAATGAATTTACACAGGTTCCACATTAAACATGGCAATACAGATGTTCCTGTAGTGGCCCACTTCAACAGCAATGGACACTGTGAGAGGGACCTTAAAGTCACAGTGCTTATGGGCAACTTCAAAACACAGCAAGAGAGAAAAGAATGGGAAGTTAAACTCATGATAAAATTGAATACATTACAACATGGCTTGAATAGAGACAAGAGTTTTATGGCCAGTTATGAGGACTGTTTGCATCTCTCAGACTGAAACAGATAACCTGTCTACAGACCCGTATAGTTTTGAAAAATTCATCACAAACTTCAAAGGACTTTATTGGACAGTTATCTTATCCAAAGATCTTGACCATACATTGTTCTTCTCTCTCTTGTTAGATTAATCTTAGCCTGAATGAATCTATTAATTTTTTACATTTAAAAATTTACCATTGTTGTTTCTTGTCCTAGAGTGTGTATATAAACACAGGGAACTCCAGTTTCTGTATTACATCTTGCCTGAAGAAGAGGCCTGAGTTGCCTCGAAAGCTTGCATATTGTAATCTTTTTAGTTAGCCAATAAAAGGTGTCATTTTGCTTGGCTTTTCTCTACATTGTATAACCCAAAAAATTCATAAATGAAATATGTTAAGTTAACCACATACAAAGAAATTCTGTTTTTTTTTCATAGTAGCTACAATTCTTCAGCTGAGCAACAGAAACAAATTTTACGTCTTGTTTTTTGTTCCACTAACACATTTTTTTTTTGGAAAAATTAATTGAAGAGTAAATGAAGCATATTAGTCTTTTTGATTGATTAATATTCAATCAATACTTTGTGTAGAAATAATATGTATTCAAAATATATTTTCTTCATAATTTGTTAAATTAGTTGTGGGCTGCATATTTGTGCAAACTATATAAATCTAAGAACATGGAGAAGCTGAATGTCTGTGGACTACATTTTATTTTGTCTCAAGATTTTACTAGTAAGGTGATTAAACTACTATGAAGTGTAAAACTGTGAAATATATATAAATTTCATGTACACTGGGAACTGTTGACCAATAATGTAACTGCCAGTGATTTATATCAGACTGTAAAGTGCTTTAAGGTAATTTAATATGCCATATGTTGATTGACGAATGAATGTTGTTTTACTAAACCAAGCAAGGTGAAACGGTTATACATTTATAAAGGTGACTTGTGATACAAAATCTCAAAAGATCCTAAAGTGCACTACTCAATATGCATCAGCAGTCATATGACTGTGATTAAATTCAGACTTCAGATAAATGCAATGAGCTGTGGTTGCATGATATTCAGTAGATTTTCAGTAGTTAAGGGGACATTAAGTCTCCCTGCTATAACTACAGAAAAATAAGGAGGTGGAGAAAATTGATTAATTTAACTTTAGTACAGTATTGTATTTAAAAGTACTGCAATGAAACAAAAAAGAAACTGATTATAAAAGTCAAAATCAAGTAAAAATGAGAATGGCATAGACAACAAGTTGATTATACAATCCACTTCAGATTCACTACTGTCTGCTTACTAATTTATTCATATAGTGTGAAGATTTCATTGTTAAAAATGTAGATAAGTATATAAGTAATAGAAAAGAAAAAGAACACAAAACATATAAATGTAGCAGAATGTTTTCAGCATCATTTCTGCAGAGGAGCTACAATTGTAGATGCATTGGGCATCAAGGATGGTCTGTTCTGGTGGAAGGTGCTTCATGGTGGTATCATGGAGAAGTTAAAAACATATAGAACTTATAGACAACCAGTCAGTTTTTCTTCAAATTTAATAAACTGAAATGCAATGAATGACCTAAAATGGTGGAAAGATAAGCAGTAAACTGCCAGAGGTTTAAATTTACAGTTTAGGTTAGCAAACACTGAAATAAAGGTACCTACTTGAGGAATGCCATTATCTTGAAACCGTAGGAAAGTCAATTAATTGCCTTACACTGCAGAATAACATTTTATTAGCTGTGCTAGCACAACCACAAAGGTTTCTGTAGTAACCAATTAGCATTTAAACATGGTTAATTTTATGTGAAAAATAAATGACAAATCAGTCATTTCAAGCAATAAGAGCCATTTGCAGCATTAGTAATGTCTTGGTCATATTTTTAATGTTATCTTGATTAAAAAAGTATCAGTTTCTCTCAAAAACATGGACATTTCTGGGTGATTCCAAACATTTGAATGCTAGTGTATTGTATATTCCAGGCAGATCCTCCAAAGCTTTTCCTAGTTTTAACTGAAACTAATCTGGGCTGAGCTGAGCTAATTCTTCTTCGCAACCACAGACATTGGAAACCTGCAAGTGGAGAAACTAGTTAAATAATTGGACTTCTAATTGCACAAGATAAACCCTTTCATTTCACTGAGTGCACTCTTGCCCTTGAGAAATCTGGCACGATGTTATTTATTATCAGAAAAGGAAAGCTTTAATAAGTGTTCTAGGGCTTTTTTACTATGACCAGACAACTTATCCAGTCAATGTTTTGCTCTACAACGTATAATTATTACTCCGCACTGCAGGTTAGTCAGGTTCTCATTAAGCAGTGTGATATTTGTTTTGCACTCTCCCCCACCATCGTCTATTGGGGAGGAGCAAAAGCTTTAGATTCATTAAAAATTTTCTGCAATTAATTATGAATTCTTCTTGTCAATTGCTATCGTAATGACCTATTTTATCATCAGAAATATCACCATCAAAGCGGTAAATAATTACTGAAATGTTATAGAATAGTTTATGTAACTTGGTTCCTAGGGTGCAAAGCCTACTGACGCTCACGTACGAATTTTTAAGCTTCAGGTTTATAATCTACGTCAGCCTGGTGCTGACCTTTCAAATCTCCATCTCTCTTAGACACATCTGAATAGTTCTCATTATATCTTCCATTGTTGAAGAACAGTTTGCTTCTCACTTTTCTGACACTGTTATTCACTGCCACAATATTGTTACATTGAACTTTAAAAAATTCACGGCTTGCACTGCATGGACCTTAAGGGTTACACTTTCTTATTCCTGGCATTCATGAATTTAATTTTGCATTCACCAAGTGGTTTCAGTGTTTTTTTATTGTACATAACAAGCTCATTTTCCCAGTTCTCATGTGATGGTTTAGGATGTTGATTGAAATAATATTATAGCTAGTCACACAATATATCTCCAGAACTTTATTAGCTCCTTCCCCTACCTGCTTTTATCTGTCCTCATTTACAATACTGTATTCACAGTCTTTGTAGTAATACCTAGGATGTCATCATATCCCTTGCTTTCAGGGTAACTTACTGTAACGTTATGAACTTATTTGCCTTAATATCATATTGATTTGCATTTGGCTGTAAAATGATTGTACTTTTCACATTTTTATTCCTTGGCTCTTCTTATTTCCATCAAGCTGGATTGTTGTTTTTATTCCTCACATGAGTTTTTCCATATACAGTTGTGCTTTAAAGTTTGTGAAAATAGAATTTTCTATATTTCTGCATAAATATGACCTAAAGCATCATAAGATTTTCACTCAAGTCCTAAAAGTAGATAAAGAGAAAACTAGTTAAACAAATGAGACAAAAATATTATACTTGGTCATTTATTTATTAAGGAAAATGATCGAATATTACATATTTGTGAGTGGCAAAAGTATGTGAACCTTTGCTTTCAGTATCTGGTGTGACCCCCTTTTGCAGCAATAACTGCAACTAAACGTTTCTGGTAACTTTTGACAAATATGTAATATTCAATCATTTTCGGTCATTTCCAAATGACCAAGTATAATATTTGTGTCTCATTTGTTTAACTGTTTTCTCTTTATCTACTTTTAGGACTTGAGTGAAAATCTGATGATGTTTTAGGTCATATTTATGCAGAAATATAGAAAATTCTAAAGGGTTCACAAACTTTCAAGCACAACTGTAATTGCACCACAACTGCAAAAATTTAGAAAACTACTATACATACATTGCATTGTTCTGAAATGTAAAAAGTATATTCATTTTTGATATTATTATTATTAATGTAATAATTTGTGAGTTTTTTTTATTCCAAACACAGAATACATTATGTGAAGGGCTGTCATAATTGGGTACACTATTAACCTGTAGAGAAGCACCAGTTCTAAATTCTGATAATGTGCCGCTAGTCCATTTGTGATTTTAGAGGCTCTTATAAAGGCAGACAATACAATGCTTGCACCCTTGACAAAAACGGCAATGTGCTTTTTTTTTTTAGTCATTTAAATATAAATTGCCGTTTTTTGTGAAAGAAATTATACACCTTTATTAAAATTAGATTTTTTTTCCAAGTCTTTATTTCATATTAGAACTGTTAATGTTGCTCTCTGCCTTCAGGCATAGGTTGAGCTCTTGTCACAATGATGTTCACAGCTTTGCCACTGATGACCCCCATGGTGTGTAGGCCAAATTTTTTTTTTCCATGGATCAATGACAGTCAGTCCCTGCAGTACTAGACATGTCTGACACTGAATGCTTTACTCATCTAGTCTAAGTTAAATTGCCTGTGGTACAGTGTGAAATGTAATGTCTTTAAAAGCTAAAACTGACACTTAAACATTGATCTGTATTTGTCTCTCTCTATATATATATAACTTTCTGTACAGGAAGATATTTGCTACTTCTAAATAATGTAGCAGTTTCAAAAGAACGTTGATCTTCATTAAAATAGACACATAGCTTGTGTCTTATTGAAGAATCATTATAGACTTTATTGAAAAAGGATTGTACCTAATCAACACTTCTGGGGCCTCTGCAGATTTTAGAAGGAACAGTGATGGCTGTTAATTGCTAATGCTTTAGTAAGGTATTTCTGTATTTTCAGACACTTTTCTTTTGTCAATTTTTAATTACAGTATATAGAGTCTAAGCTCAGCATTCTTAACTAGCACAATTAATCCAATTTATCCCATCAGAGGTTGGCAGGTAGCCAGAGGATAGCCCTACTAGTGATGCCAGTCCAGTGTAGAGCACTCACATACCTACTGTACACTGGGCCAGCTAAGTGTATACTGATAGTGACGCGGAAGGTTAGGTCTGCTCATTGTAAATCAAATTACCACAAGCAAATGATGCTTTGATTTGAACTGAATTCTGGTACTAATTCTATGTTACTCCTGTTGTTTTAAATATATCACTAAAAACTGACTACTTGAGCCTTTTATTACTGACAAACTACATATCATTTGGGAAACAAACAGGAAAAAGTCCTTGCACACACTGAAAAAAAACATTCATGAGAGTTCATGAAGGGAAAATACAAAAATTAAATTCTTTTTTTTCTTTTGCAAAATATTATTCATAACTATAACTGGACAATAAATCAGCCTCTACCCATTGCTAAAGAACCAAAAAAATTAGATTATGACTTTTTTGAAAGTACTGTTAAGTAAAAACCAACAGTTATTTACTAGTTACTGTACTTGCTAGTTTGCTAACATAGGTTTTAATGTGGCATTACCCAGTAAAGTCAATGCCTCAGAAGGAAATTAGTAAAACTTATGGTCTGCCTCAATTAAGGGCATAAAAAGGCTGGTCCTGGGGATGGAGAGGGAAAAGAGCCAGGTTTGTTGTGCAAAGACAACTGAGATCTGTTTTTTCGGAAAAACAGATGGAGAGACTTCTTGTTTTCTTAGTAAAGAAAACACAAAAAAAAATTCTTAAAAGGTTTGTGCCATAAACATAAAGTAGATTAAGTTCTGGATCTCTGGACATCTGTTTTAATGAGTAGAAATCATCATTTATTCATAAGTGGGGTGCCTTGAACCACATGTCAGGAAAAATAATAATATTCTGTTTCAGACTTGAATTCCCATGTCAAAGAGTTACAATTCTCTAACAAGCATGACTCTCTGATTTAAACAAATTGTTACCTTTCAGCACAGCATACCCTTAATTATGTGTTCTGCCCTTCCCTGTTTATTGATTGATTTGTGAGGATTACGTGGTTATTTAACTTGACTCTGAATTTATTTAGAAGAAATTTAAATGGTGTCACAAACTCTAGACAGAGTCATATAAGTGTTTGGGGCAGCCACTCGTGTAATCTGGTTTCCTGGCTGCAAAAGCAGTTTTCAATAAATACAGCACTGATGTGCACAAAACCGAGTCTAAAACAGAACTGGGAATAGAGAAAAGGTGGAGGCTTTTAAAGTGGAAGACACGAAGTGAAGTCAAAGGGGTCGAGCTCATGTAGGTCTTCTGCCATTGGTGCGAGCCCGGACGTGATATCACAGGGGCTGGAGCCGGCAAGGTCTCCTTTCATTGGCTCGGTCCTGGAAGTGATGTCAAGAGGACCAGGTGGAATCTCCCGTGAATGGTCTGCAGGCAAGGGAGAAAAAGAGTCAGTGCACTCGGCCACATCCCGGTATGTCTTGGAACTATCCTTACTCAAGCCCTTTAGCTGCCTCCCATGTGTCTGTGTGTGACAATGGTTAACCTCTGAAACACATTAATAATCTTACAGCAATGTGAGTTATGTTTTTACACTGGGGCCAATTGAAAGTAGAGGGTTTAACCTAATACCAAGAATTGGTACCATTGGTGAATAGCACTTGTTATGTGTAGTCAGACATCTCCATCTCTGATTGTGTTCAACTTTATGCTCATCATTTGATAATATACTAGAAGTGTGAGCCTCTATTTCACCCTGCTTTGGTAGATCTTTCCCCTAATTTGACAGAGAATCTTCTGAAACAGCTACAAAGACAGTGGTTGACTCAATGTCTGAAAAGAAAAATAACTTTTTAAGCTGGAAACATTTTTCCCTATTTCAAAAATGAAAAAGGAAGAGAGACCATTCAGAGACCACTGAATTAAAGCTGAAAGTCTGCACTTCAACTGCATCTGAGTTGTTTCATTTAAAATTCACTGTGGTAATGTACAGAACCAAAATTAGGAAAAAGTTGTCTCTGTCCAAATATTTATGGACTTAACTATTTCTTTTTTCTTTATTTTTCCTAAACAAAAACAAAGAACATTTTTTGTCATCTCCTTCTGCTTTAGTAACTGCTTTGAATGTATTTCTATACTACAGAATGTTAACGCATTCTGATGTGAAATTATCATGGGACAGCATGCCTCAAGGATGGAATTCGAACCTTGGAATGTGGATCTGGGAATTTATTAAGGCAAGGAAGAGAGTTCTCTTTGTCTATATGGAGTTAAGGAAAGCTTGATTTGTTAAATGTTATGTAGTCATTCCCACAATTAGAATTGCATATCTTGCTGGATATTTGGTGGGCCACAAAGCTCAGGTAGGACTCTATGTGTATGAATTTTTAAAGCAGGTGGGAGAAGCAGAACACATCTTCAGAAGCTACACTGATCAAGTTTCAATGTTTCCTGAATTAACTTTTCTTATAAAAGAAGCAAAGGAGCTTATACTAAAACTAGGGTTCAAGGGCAACAGTGCAGAACCTGCAAAGAAACTTCACATAGCACATTGTACAAAATCAAATAGGGTCCAAATAACATGAAACTATGGTGGTTCTTTGATAGAATCAGACAAATGTAAAGAAACATATATTAACTTTACTTTTAGATTTTTGTATACTGAATATATTCTTTGTAGGAAATACTTAAAGGCGTTGGTTATAAGAGTCTGACATTATTTAGAAGGATTCATTCATCACAATAGCTTCATTATTTGTTACTGACAAGTAGCTAGAAGGATGAACAGACTACTTGTAATTATTTGAAAACTTCTTGAAGTTTACAGCATTTCATTATAGGTAGACTTATTTAACCTAATATTGCAATAATAACATGGGGACTAGCAATGCCTAAAAGCTCTAACATTTTCTATTAATACATAGACCTATAATTAATGTTCCATTTGTGCTGATGGGAATAAGCTTAAAATGTACCACTTGAGACATACTGTATGCCTGGCAACATTAATACACTTTTATATTATACTTAGCACAGATTATTGAGGCTATTGCTTTAAATATCACAAAGGTGCTAATGGAGCTACTCAAACATGTGCAATCTCACAGGAAAATCCTCACCAATGTGGAGGTACTTCATTTTTTCAAATTGAATAAGAGAAACAGTTAACCCGAATAGTTGTACAATCACTCATTCATCAGTGTATTACGTTTATTATCAACAAATGTGTACTTTGAGTGCTTTATTCTATTATCAAAAATATTTTAAAGGAATTAGTACTTTAACATGCATAAATAGTGATTATTTTGTTGATTTTTATGAGTGTTGTTGGGAAGGTTCAATGCACACTGAGTAGCTTTACAACCTTTAATTGCTGCAAAAGCAATAATAAAGGGGAATTGTTTCCAACATTTTAAAGAAAATCCATGGCTACTATTTATAAAGGTTCAAGTCACTTGATATAGAAAAATATTGTTCAGCAGATACTGCAAGACTGCTTTTAAAGAATATTGCCAGTCACCAAAAACACATGTTCTCCATATATCTAGGGTCTCTCTGATTTGAAACAGTAGCTGGGGGCCTCAGTCCTGTAGAAGAGCAGTGGCAAAAGGCTTTCATTGTATCCAGTCACTTAATTTATTTGAGTAAATATCTGCTTGCTAAACTAAATTCTTTTTGAATTCCCTTTGCTTTCAGAAACATTGAATAAGGTAAGAAGTGTTCCTGTAGGAAATTTTGAACTAATTTGTATATTTTTTAATTACAAGGTTGAATTCCCTCTTTTCATTTTGAGGATAAGCACTTGACAATATTTTCTGCAAAAGAAGTAAATGGCCTGTGTGACTACTGCTCCTAAACAAAGCACACTGCCATTAACACTTTCTGACAGTATAATTATTTTTTACTTTTTAAAAATGATTATTATAAATTTAACAGAATACAGGCATACAAAAAATACAGAGGACCTTATATCCATCCATCCATTATCCATCCCGCTTTATCCTAACTACAGGGTCACGGGGGTCTGCTGGAGTCAATCCCAGCCAACACAGGGTGCAAGGCAGGAACAGAGGACCTTATAGATCAGTAGAATTTTACCAAGACAAAAAGTGACCTTGACATTGAATGCTGATGTTCATTAGCCAAGGTCAATTTGAATGCTAACTCAGTAAGGAACTCTTTCATACACTTTATTTAATTACACACTGAAAGTCAGCTACCAACAAAAAATTTAAGTCACTATGGCCCAAACCACCTGATTCTAGAGGAAAAGACCGAGATAGTAGGAGATAATTTACACGGTAATTTACTGTTTTATTGTTAAAGGGTTTTGGATGACGCTATTCTAAAACATATTTTAATCAGTTACCCCGATTCTTTGTTACATACAGTAGACACAAACATAGGTCATCCACCCCAGCTCTTGTCCTCTTATCCTTGCAATCACCTGTCCTGCAGCAGAAATGCATTTGCACTTGGGCCTAGGTTGGACTGCACCCAGAATTGACTACTAGCGTTCTTCACTTTCCCTATTGTAGGACATTGCCTCCTATTTTGTATACGCTAGGCAACAAAGCAGCAATAAAACAAACAGGGGTCATCATTTAAATGCTTTATTATAGTATTTAACATTCTTAATATGCTTAAATGTACCAAATGAAGAAGCAAAAAGTGAATGGAAGTGACAAATCACCATACAACCTGGATATTTCAGCAGCTTTATGGACAGTCTCTTCAGGTTACAATGCTGCTGATCAAACATCTAATGGCAGGAGTCTTCTTAAAGATTTTGCTCTTCCTGGTTCTTCTTCTTCCTGCTTCTCTAACTCTGTCTGTTTGAAGCAGCTGACTTTTTAATGCTTGTCAGGGTCCAGGTAAACACCACTTGCCCCCCTCTGTCCAATGTCATCTAACCATGCCAGCACATGTATAGGTGTGCTTTTATGCAAATGGAAAGTCATGCAAAGCCATTTTTGTATGCTTGAACATTTTGACCTTTCTCTAAATACTGCTTGTCTGTAACAGTTTCTTCTTTCAGTGGATAATTCCATTTTTGCTAGCCTGTCTTCTGTAACTACTAACATTTCCCAATTTATGTAGTTAAGAATATCTGTTGTTCAACTAAAACAAAAATATAATGGGTAAAATGGATGGACACCAGAACGATGTCAGTGGTAGTAAGGATTTCAATCATCCGACCTGCACAGGGAGGAAGAGAAGAGGCGTTTGTATACACCCTGTGGATTGGCAAGGAATTAACCATTTTATTCTTAATCTGTTCTGCATCGTGGGAATTACTGCTATAGACAATACACTGCTCAAATGTTTGATAAATCCAGATGTCATTCTCATTTTCGACTTGTCATCAGTGTTACATCACAAATACCTCTGACACATTCCAGACGGAGTCTGAATGCAATCCTGCAATCTAAAATACTGTAAAGATAAGCAAATTTGATACCAATCTGTGTTGGTATTTTGTAGAGAGACCAGCATTTTGCAGGTGTTCTGATTTGTACTAAAGGTGATATTTGTAGTGGTGAACACATCTGTCTCTTATATCTTTTGGGAATCTTCAGGTTGTTAACTGTTTGTGTGAATTTCACACATTTCTCACCATGCCTACAAGTGTTTTTACTACTGGTACGCCAGTTTTCTTTCAGGCTAATGTTGAGTCTAAAGTATTCCAGTGTATGTGAGGATGAGTGTGTGAGTAAATACACTATATAATGGGCTGGCATCCCACTCTGGGTTAATTCCTGCCTTTTGCCAGTAATGATGGGGTAGATTCACTGCAATCTGTACTCACTTGTGAAAAATGGATAAAATTACTTTACTTTGTCATTTACTCTGTTTTATACATTTTGATTTTAGTACACTAGGATAATACAGCTACCAGTAAACCTTTAAGTGAAGTGCAAGCTAAACTCTCAGACACAACTTTTAATTCAACACTCAGTTAACCTTCTCAATCTCAAGAGTCCTAAATAATGACTGAAAAAATGAGAATGTGAATACAACTGGCCAAAATGAGTCTTCTGAGGACCCTTGCTTGGCTAACTATATGTGATACTGTGATGAGTTCAGCATTATGAGAGTACCTTGGAGTAGTGCCACTGTTTCTGCAGATTGAAAGGAGCTAGCTGAGGTGGCTTGGGTATGTGGCTAGAATGACCCCTTAATGCCTTCCACAGGAGGTTCACAAGGTTAGTCCCACTAGCAGAAGACTTGATTATGATCATTGATATTGTTTTTCTATTCTGTAACCATAAATTGATAACTGGCATAATTAACCATTCAAAATATACCAAATAACTCTAAATTTTCTATGAACAATTGCTTAATTTAAATCGAAATTGCAGACAAATTAAAAGTTAAAAGGAATCTGGGAATTCATAATTCATTCATTCAAGCTTTGGCGTAAACAAAAGAATCTGTTCACTTGTTAGATAAAGCAGGCTTGTTGCAGTTAACACTTTTGTTTCTCTATATGCTCAACTGTTTGAAAATTGAAGGCTTAATTGCTCATTTTTTCATGCTTGCTGCATCAAAACTATTGCTTCACTGTCAAGATTGTCAGTAACTGTAAGTAACATGTGATTTTTTTTCTTTTATAATTAAATGTGTAATACTGCTTTATGCCAATTGCTGCCAAAGTAGCCTTTTACCCCTACAAATTTGTAATGGAATAAGTGGGCTAAATGAACGAATAAACTCTATGCTAGTTGAGTCACGTTTCATTTCAATTATTCACACATTCGCTTAATGGTTAAAGCATGTAATAAAGTAGATTGTTTTAAAGAACAGATTAATTTGCTTTATTTCTCCCAATTAAGAATCACTAAGATCCCAATGATCCTAGGAGCTATGTTGTCCGGGGCTTTATGCCCCTGGTAGGGCCACCCAAGGCAAACTGGTCCTAGGTGAGGGATGAGACAAAGAGCGTTCAATAAACCTTTGATGAAGAATAAAACTTGGACGACGTTTTCCCTTGCCCGACGCTGGTCACGGGGCCCCTCTGGAGCCAGGCCTGGAGGTGGGGCTCGATGGCGAGGCCTGGTGGCGGGCCTGCACCCATGGGGCTCGACCGGACACAGCCCGAAGAGGTAACGTGGGTCCTCCTCCCCATGGGCTCACCACCTATGGGAGGGGCCAAGGAGGTCGGGTGCAGTGTGAGTTGGGTGGTGGCGGGCGGGACCTTGGCGGTCTGATCCTTGGCTACAGAAACTGGCTCTTGGGACGTGGAATGTCACCTCTCTGAAGGGGAAGGAGCCTGAGCTAGTGCGCGAGGTCGAGAGGTTCCGGCTAGATATAGTCGGACTCACCTCGACGCACAGCTTGGACTCTGGAACCAATCTCCTTGAGAGGGGCTGGACTCTCTACCACTCTGGAGTTGCCCGGTGAGAGGCCGAGCAGGTGTGGGCATACTTATTGCCCCCACTGGAGCCTGTGCATTGGGGTTTACCCCGGTGGATGAGAGGGTGGCCTCCCTCCACCTTCGGGTGGGGGGAAGGGTCCTGACAGTTGTTTGTGCGTATGCACCGAACAGCAGTTTGGAGTATCCACCCTTTTTGGAGTCTCTGGAGGGGTTGCTAGAGGGCATACCTTCTGGGATTCCCTCGTTTTGCTGGGAGACTTCAATGCTCACGTGGGCAATGACAGTGAGACCTGGAAGGTGTGATTGGGAGGAATGGCCCCCCTGATCTGAACCCGGCGGTGTTTTGTTATTGGACTTCTGTGCTCATCACGGATTGTCCATAACGAACACCATGTTCAAGCATAAGGGTGTTCATATGTGCACTTGGCACCAGGACACCCTAGGCCTCAGGTCGATGATCGACTTTGTGGTGTGTCGCCGGACTTGCGCCATATGTCTTGGACACTCGGGTGAAGAGAGGGGCGGAGCTGTCAACTGATCACCACCTGGTGGTGAGTTGGCTTCGATGGTGGGGGAAGATGCCGGTCAGACCTGGTAGGCCCAAACGTGTTGTGAGGGTCTGCTGGGAGCGGCTGGCAGAGTCCCCTGTCAGAAGTAGCTTCAACTCCCACCTTCGGCAGAACTTCGACCACGCCCCGAGGGAGGTGGGGACATTGAGTCCAATGGGCCATGTTCCGTGCCTCTATTGTTGAGGCGGCTGACGGAGCTGTGGCCGCAAGGTGGTCGGTGCCTGTCGTGGCGGCAATCCCCAACCCGTTGGTGGACACCGCGTGAGGGATGCCGTCAAGCTGAAGAAGGAGTCCTATAGGACTTTTTGTCCTGTGGGTCTCTGGAGGCAGCTGATAGGTACCGCAGGCCAAGCGAACGCTGCTTCGTTGTTGCTGAGGCATGGGAGGAGTTTGGAGAGGCCATGGAGAACGACTTTGGACGGCTTGAGGAGATTCTGGTCCACCGTCCGGCGTCTCAGGAGGGGAAGCAGTGCAGTGTCAACACCGTATATGGTGGGGATGGTGCGCTGCTGACCTGACTTCGGGGCGTTGTGGGTCGGTGGGAGGAGTACTTCAAGACCTCCTCAATCCCACTAACATGCCTTCCAATGAGGAAGCAGAGCCTGGGGACTCTGAGGTGGGCTCTCCCATCTCTGGGACTGAAGTCACCGAGGTGGTCAAAAAACTCCTTGGTGGCAGGGCCCGGGGTGGATGAGATCGCCGAGTTCCTTAAGGCTCTGGATGTTGTAGGACTGTCTTGGTTGACACGCCTCTGCAACATCGCATGGACATCGGGACAGTGCCTCTGGATTGGCAGACCGGGGTGGTGGTCCCCTCTTTAAAAGGGGACCGGAGGGTGTGTTCCAACTATAGAGGGATCACACTCCTCAGCCTCCCTGGAAAAGTCTATTCGGGGTTCTGGAGAGGAGGGTCCGTCGGATAGTCGAACCTCGGATTCAGGAGGAACAGTGTGGTTTTCCCTGGTCGGAACAGTGGACCAGCTCTTCACCCTTAGCAGAGTCCTGGAGGGTGCATGGGAGTTTGCCCGACCGGTCTACATGTGTTTTGTGGACTTGGAAAAGGCATTCGACCGTGTCCCTCGGGAATCCTGTGGGGTGCTCGGGAGTATGGGGTACCGGACCCCTGATAAGAGCTGTTCGGTCTCTGTACAACCGTGTCAGAGCTTGGTCCGCATTGCCGCAGTAAGTCGAGCCCGTTTCCAGTGAGAGTTGGACTCCGCCAGGGCTGCCCTTTGTCACCGATTCTGTTCATAACTTTTATGGACAGAATTTCTAGGCGCAGCCAGGGTGTTGAAGGGGTCCGGTTTGGTGGACTCAGGATTGGGTCACTGCTTTTGCAGATGATGTTGTCCTGTTTGCTTCATCAGGCCGTGATCTTCAGCTCTCTGGATCGGTTCGCAGCTGAGTGTGAAGCGGCTGGGATGAGAATCAGCACCTCCAAATCCGAGAGCATGGTCCTCAGCCGGAAAAGGGTGGAGTGCCCTCTCAGGGTTGGGGGAGAGATCCTGCCCCAAGTGGAGGAGTTCAAGTATCTCGGGGTCTTGTTCACGAGTGAGGGAAGAATGGAGCGTGAGATCGACAGGCGGATCGGTGCGGCATCCGCAGTGATGCGGCTCTGCATCGGTCTGTCGTGGTGAAAAGGAGCTGAGCCGTAAGGCAAAGCTCTCAATTTACCAGTCGATCTACGCTCCTACCCTCACCTATGGTCATGAGCTATGGGTAGTGACCGAAAGAACGAGATCGCGAATACAAGCGGCTGAAATGAGTTTCCTCAGCAGGGTGTCTGGGCTTTCCCTTAAAGATAGGGTGAGAAGCTCAGTCATCCGGGAGGGGCTCAGAGTAGAGCCGCTGCTCCTCTGCATCGAGAGGAGTCAGATGAGGTGGCTCGGGCATCTGATCAGGATGCCTCCTGGACGCCTCCCTGGTGAGGTGTTCCGGGCACGTCCAACCGGGAGGAGGCCCCGGGGAAGACCCAGGACACGCTGGAGGGACTATGTCTCCCGGCTGGCCTGGGAACGCTTTGGGATTCTCCCGGAAGAGCTGGAAGAAGTGGCCGGGGAGAGGGAAGTCTGGGCCTCTCTGCTTAAGCTGCTGCCCCCGCGACCCGACCTCGGATAAGCGGAAGAGGATGGATGGATGGATGGATGGATGGATGGATGGATGGAAGATGCTCATCTGGGCTTATAGAGATTGAACATGTATGTGTTCCTAGCTTGAAAAAAATAAATACATAGCATTGCACACATCAATCAAAACAGGGACTTGTAGCATCATGTTACCAACACCAAAGGCTTATACATTATGCCAATTATGACAATACAGCATACAGTATATGAGAGTATACAACCCCCAGCACACTTATGGGTGACATGTAGTAGGATTAAGGGGCGAAACTCACACAATCATTGGTGAACAGGCACAGTGCACAGAGAAGATATCCTTCCCTGTATATAAGACTTTCACCAAATGCCCTCTGATATTTATTATACTCAATCCATCCACTCATTTTAATTAAAGACTAAAACTACCCAAAGTGTGACCAAGTGTTGGTGTATGGTGTTATTATTGCACTTTCTTACCATAATATTTTAGTAGAATATGACATTACTATTTAATAAATACTTATGGTATGTATTAATTATATTAATTTAAAAATGTATTAGTATAGTACCTTTTGAAAATGAAGGTTAGGGCTAGGGCATATCAACAGATAAACAATGTACATGTAAAACTAATCCTAACTTTAAGTATCCTTCGCTTAAGATACACATACGTTCAAAAGTTATGTTCCAAGGAAAAAAAATATTGTTGCTAATCATCTAAAATACATGTTTTGCATGTACTTACTGTATAAAAAAAAAACAGTTTGTTTAAGCCTACCAAATATTGTAAAGTAAAAAAATGTGACAGAGAAAGAATAAATGAAACAAGGTAAGAGCTGTGGGAAGGAACAAAAATAAATTCATTTCTCTGTTCCAAAAAAAGAAATCTTAATTGTATGGACAAAGGGAACATTTTAATTAAAACAAGGAAGTTCTCCATGATATTTAAGCAGACCATTACAGGTTTCGGTTGGTCTGCTAATTAAATTAAATTTCAAAGTCATTTTGAATGATTAGGTCCTTCAATTAATCTGCACATCCTGGAACACAAGAGTTTGTATGAAAAAAGACCACTTGGCCCATACAAATTTATCATCAGTCTTTAATTTTATCTTAGGCAGTAGTCCCAGGGAATTAAAGTCACTCAAAGTACAGAAATTGTGAAGGAAAAAAATAACTCCATGCTGTGTAAAAGAAGAAAACCGGTGGGAGTCTAAAACTAATGGATGAACCCCACTTACCCCTTCTGAAGGCTTATGGCTAAAAATAACTTTAAACTTTCCTTAAATGTTTCAAGTGCATAGTACATTGGAGTTTATCTTGGTATTTCATTCAAGTACTGAGTGGCAAAGCAAGCCTTTTTCCTCCTCTTCTGGGCCTTCTTTCATTATCCTATTTGCTAATATATAAACTTTGTTTTGTTTAACATACTCCAGTTATTAAAAAAATCACACTGAACTTGTATGTTGTGCAATTAAATAAACACAAACTTATAATAATGCAAATATTTTCAACTGTTATCCTTTTAAACTACCAGCCCAAATATGGCTTAAACTAAGCACCTTTTGTTGTTCTCAATATTAGAATTTGGCAGTTTGATAAATACAAATGTTGAATAATATTTTAGATAATGTGCTGTAATATCAAGAGCATTAGTAACCACATAATTTATAGAACTTCATTTTCACTCTTTTGGGACTCCCCAAAGGGACGACACGCTGAAGAGCATCCCGAAGCGTGATACCCACGTCTGTGGAAGACAGCTTATCCATAGCCAGGGTAACCGCAGGCTTCCAGCGCTGCAGCAGCTCGCTGCAAAAGCAAATCCAAGCTGACAGCTGTCGCGCTATAAGTGCTTGTCGTCAATAGGAGAAGCAAGGAACATTATAAATGCAGGGAACAGTACTACTTGGCCACGACCCTTCCTGACTGCTGTGTCTGTGTGTAGGAGAGTGGTAGATTCCGCTACAATAAATAACTGTGCTGTTCCTATTTCAAGCTGAATAAAGCTATTTTTGCTAAAGTACTGAGACGCAACCTTGTGTTTTGGGGTGCAAGACAGGGATTCACACGTCACTGTGGTTTAACCCGTTTTTCTCCTTTTATTTTATAGCTAAGATTAAATTAAAACTTAATTAATGTGTGCATTTCTTTTCTTTTTATGTTTACTGGAAGTCTATTTTCTCACATATTGACTTACTTATTCTAATACGGGGATTACAGGCAGGAGCCAACATGAGACTGATGCCATAGTATCGCAGAATATACAAACATGTACACCCAACCCCATACTGGCCTAAAATACATCACAAACCCCCGAACAACATGTAATGAGGTTTAACAACAACAACATTTATTTATATAGCACATTTTCATACAAGAAAAAATGTAGCTCAAAGTGCGTTACAAAATGAAGAATAGAAAAATAGAAGACACAATAAAAAATAAAAATAAGTCAACATTAATTAACATCGAATAAGTAAGGTCCGATGGCCAGGGTGGACAGAAAAAACAAACAAAAACTCCAGACGGCTGGAGAAAAAAAATAAAATCTGCAGGGATTCCAGACCAAGAGACCGCCCAGTCCCCTCTGGGCAATCTACCTAACATAAATGAAACAGTCCTCTTTGTATTTAGGGTTCTCATGGAAGGACTTGATGATGATGGTAACGAAGACTTCTGGTTTTCAGTCCATTAATGTTGGAGCATCATGATGCTTTGAGTAGGTGGTGGTGGCGCAGGCCGCCACCACAAAGAAACCGGAAAAAGAAACAGAAGAGAGAGTTGGGGTCAGTACGGATTTTAGAGCCACTATGAATAGTTATTATGATGAATTGAACATACAGAGTATCAGAATTAAGTTAAAGTGAAGTTAGGAGAAAGCCATGTTAAAGTAGGTTTAAGGAGGAAAACCAGAATACCTGAAGATAACAGTGTGTTTTCACCAGGATTTCAACCAAGGCCTCTGAAGCTGTAAGGCAGCTGTGCCAGCCACTGTAAAACCATACTGAAAGCTGTCAATATCAAATACTCTTTTTTTCTTTTGTTATACAAGTTAGAGCATATGCTGCTTGTAGACATTTCTATCAGAACTTCACTGGTATCATGAAACACTGTAAATTTAATATGTTATATTCTGTAGTCTCACAACTATGAACCTTACTGTCAAAAAGTTTAAATTAAACCAAAAAACAACTAGAATTTGCAGTAGTCAATGTATAAAATTATATTGTATCAAAATTACATTTTCAGACTGGGGTGGCATTGTGACACAGTGGTAGAGCTTCTGCCTGGTAGTAAGGAGACCAGGGTTAGTGTCCCGGGTCCACCCTGTGTGGAGTTTGCATGTTCTCCCTTCGTATATGTGGGTATCCACTGGATGCTCCGCTTTCCTTCCACAGTCCAAAGACATACTGGTTAGGTGGATTGGCAATATTAAATCAGCACTTGTGTGTGTCTGGAGTGTTCCTACCTGGCACCCTATGATGGCTAGGATAGGCTCCAGCAACCCTGTTCAGGACAAAGCCGGTTTGAAAATGAAATGAAATTTTCAGACATGTGCCCAGACCTGTGGGGAATATTCTGTGCCTTCTGTCACCTTAAACTGGGTAAAATGGGTTCAACAATGGATGAATTTATATTTTAATATATCTCCTCTAATATGCATATTTATGGACCTCAGTCATGCCTCTCACCACACTGGCACTGGACAAAACCAACAACGTAGGCGAGCACGTCCGCAAAATGAAACTGATGAGGAAAGAGAACCTCGTTTAGCCGCTAATGCACAATCGATGTGATTAATTGATTGAAGTGCTAGAATCCATGATTTCTAGAAGTCCGGGCTTTTTACAGCACGGGATTACGCAGCTATTACAATATAATAGAGTTCAGCAAAATCAAAGGCTTTTAGAAGGAATCTACTGCCATGGTCACCTCCAATCGGAGGTTTTCTAAGGCACTGGGAAAATATCCAAGGCAGATAGGAAGGATTATGTCACTTGGTTTTCCAGGCATCACCTGAGAATTCCCCAAGAGGAGCCGGAAACTGATACAGATAGGATGGAATATCCTGCTCAGTGGTAGACTTTAATCATTTTTATTTATAATACAGTAATCCCTCGCTATATCGCGCTTCGACTTTCGCGGCTTCACTCTATCGCGGATTTTAAATGTAAGCACATCTAAATACTTTGTATATATCACAGATTTTTCTCTGGTTCGCGGCTTTCTGTGGACAATGGGTCTTTTAATTTATGGTACATGCTTCCTCAGTTTGTTTGCCCAGTTTATTTCATACAAGGGACGCTATTGGCGGATGGCTTAGAAGCTACCCAATCAGAGCATGTATTACATATTAACTAAAACTCCTCAATGATATACAATATGCTTCCTGCGTGGTGCTTGATTGTTTGCTTCTCTCTCTCTGACTGCGCCTGACGGAGGGGGTGTGAGCAGAGGGGCTGTTTGCACAGAGGACACTGACGCTCCTCTACAAAATGCCGCTTTATTGCGGTGCTTCTGCACACTTAAAAGCACGTATTGATTTTTTGATTGTTTGCTTTTTCTTAGCGAGCGCTCTCTCTGACATTCTCTGCTCCTGACGGTGCTCCTTTGAAGAGAAGATATGTTTGCATTCTTTTAATTGTGAGAAAGAGCTGTCATCTCTGTCTTGTCATGGAGCACAGTTTAAACGTTTGACTAAAGGGTGTTATTTCATGTCTAGAGGGCTCTAATAATGTTAACAGTGTGGGAGAGTTTATAAGGGCTTAAAATATATAAAAATAACCATACAAACATATAGTTTCTACTTCACGGATTTTCACCTATCGCGGGGGGGTCTGGAACGCAACCCCCAAGATCGAGGAGGGATTACTGTATACTGTATGATGCAGGGCTGAATAATGGCATAGTGGTAAGTATTATTGCTTCACAGACCCACTCTGCTAAGTTCAAATATTGTGTCTGTCATTGTCTGTGTAGAATATGCATATTTTCCAATGTGAGTTTTCTCCTGGGCATTCCAGTTTTCTTCTAAAATCCCCAAAGACAAGTAGGTCAGGTTAATTGTTGATTCCAATGTTAGCCTTCTGTGAGCAACCATGTGTGCATGAGTTTGGCCTGAGATAGATAGATAGATAGATAGATAGATAGATAGATAGATAGATAGATAGATAGATAGATAGATAGATAGATAGACACTTTATTAATCTCCAAGGGGAAATTCACATACTCCAGCAGCAGCATACTGATAAAAACAATATTAATTAAATGTTGATTAAAATGCAGTGCAAGTTAAAAAATGCAAGGTGGAGAGTGTGAGATAGGTATAACAGACAATAAAATTGTATAATATTAACGTTTACCGGGGTGGAATTGAAGAGTCGCATAGTGTGGGGGAGGAACGATCTTCTCAGTCTGTCAGTGGAGCAGGATGGTGACAGCAGTCTGTTGCTGAAGCTGCTCCTCTGTCTGGAGATGATCCTGTTCAGTGGATGCAGTGGATTCTTCATGACTGACAAGTGTTCTGCCACAGATGTCAAACTGTCCAGCTCCGTGCCTACAATAGAGCCTGCCTTCCTCACCAGTTTGTCCAGAAATGAGGCATCCCTCTTCTTTATGCTGCCTCCCCAGCACACCACCGCGTAGAAAAGGGCGCTCACCACAACCATCTGATAGAACATCTACAGCATCTTATTGCAGATGTTAAAGAACGCCAGCCTTTTAAGGAAGTATAGTTGGCTCTGTCCTCTCTTGCACAGAGCATCAGTATTTATGGACATATTAATGTTATAAATGACACATTCTTGGTCTTTTTCAATTATTTTTTTTTCAAATGAAACCCCTTTTCTAAGGACTTGCTTCCTTTCCTCATGTTCAAGAGATACTTTTTGTCATCTTTGGTAGCATGCTGACTCAGTTGAAAGCAGTGGTATCAAATCCAGCCTTATCTAGCAGTACAGCAGTTGTTTTCTGATTTAAAATATTTTGCTTTATTTGAAGCTTACTTTTTGTTGTTTCATTATACATATTTACACCATATATTAAACAGTTGCTATGAGATAGATTACATACCAGACTAGATCAAAGAACATCTATGACCTGGGCAATTGCAATTAGCCAGAGAACAATACAACCTTTAACACTACTTACTAAGTGAATATAAAATGATTGTTAAGTAATGCAATCATGTTCAATGTAAAGCATACTTTGATTATAAAATACATATGCATGCATATAAAATGAATACCACTACCATACATAACTAACAATAAAAATATAATAAAAGTAAGCAATTACAGTACCTAGAAAAAGTATTCACAGCCTTGGATTTTTTGATATTTTATTATTAAAAAATATTGAATCACAGTAGAATTCATTTTGATATTCTGAAAGTGATCAAAAGAAATAAGACTCTGTAATTTCAAACTAAAAAAAGAAAAAGAAAAATAACTGATTGCATAAATATTCATTCCTTTAATTTGACACCCATAAATGATCACTGGTACAGTCAATTGGGTTTACAAGTCACATCATTAGTTTGGGTTTAGAAGTAACATCATTAGTTCAATTGAGATCACCTGTCTGTAGTCAAGGGGTTTCAATTGATTGTAGTGTAAGTGCACCTTATCCGGAAGATCCAGCTTGTGGTTGTGCAATAAGTCAATATGCTCTCTATGGAACAACAGTAGAAGGACATGAGCAGTTTTTGGATGAAATGGTTTTTCCTGAGAATACTCAGGAAGTAAAGTCTGTACTGTGCCTTCTTTACCATTTCTGTGGTGTTAGCACTCCAATTCTGGTCCTCCACTGTGTGCACACCCAGGAACAGGAAGTTTAAGACCCTCTCCACACAGGGACTGAATATTTTTTTTCTTCTCAGCTCCTTGGTTTTGGTGTGGAAACACAGATTGTTGTCTCTGCAGCACCAAGACAACAATTCCACTTTGTCCCGATAAGCGGACTCATTCTTACCAGAGATGAGCCCCACCACGATGGTGTCATCTGCAAATTTGATGATGCTGTTGCTGGAGTGTGCGGGAGTGCAGTCGTGGGTGTAGAGCAGAGGCAGCCAACACAGTGCCCGCAGGGACCACGTGAGTTGCCCGCAGGGCATGTTCTAAAAATAGCACTAGACACCACGGAGCTCCATCTAAAAAATATATTTAATTGTGTTGCTGTTCTTTTTGAATCAATAACACTTGCATTGATGTAGATTTGGTAGTCTGCAGTCAAAGTTCACTGAGACAAGCAAATGGGTGTAGCTATGATGGGAAGCTAGACTCAGTTTTTACCCCCTAAAAATAAAGAAAAACATGGCAGAAGAGCGAAAGAAAACTTACCATTTTTAGGGCACTATGATTTCTGCGATGCAGAAAACACAGACGGAATCACAGAATTAGTGCATAAAACAGATTTTAGATTTTAAAACAGAAATGGAATTTAGAGACTGAAGGGGTGACTGTTATAAAACTTCCCAATAAATTAAATAATTGATTAATCTGTAGTTCTATCATTCAGATACCATTTTTTAGTTTGTTTTTTTTTCAAGTGAGTACAATTCTTCATAGAAATCCAGTCATGCCTCTGTCTGGTTGTGCGCGTTTCCTGTATGTTTTCTCATTAAAGGTATGCAAATTAGCTATCTAAATGAGACAGAAATGTCGAACTGAGCAGTATCAGATACCCTAACCGCATAGAAAAAACTAAGAAACACAAGCTTAACTGCAAAATTGAGGGCACAATATCCCGGAGACTTTTGCGAATCTGGACCACTTTTCTGCAAGTTTTGCCAGCATACCATAGACTGGAAACGAAAAGATACTTGCCATGGCCACATCAAATCTAAAACCCATCTAATGAACAAGGAGAAATTAACATCTGAAAGTGTTCCCCTTCAGGTATCAATAGAGGAAATAACAAAATTGTCACATGTAAGATGCCAGTTTGTGTTCATGCGAGTCAGACATACCGCTCGAAAAAATGACAAAGATGCGTCCTATCTTTATTAAGCATTGTAAACAAGGAGGCGCACTGCCAGAAAATGAAAGCAGACTTTGACAAGCTCATTTGCTCCCTGTCTTTGAACAACATATGGATGCCGTTCATGCCGTTCAAGATTCATGGCAAGAAAATTTATGTTGTAGTTGATGAAACTGAGACCACATAGTTTTCATCATAGTGAAGTGAGTATACATTTAGCTGTATGGTACTGTAATTCTATTATGTAGGCAGTTCTAATTGTACATGAAATTATATTTAACCAGTATTAACAGTCATTCCCATAGCAAAATGTTATTAATGAACGGCACAGGTTGTTAAAGTGTTCCCTTCTAAAAATTAACAACGATGATTCTGGATTTAATAAATGCTTTGCCTCGTGGTAACAAGGTCCACACTTGACACTTCCATTTTAAACTCGGTACCTACAAACCTGGGCAGAAGAGCAGTGCAACGTTCAACTTGGATGCTGGATAGGTGGTGATTGAAATCCTAATGTTGCAAAATGACCTCCACCTCAAAGCCCATCAAGCCTTTGGTGTCTTGTGGACATAGAAAAGTACAAAGGTGTATACACAGCAGCTATAAAAGTTGCTACCTTTTTTCGTTCAACCTATCTCTGTGAATCAGCCTTTTCGGATATGAACTTCATCAAAAAAAAAAAACACAGAACACACCTTACTGATGCACATCTACAAGATTCACTCAGAGTTGCAGTGTCAAATTATACCTCAGTACACCCAGTATACCCCAGTACACTGGTAAACAGCATGCAATGCCAGGCTTCCCACTAACATTTACAGACAAAGAAAGAGATAACAGATGTTTTCACTGAAACACAAAGGTAACGTTAAACTCAAATATTGTGCAAAAATGTCAAAAATAATTTGTTCAAAAAGTGTAACAGATGAGATGATTTGTTTAAAATGCTACAGATCTGGTACTTAGAACAAATGTAGGATAGGATGAATTAAAAAATCTTACATAACAGATAAGGGTCAGAGTTCATGATTTGTTCAAAAGTGCTACAAAGCTAGCAGTTACTACAAATGGGACATGATATATGAATATTCATCATTATTGTTGTTATTATTATTATTATCTTTAAAGGTGAACCGTGCAACTTTATGTTACTCAGGAAGTTTGTATCGAACAACTAGCCCTTTGTATTACTCTGTACCCTTGAAACAGCTCTCAGTTTCAAAAAGGTTGGTGACCCCTGGTGTATAGGATGGATAGAAGGGGACTTGGCACATAGCCCTGTGGAGAACCAGTGTTGAGGCTAAAGGCTGAGGAGATGTAGGGGCCTATTCTTACCTTCTGGGAGCAATCAAAGCGGAAGTCCATAATCCAGAGGCAGATGGAGTGAGACAATCCCAGATCTGTCAGTTTAGTCACCGGTTTATTAGGGAGGACAGTATTAAATGCACTGTTAAAGTCTACAATGAGCAGCCTTGCGTAACTCCACTGCTGTTCTAGGTGGGTTAGGACATTAAGAGTTGTGAGTATGGCATCTTCTATAGACCTGTTTTCCTTGTAAGCATATTGGTGTGAGTCTAACATTGGTGGAAGGCTTGAAATGATGTGAGTTCAGACCAGTTTCTCAAAACACTTTATAACCACAGGAGTAAGTGCCACTGGATGGGAGTCATTTAGGCTGCTAATGGCAGACTTTTTGGCAGTGGCACTATAATAGAGAACTTCAGGCAGCGTGGAATGGTGGACTGGGATAAGGACTGGTTGAAGATCTTGGTGAAGACCCCAGCCAGATGATCTGCACAATCCAACAGCACTCGACCACAAGCGCAATCAGGTCTGGCAGCCCTCCTCAGGTTCACTACCCTCACAGTGCGCCTCACCTCATGCTCCTCCACCACGAGGATGTAGGTGTTGTAGGCTGGTGGATGTGATGTACCTATCTCTGGTGACTTTACCTTGAAGCGGACTAAGAAGTGGTTCAGCTCCTCAGATAGTGAAGTGTCACAATCAACAGCTGAGGGGTTGCTGGATTTATAGCTGGTGAATTGCTGAACTCCCTGCACAGCTGCCTTATATTGTTACTGTACAATCAGTCCTCAATCCTCCTCTTGTAAGCAGCCTTATCTTTTTTTATACCTTTTTTAAATTTGGCTCTAGTAGTGCTGTATTGTGCTCCATCACCAGTCTTGAAAGCGCCATTTCTGTCCCTGAGCAAGCAGTGGACTTCTTTTGTCATCCAGGGCTTTCTGATCAGGATAGACCTTGATGCACTTGTCCATAGTGACAGTGTCCATGCAGAACTTAATATAACCCAGAACAGTTGTAGAGTACTCTTCCAAGTCCTGATGTTAAAAAAATATCCCAGTTTTTTCTCTCAAAGCAGTACTGCAGTTGTTGAGAAGTCCCTTCAGGCCACTTTATAATAGTCTTAAATGTAATAGGAGCATTCATACTAAAAGATGTATATGCCAGAATTAAAAGCAGGAACATGCCATTGGACTGGCCCAGGTGTGGTAGTCATCTAGTTCTGAAGCCCTGTTTGATATTCAAGTAGACCTATTCCAGTGTATTTTTAACCCTAGTAGCACACTTAATATGCTGATGGAATATGGGGAGCACGGCTTTTTAATCAAGTTCCCCACTATGATGTGAACAGTCTCATGATACAAACTCTGTTGACTGGTAATGGTACTATATACAGTAAATAACCAAGAGCCAAGGTAGCATTTGCATCGTGTGGAATATACACCACAGTTACCATGACAACTGCAATGGCTTATTTTGTGGTTTATATTTGTAATTCCTTTAGATCACATCGCAGAGATCTGTTTTCACTTTGACATTAAAAAGTCTTTTTTCTGTTGATCAATGTCAAAACAAGAAAAATGAAGCCCACTTGTGATTCATTGTTGTATAACAATAAAATGTGAAAACATCTAAGGGAGTGAATAATCTTTATAGGCACTGGTGAGTTTTCAAGTTATTCCTTATATCTATTGTAGCCTTTGAATGTAAACCACACTATAGGTTTTGGATTTTTATTGTCTATAGCAAATGTATGTAATAAAAAAATATTGACATGACCACTGTATTCAATTTATGGTTATTAAGAACTTTTCAGACTAGCAGGTTAATCTATTTAGTATTTTATTTTCTGTTGGTTTGGTCAATTTTGAATATGAATTAGTACTGGGTGACTAACATAGGGCTGAATGGGCTGCTCTGCTTGATTTAGTTTCTACTAGCACAGAAAGAAAATGCACTGTTTATTGTATTCAAAGTTTGTTATATAAAGTGGCAATTCTGAAAGCAAATTCTTATCATTGTATTGCACGATCTATAGAATTCTGTTAAACCAGACTCCCGACTCCAGACTCTGCAAAATAATATAATTTGAAATCACCCCGGATGTGGCTATCTCCACAGATGTTTTACCTATATGTAATGGAGAAAATGTGTTCACAATTTTGTATTCATTTTTGAATCACTTTATACATATTACATTTATATTGCACAGGCTAATCATTCATATTTTTCAAGGTTAATAGCCTGTGGTGAAAGTTGCTTACACCTTTTAACTTTTAGTGCGACTTTCTCATATACATAGAGATTATGTAATAATCATATGAATATGTCAACTTGTGAAACTAAACATAAACCTATTCAAATTTCAAGTTTATTTTATAGTTCTTTTACCTGATTAGATAAATTTCCAATTACAGTGTTATTTTGTTTTTGCACCATGTAATTTCTTTGTATTGTTGATAAGTTAAATAACAGTTAAAAATAATAAGTGGCAAAGTAGTTAATAAACTGTTACTAAACAAGATGAATAATTACATATTCCCAAAATTATACTGTATATTATTCTAGTCCTGTCTTTAACTCTTTCATTCTGTTTATATGAAAAATCAGAGCATAAACATGTATGCAACTGATTTATTTTCTTCTGCCTTTGCAATTCTGTTTGCTTTTTAACTCTCATTTTCAAATTAAAAATTAAATTGACGTAATAAAAAAAGTTCAGGTAATCCAACAAATACAGTACATAAAAAGAAATGTCAATTAATGTAGAAACAATACAAAACTGATGAAAGATCAAAACATATATGAAGTACAATTTGTGGAATTAAACATAAGGACAAAGAAGTAAATGCATAGCGCAAATCAAAAAGGTACAATACATTTCAAAATTTAAAATTTTATAGAATACCTATACTTTTATTAAAAATTATCTCTTACCGGAAATATTATAAAGCAACGTTTTAATTGATCATAATATTTATTAAATTCATTCAAACAACCACCATAATTACCGATAAAACAAATTTCTTTCATTGACAAAATAACGCGTAACATTAAAAAACAAACTTAGCAACCGTTAGTGTTGATATGTAGCCAATCATACATGATAACTATTGAACACAAATACTTACTAAGACTAATTCACCAATGAATTAATAACCTTTCATGGTAATCAAAACCAGAACAACGAAGAAAATTTCACAAACACTATTGAATCATTAAAAGTAATGTATTTTAAGCACTACACCAAAGCATATTGAAATGTTGTCAGTCAATCAAAGTGGTAGGTTTAAAGTTCACCAATCTGGGTGAAAAATGTTGACACACATTTGATGCCCATAAAAACGTCAATCCTACGAGGCAATAAACTTTTATTATACCAGATGTATCACAATGATCCATACCAAATGTCGGATGTATACTTTCGCATACTAACTATAGTTAGATATTTTGTTAAGGGCATTGATGAGTGCCGATTTGCCAGTCTTTTGTAAAGCACCACACATAAAGCATACAAAATCTGGATTGTTCTCCACTCAGCTTTCCTTATGCCTGTTCAGGTAAAGTAGATACCGCTTCTGGTGTCCGATTATAATGAAACTTCATATCTGTGTGTTTCTTAAAAAATTTCAATCTCTTAACTTTGTTTATAATACAAGTTTATATGACAATATAATGATCATAAAAAATTTGATTTATTTATCTCTATTTATATAATGGTAAGAATGCATATGTCATAGTGCTGATACCTGTTAAGATATAATTTCCGGTTATCAAATTAATGTAAATTTCTGTATCTTCAGGTATGTGTTTCTTACACTAACTATCAACGATATAAATTTTATGTACCATTTTATTTGAAAAATATTGAAATGTGTTCAGGTAAAGTACCACTTCCTCTTGACATATGTTGCCAAAAAGCTGATAGAAAGCTAACTTTTTGATATAACACCCATATGCCAAATTGCACTTATCTAGCTCAAAGCAAACAGAGACACACACAGGCACAATTGCAAAAATGGTCAAAACATGTTCAGGAGAGCATGAAACATGGAGATTCATCACAATCTCAAGGTCGAATTTTTTTTGTGATTACTATACTTTCTCTATACTGTGTATATGTGAAAGTAAAAACTACTAAAAAGTGACTTTCTTTATTTTGCTTTCCTTCTCACAGTTTGTAGTTGGCAGCCACAGGATGGGATGGAGGAAGGGTGAGACAAGTGATTGACGTTTATCAAGAATTCTGTTTTCACTACTTTTGTTGCAGAATCAGATTGGTATATTTTGCTGGAAATTCAAAAATTATGGTGTCCCACTGGACATGTAATATATATTCACATACTCAATAACATAATTTCAACCATAAGCATTAAAACAAAACAGTATAAGTAAAGCCAAAAAGTTCAAGCAATCCAAAAAATACATAACAAGAGAAGAAATGTCAATTAATTTACAAACAGTACAAAACTGATGAAAGGTCAAAACATATATGAAGTACAATGCTGGAAATTCAAGAATTGCCCACTGGACATGTAATATAAATTCACACACTCCGTTATATAATTTCAACCATAAGCATTAAAAGAAAACAGTATAAGTAAAGCCAAAAAATTAAATAACCTGCAACAACAGGCATGATGACAATATACAGTACAACTCTAATAAATAGCTGCCACCATGCATATAATTGTACAATTTAAAACACTCCATGTCTCTTACGTGCTTCCTGATAGTGCTTTGATTTCTGGTTAATTGCCTTCATTGTAACTGCATCATTTGCTCCATGTCCTACACTGATGAATATAAACTGACCTAACACATGCATGTGAGTGTGAAACCTGATGGACTGCAATTGCATTTAGGGTTTTTATGCTATTATACTGTATACCTGCTGCAGCTATTCTTTCATTTTCATATACTGGAATGTAAAAATGACAAAATGTAATTTTGAAAAAAATTCTTTGAAAAGGTTATACAGCACAACAATATTATTTAATAGTTAACAGATCAACTGTCATTTTATCTTTGAACATTTAGTTATCCATTATATTTTTAATCATCTTGTAAACTTGAATATTTGGCTTCAATTATTGTTATGATTATTGTTTGTTTTAACAATATTATATGAACTGTAAAAGTGTCACAGTGGTGTATTGATTAGCTCCATGGATTCCTAAGATATATTTTTATGTTCATCAGTGAACCTAAACTGTACAACTATGAACAATTTAAGGATATGGGAGATTGTGAGTGTACCTTTAACTGAGTGCTGCTCCATGTATCAGTCCTATGAAAAGACGGTTTGGAAAATGAGAGCATGGATAAAAGGACATTCAAGCATGTCCTCGAGTTCTCAGTGACTGAATATTTTTTAACCTTGTTCAGTAACACTGATTCCCAAACAGTCCTCCAGACTGATACTTACTTGATTATGTTGATCTAAGCAAATAAATGCAAGTGTAATTATGTTAGAAAATGAATAATATGCCTTCAAATAGCTACTGATTAAAACATCCCGGATCTCTGTCTCTGATTTAATTTTACAACACAATTATGATTTATTTAAACCACTGACCTGTAATAAAGTAGCTGGTCCCCTATGATACCACACTTATGAATACAGTTCACCACAGAAACCAGCATAATGTCTCTGTTTTAATGATATTTCTGAAAAAGTTATCTACTTTGAGATTAGAATAATTGTTAAACAATTACAACAGGATGATGTAATTATGAAGGTGTTTAGCTTAATTGAAGAACATAATTAAAAAAGCCCGTTTTCCCTTTATTTCACTATTTTTGATTTATTGAAAAATAATCAAGAACAAAGGAAGCCCATATTTTGCTTGTGTGCATTTCAGTGAAAAAATACTTACCTATCTAGTCTGGTTTAGATTTGTAATATATGAAACAAGTGACATCAGCTGTTCTTGATTTTAATCTTTCAGAACTGTAGAGCTAAATTTGAGTAATAATGAAAAAATACCTTAAAGTTATGATAGTGTACACTCTTTCCTCCATGTGATTTTCAATCCAGGGTGTTTTCAGTTTGTTGTTTTCATAGTGTCTTACCTCCTTATAAAAACAGTTCTTTGTAGTCTTGTTTCAGTTGTTAGCTTTCTTTCCACTCATTTTGAAACATGGATAAATATGGCCCTACCCATAACCAGAGTTTCAACTTGAGACAGTAGGATATATAAAAGTGTGCTCACTTGTAGCTCAAAAGGTAATATCAGTACATTGTCCATATTGTGCTTACGTAAACCCATCAGTACTAGGAGAGTTACAATTACTAGAGAGTTGCAGTTGGTTAAGTCCAGTGTACTAACAAGTGTTACATTAGGCTCAATGTGAATATCAAGTTGCTATAAAAGTCTGCTTTAATACTTATCTATACTAATAAAAGGCAAAGCCCTCAGTCACTGACTGACTGACTGACTGACTCACTCACTCATTCACTCACTCACTCACTCATCACTAATTCTCCAACTTTCCGTGTAGGTAGAAGGCTGAAATTTGGCAGGCTTATTCCTTACAGCTTACTTACAAAAGTTGGGCAGGTTTCATTTCGAAATTCTACACGTAATGGTCATAACTGGAACCTATTTTCGTCTATATACTGTAATAGACTGCAGGTGGATGGCCGTGGGAGGAGGAGTTGCGTGTCGCATCACCACGCCTCCTACGTAAGTACGTAGAGAACAAGGAAGAGCTCCAAAGAGCGCTGAACAAAAAACGCATTTCACAATTGAGATGGCAGCAAAAGATTATGAAGCGAGTGACGCATACAAGCATATTCATAAGTGCAGCTACTGCGGAAACAAAGCACGGTACAAACCGTAAGTTTAAATTAAGTTTATAGACACGCTCCCGTTGCCGTTTGTCATGGCTACAACGAATACAGTATTCACGAGATACAAGTTTAATAAGGAGACACGAGGTATAAACGAGATTTTGGATCACTTTGTAACGGAGTTAAAATTGCTGTAGCAAGCAACTTTTAAGCTAACATTAAATACAGCCGTGGACATCGCAAGATCGCACGAGATAGCACGAGCACAGCTGAGAAGCTTCGATGCATGTACTCCGAGCGGCTCACGTCAACTGACTTTGCAGGACTTTGCAGGACTGGAAAAGATTTAATTAAATTCAGACACACGCTACCGCTAAATATTTGCAGGCAAATCCACAACTTAATACCGGGAATGCCTGTTGAACATCTTACATTCACGAGTACCGATTTAGGTGGTGAACATTTCAATGAATGAAACCTGTTATCTTTACAACGGTTGACAAACACGGAATATAACTTGAACACAACACATCCTTCAAATACAAACTTGATTGAAAGAAATAATGATAATCAAATCCTTGATGACAACAGCACTCATAATGGTCACAAAACTATTACATTGACAATCATGTTACGTTATTTTTAAAATGTTTCCTTTTCTTAGCACAAGCACAGCTGTGAAGCTTCGATGCATGTATTCCATGACGCGTTAAAAAAAATAACGCATTTAATCACACTTTGCATTCCAAGCAAAGGGGAACTTTTGTCAATGCATGATTTCCTGGTACATCGATTACATTGATGCACACATCAGAGCTACAAAAATGTAAGAGTCGGAAGAAAGCTTGTTGCTAGGACTGATCGGAGGCAAATTTCATTTCAAAAGACTACCCGACGGAAGCCTTGATAAAAGCGTGGTTTTGTGCAAACTGTGCAAAAAGGAGTTTGAAAACCACCAAAGCACTTCAACCTAACGGTACCATCTAAATGCAAAACATGTTACAGCAAGCACAGAAACTGTGTATGCTGTTAGCACTAGCAGTACAAGTTCGAGTACCAACAAAACGTGTCGGCAGCCCAAACCTGATGAAATGACTGGCTTCAGGACCAAAATTAGTAAGTCAACATCGGTCAAACTTGGATTGCTTTGGACTGTAGACCACTAACAGTGGTAGAAGATAGGGGGTTTGAAAATGTGCTACAGTTAGCGTCAGGTGATCCATCTTTCCAACTGCCGTGCCAAAAGACTATTCCAAGTAAAATTCAACAGCTTTATGACACTGAAAAGCAAGCAAAATTAGATGCATTACAGAAAGCGGACTTTGTGGCTCTTACTGGGGATCATTGGACTTCCGTGACCGTTAGTAATTCTAATTACATCTAATTATAAAATGTTCAATGATCACACTGTTTTAGCCTAATATACAAAATTATTTTGGCTAAGGTTACTCAGAGTTTAAAGGTGAAGCTGGTCAAATTACCTTTTATGTTTCTGCCTTATTTTTTTAAGAAGAAAAACTGCACTTTATGCTGAAATTTTTGTTATTATTATTTAAAGACAATACCATTCTGAAAATGTACTTAAAATACCACTTTATTTTTAAGTCTGCCCAATTTTAGTCAGGGATGATATTTTTGTTTCTGTTTTGAATTGAAATGCAGTTTAAGTGCATTTTTTTTTCTTCAGAAATTAAAAGAGCTTTAAAAGATTAATTAATTACAAAGCCTCTAATTAATTAGATTCATTTTTTTAATTGAGTCCCACCCCTAATATACACTGCTCACAAAAATTAAAGGAACACTTTAAAGAAACACATTAGATACATCAGATCTCAATATGAAGTTGGATATCTATACAAATAACGACAGGGCAATGTCTTAGGAACAAAAGGATGCCAAGTCTTTTAATGGAAATAAAAGTTTTCTGCCTACAGAGGGCTCAATTGTGTAGACACCCTAAAATCAGAGTGAAATGAAGATGTGGCAGGCTAGTCCATTTTTCAAAAACTTAATTTCTGCTACTCAAAATGCTTTTCAGTATCTTGTGTGGCCCCCACGAGCTTGTATGCATGCTTGACAACGTCGGGGCATGCTCCTAATGAGACGACGGATGGTGTCTTGTGGCATTTCCTCCCAGATCTGTATGAGGGCATCCCTGAGCTGTTGTACAGTCTGAGGAGCAACCTGGCGGCGCCTAATGGACCGAAACATAATGTCCCACAGATGTTCTATTGGGTTTAAGTCAGGGGATCGTGAAGGCCATTCAATTGTTTCAATTCCTTCATCCTCCAGGTACTGCCTGCATACTCTTGCCACATGAGGCCGGGCATTGTCGTGCATTAGGAGGAAACCAGGACCTACTGCACCAGCGTAGGGTCTGACAATGGGTCCAAGGATTTCATCCTGATACCTAATGGCAGTCAAGATGCCGTTGTCTAGCCTGTAGAGGTCTGTGCGTCCCTCCATGGATATGCCTCCAAGATCATCACTGACCCACCACCAAACCAGTCATGCTAAACGATGTTACAGGCAGCATAATATTCTCCACGGCTTCTCCTGACCCTTTCACGTCTTTCACATATACTCAGGGTGAACCTGCTCTCATCTGTGAAAAGCACAGGACGCCAGTGGCGGACCTGCCAATTCTGGTATTCTATGGCAAATGCCAATTGAGCTCCCCGGTGCTGTGCAGTGAGCACAGGGTGCAGTAGACATTTGGGCCCTCAGGCAACCCTCATGAAGTCTGTTTCTGATTGTTTGGTCAGAGACATTCACACCAGTGGCCTGCTGGAGGTCATTTTGTAGGGCTCTGGCAGTGCTCATTCTGTTCCTCCTTGCCCAAAGGAGCAGATACTGGTCCTGCTGATGGGTTATGGACCTTCTATGGCCCTCTCCAGCTCTCCTAGAGTAACTGCTTGTCTCCTAGAATCTCCTCCATGCCCTTGAGACTGTGCAGGGAGACACAGCAAACCTTCTGGCAATGACATGTATTGATGTGCCATCCTGGAGAAGTTGGACTACCTGTGCAACCTCTGTAGGGTCCAGGTATCGCCTCATGCTACCAGTAGTGACACTGACTGTAGCCAAATGCAAAACTAGTAAAGAAACAGTCAGAAAAGATGAGGAGGGAAAAATGTCAGTGGCCTCCACCTGTTAAACCATTCCTGTTTTGGGGGTCATCTCATTGTTGCCCCTCTAGTGCATCTGTTGTTAATTTCTGCTACATAACTGACCAAATTATTATCCCATAAGTTTCATTGACTTTATGCTATACTCTGATTAAAAAGTGTTCCTTTAATTCTTTTGAGCAGTATATATATATATATATATATATATATATATATATATATATATACCCGCGCTTTGCAGCGGAGAAGTAGTGTGTTAAAGAAGTTATGAAAAAGAAAAGGGAACATTTTAAAAATAACGTAATATGATTGTCAATATACAGTAATTGTTTTGTGAGTGTTATGAGTGTTGCTGTCATCAAGGATTTGATTATCATTATTTCTTTCAATCAGGTTCGTATTTGTAGGATGTGTTGTGTTCAAGTTACATTCTGTGTTTGTCAATCGTCGTAAAGATAACAGGTTTCATTCATTGATTCGTTTCTTACTGCATCAATAAACAGCTCGTCTTCCTCTTTATCTGAGACGTGACACACTACATGCACGGGTTTTTTTTTACATTGTCTTCCTTTAGCGGGACATTGACTTTTTCCACCGTGTGCTTTGTTTCCGCAGTAGCTGTAGTTATGAATATGCTTGTATGTGTCACACGCTTCATATTTTTTTGTTGCCTTCTCAATTGTGTAATTCGGTTTTTGTTCAGCCCTCTTTGGAACTGTTGCTTTTTGTCTGTGCACTGCGTCAGTTCAAATGAGCCGCTCGGTGTACATGCATCGAAGGTTCCCAGCTGTGCCGGTGCCATCTCATGTGATGTCCACGGCTGTATTTAATGTTAGCTAAGACCCAGCACTTAAAAGTTTCTCCCACAGTTTCGCTGAGTTTTTTCCAAACACCACCCTGACCATCTTATCTTCGTCTGCATAAGCACAGTCCTTCACCCGTGAATATTTAGCGGCAGTGTTTCTATTGGATTGCCTCTGACGGACAGCCTTATATGGGCAGGCACTAAATTACGTGGGAGGCGTAACTCCACCTCCCACGGCCATCGAGCAAAAGTCTATTATAGTATATGGACGAAAAAATAGGTTCCAGTTATGACCATTACGTGTAGAATTTCGAAATGAAACCTGCCCAACTTGTAAGTAAGCTGTAAGGAATAAGCCTGCCAAATTTCAGCCTTCTACCTACACGGGAAGTTGGAGAATTAGTTATGAGTCAGTGAGTCAGTCAGTGAGTGATTCAGTGAGGGCTTTGCCTTTTATTAGTATAGATGTATGTATGTATGTGTATATATATATATGTATGTATGTATGTGTGTATATGTATGTGTGTATATGTATGTGTGTTTATGTATGTGTGTATATGTATGTGTGTATATATGTAGATATGTGTATATATATACTGTATATGTAGATATGTAGATATGTATGTATATGTGTATATGTATATATATGTTTATATGTGTGTGTGTATATATATTTATATATGACAGCAACACTCATAACAGTGACAAAACAATTACATTGTCATATCATGTTACGTTATTTTTAAAATGTTTCCTTTTCTTTTTCATTACTAGTTTAACACACTACTTCTCCGCTGCGAAGCGTGGGTATTTTGCTAGTTTATAATATATTTTTCATATTTTTATTTTGGGAGCAGTCCAGCTTTAATTGTTTAGCTCTAATGACTAACGTTGTGTCTATTGTATGTGTCACCATTTTGATATTTTGTGGTTCTCAGTGGTCTAACAAACATGTTCTTCACAATGCCATTTTAATTGAACCATTTTAAATAGTTCTACGAATGGAGTACCCAGTTTACATGAACATATACTGAGTATATACACTGGGCATACAAAACGAATACCCAGAACATATATAGTCCTAACCAACTCACTCACCTTCATAATAACCTGAAAATTGTTATATGCTTGTGCTCTATCCTTTATTTTCATTTCACCAATTTAAACTAGCGACAAGGTCCCTTTACTTCAGAAGCTCACTAATCATTACCTCCTCTATCCTTGTTTCTTAAATATATATATATATACACACATATATATGTATTGTGAAGCATCATCCTATTATGTTTACAGCATTTGGCTGAATCTGAGCAGATAGTATAGCCCTGAACACTTCAGAATTCATCCTGTTACCTCTGCCAGCAGTCATATCATCAATAAACACTAGTAACTGACTTCCATTTGCAGCCATGCATGTTCATGACATGAAACTGCCTCCACCATGTTTCACAGATGATGTATTCATTGGATCATGAGCCATTTCTATTGTTCTCCATACTTCTGTCTTTCCAATATGCAGCTATACAGGGTGGTCCAGATGTAATTATGCAGATCCAGATCGTCTGGATGACTTTGATTTATACACAGACAATTCCAGTTTGGCGTGATGATTCTTCATGCCGTCAGTTCACACAATTCTCGATGGTCTGGGACTTTTCGGGTGATTTTTTATGTAATAAAGTTAATAAGTTATAGCATAATGAAAATTGCATAATTAGATCTGGACCACCCTATATATTGATCTTAATTTCCTTTGTCCAAAGAAAATTGTTTCAGAACTGGACAGGCTTTTAAAAGGGACATCTTGACATTTGTACCAGTACTTTTAAATTAGAAGGTGAGATTATATATAACATTTAACTTGATTTTTTCTGATACCCTTTTACATATAAGAAGTCTTATCTCTTTTAACCATTTATCACCATGACTGTTAATAATTAAAATATTTTGGAACCATATGTAATACTTAATTGCAGAACTGCATGTGTGGACCATACCATTTATCAGTATGCTGATTGGCAAGTTTGGAATGCTTCGTATGTCATGATATGTAAATAAGCCTAGCTGACTAAAAGAATCTGCCATATTGCACTAACAAGAGCATTTGGGACTCCACCAGTTGATGTAAATAAAGAACACCCATGTTTGGAGTATATAATGATGGCTCAAGACTACTCTTAATTAACTGAGTACTTTCTTCAACAGAAAGCTAAACAACAAAGAATAATACAAAACGTTTAGACAGTCCTCAAGAGTATCATACACATACAGTAAGTGTCTAATGGATTCCTTCCTGTGGGAACACAGAGAAAGGTTAAGGGTGCAAAAGAGGAACTAACTACTCTTTTGTTTCCACCTTAAGAATGAAGAAACACCAATGACTATTACTCCTCATGTTCTATCTGCATTGACATTTAAACTGAAATTCAACAGGAAATCTGTGCTCAATTTGAATCTAGCTACTGAAGGGTTTGCATCTCAAGGAACTTACTCCTGAACCTGGCATAGACTTACCTATATTCCTTGTCTTGTGATGTTTTAAACCTTGCTTTTTTCAATTTTCTTTTCAGGCATTAAACAGGACATCTTTCGGGACACCAACACTTTATCATCTCTTGTTCATTTTGTTCACAAGAAATAGTGGAGAGGAAAATAGGTCTGGGGAAATGCCAACACCTTTTTTGAAGTACCAGCCTTCAGCTCCATGTTTTGGGTTTAATTTGCCTTAGACACATTTTTAAATTTTTGCACTTCACAAGGTAGATGCAGCATCGCACTTTTTGCAGTTAACAAGGACTCAGATGATGGACTACTTTTTTTGACAGTCACATTATTAAAGGTTTTAAAGAGAAAGAGTCTAAACTGTTAAGTTACTCTTTGTATGAAGCACTGAGACAATTATAATAACCTACAGAGATACAAAAAATAATTTCTAAGACGCATGTTGTGTTTGGTAATGTGTGACTACAACTTTGTTTAGTAATCAGTTTGTCACAGTTTATACAGTACGTAGCTATGAGTTGATCTCATGTCTAAATTATGCTTCTAATGCTTTGCTATACACCACTGTTTATAATAGATTTCTACAGAGAAGAACCAGGCATTATCGCTGTATGTTATACCAGGTCAGTGTCTCTGAAAATGTCCTGGAAATGTCTTTTAAAGTGATATTATGAATGGAGTTGGGACACTGTAGTAAATTCCCAACGCCCACTGGTGGTGAAAGTGCATTTCATTCATTTTTCTTCATTTACTTTAATGTTGTACAAAGGCCACTTGCAAGGAATTTGATTTGACTCTGACAATAATATATCAATGCAAACATCCATCCTAGATAAGACAAAAATAGTCATCATTACCCAATAGGCCCCAAACAGACAATTTAATAAAAATAAACTTATTGACATATTCATCAAATGAGTGTACAATATTCAAACTGAAGATATAAAGCAGTGGATAAGTCCTGATATGAAGTCTGTTAGCCCTTGACTAGACTGACTTGAGCAGTTATTAAAATGGAGGTAAAGTGAACAGGTGCTGGGTCAGGTGTGAGTGATTTAGTAAGACCTTAAAGGTTGAATTAAAAGTGAAAATAATAAAAGAAGCAGCAGTCTAAAAACACCATGGATTGACGAAAATTATGAAAATGGCTTATTGCAAGATAGATAAAACTGCTTTATAACTTTAATGGTAACAGTTAAATTAACTGTTAAATAAACAAAAATATTCTATACTTGCCGATACTGCTATGGGAAAAAAGAATTACTAAATGGATTATTTTAAAAGCTATCATACATTGTTAAAGAAAAAAGTTGGTGCAGCCCATGCAGTTTAGTATGGAATGCTGTGTTAGGTGGCTACATAAAAAATATATTTATACTACAAATGAAAATGAATGCCTGTACAACAAGAAAGTTCAAAAAGGAGACCTAGAAGGATGCAGGCATTAAAAACTGAAAGAAACAATAAACAGAGAGAATAATTCAGTATGTACCCCTGCCTAGAAAAAAAAATATTTGATTATATAAAGAGCTTGATTTGAGCTGTGTCTGTGGACCACAAATTCAGTATCCACGCTAAAGCATTGTTTATCCTGCAATGCAAAACTTCAGAAGACTTGGAATATAAAAAGATAAAAGCCTCTTCAGTAGATTTTCACCTGGAGGATAACAGGATTTTGGCAGGAAGGAGCGACAAGAAGTTTCTTTGGTGAGATGCAAAAGAAGTAGAAGATAAACACTTGAGAGGAATAATAAAACTTAGGAGAGAGTGAGTAATTTAGTTTGAGCTAATGAACAGAAAAAATACATCGTAAACTGATGGATAGGCTACATTTTAAAACTAGAAAGGGAGTTTAATTGTTAAATTAATAACTGGTTAGTACTAAAAAACACATTAAGAGGGGTGCATATGAGTTGCAAGCACTCTTTGGTTTGGCAAGGTAATGCACTGCCTTCTGATCATAAAAATTAACATTGTATTTAGTAAATTAAAATTAAAACCCACACCCCAAATTTTAAACTGTTAATGAAACAATGGGACATTTAAATAATTTGAATTTGTCCACCACCATATTGGCCACACTCCGTCTCCCTTAATATCTAAGTACCCCACAAACGCTAAGCTTTAGAAGATAGACAGAAATATAGAAAACAAAAATCAGATGATACCATAATGAAGTCCATCAGAACTTGTGTTAAGATTGCAGAATGAGGAATTTCTAACTTCAGCTGGAGAGGAACTGCAGGGGCACACTGACTGTCATATTGATATTAGTGTTTAAGTGTTGATAAATTTAAGCAAGACAGAGATGGGCTCTTCCAAACAGAGTTCACTTGAGTAATGCTCTCGTATAAGTGTTTACTTTTTAATTTAGTTTAAGTTTAATGTATATAAGAACACAAGGAATTTTGTGGTAAAGGATCATTTACCAGAACTGCATAATAATAATGCTAAACGTTTACTGTAAACCTGTCTAGCCTTAGTAGGGACAGTAATGTGGTATAATGTTTAGCACTACTGTACTTTTTGTTTGGCATCTGTACACTCTCTCTGTGCCATTGTATTTTGTTCCTTTTACAAGTGCGTGATTTATTAGTTGGCAACTCTAATCTGATCCATGTTGGAGTGAGAGTGTGAGTTCTACATTTTAGTATCTCATTCAGGGCTGATTGACCTTGGCCTGAAATAAGGACAGATTAACTTTCTACTGGATTAAGAATTCATTTTATTTTTATGACATTTAAGTTATGATCTAATTGTTCACAATTTTTTTTTATCACTAATTTCTATTCTGCACACTTTTTTCTTTGTGCTGTCACTGGAGGTTGAGAAATCACGACTTTTGCTGTTCACATTGTACACAAACTGAATTCCTTAGTGCTTTTTCATTTAAAACCATCAACCCCTTGGCAATTTCAGTGCTGTCTGCTTTGTCAGACATAAGAGATTGGCTATAGAGTAACTTGTTCTAATGAAATGTTGGAAAGACAGATGCAGTTTTAATTGGGTGTCTCTGTCAGTTAAAATCTGCTGTCATTTAACTCTTTATTGTATGGCTCTTGACAAGAGCTGCATTAGCAGCTATATAAAAGTGACATTTGGAATTTAAACATCTGTAAATTGTGTCAACTCAGAATCATTTATGATGTTAATAATGGTGTTTTTCCAATAGTTTTATAAAGATAAAAATTAACATAAAAAATGTACAATTAGATATATAAGGTGTACCAATTTCATAATGTAATTGTTTCTGAAGTATGCTTCAAGTTTTAAATAACTACTACTACATTAATATATATGGAAATGTATAGAAAATTCAGTATTTGAAAATGCAGTAAATAAATGCTGAGGTAGGAATAAAGCAGGTAACTACATTCATACAAAGAACAGCGCAACCTTTTAATAATAAGAGTGTTTTACAAATGTCCAGAAATAATTTTGGATAATAATAATAATAATCTTGCATATGTGATTTTCTACTACACCTTAAATGCAGAGTGGTGGCTCTGAGGCTAGGGATCTGTGCTGGCAATTGGAAGGTTGCTGGTTTGAATCCTGTAAATACCAGAAGTGATTCTGCTATGTTGGGCCCTAGAGCAAGGCCCTTAACCTGCATTTGCTTCATGCCTAGGTATGATGCTAACCTGCATCTACCCCTGCAAGCAGGCTCTCCAACTTACAAAGAATATTTGGAGGGTTGACGGCAGGATTGGCACTCACTGTAAAAAAAACCTCACACTGTTCCAGTGTAGTGCTAAGGTGTCACCTGCTGCACTCGGGTCCCAATCCAGGTGGTTAGTCATGCAGTTGGTGCAGCAACACGCTATCAATGCACGCTCTCAATCCCCAACCCTCTCTCATATTATCAGAATGACATCTTGCATGTGTGATTTGCTCCTTAAATTCATCCGTTTGCATATTTTGTCAGAAATACAGTTTACTTCTACAGCCTTCCACCTTCCCCCACTGACTTTATTCTTTAAGTTGATGCTGTATATTTGCCAATTGGTTATTTCATCCTTATATCTAAAAAGGTGCTTACAGTATATAGACACACTATATGACCAAAAATATGTGGAATCCTCTCCATATTACTTAGTTCAGGTGTTTCAGCTATGGCCATTGTCAACAGTGCATAAAATCAAACAGTCATGCATTGATTTTACAGCTGACCAAGGTGAGGCAATTTGTACTTATGGCTGGGGGACAAAGGAAAATAGAGTAATAATTTTCTAGGAATTGTCAAAACCAGCTGCTATAATAAATCTTTCCTTATTATTATTATTATCATTCTTATTATTATTTGACAGGGTCTCATATGTTTTCTGACTCTTAAGAGGGCCCTTTAAGGTTTGTTTTCATTAGCACTGCTCCATGTTGCTAATATTTATGAATTTGTCCCACACCACCTTCCTTATACCAGTGTTTGTCAACCTTATTGGTCCAGCAACCCAGTTCTGTCTCTTTAAATTCATTGATGATCCACTAGCAGCTATTACAAACCACCCCCTTGATGAAACAAGTGTGATCTGGGGTCCCACTTGGTAAAACAAGCTCACTTACAAATGGAGAAATATATTGTGCAGCACTGCTGATTGCTTAGGTGACCCACTGTGCCCAACTTGCAAACCAATAATGGTAACTTATGATGCATTGGAAAGCATAACCCAGTGGTTGAGAAACACTGCCTTACACGGAGGCATCGTGCTGGAATTTCATTTTGTGCCACTCCATACTGGCAATTAAAGCATGCGTACCAGAGACCCATACCCACACAACCTCAATCGCAATGACCTGTACACTTTACAACCAACATGTGGCCCATTTGACATGTGGCCAAATGGCTGTTTTCAAAGCTGCCACCCAAGTGCATGACAGTGCATTCCATGCTGAGATGCTGTTCAAAAAAATAATGTATACAGAGCAGAACACGCAAATTGACCTTTTTTAATCTACTTCAGATAATACACAGTAAATTAGGTACTTTTAAGCACATAAGATTCAATTAAATAAAAGCTGACTTCTAAATGTATAGGGTGGCCCAGATCTAATTATGCAGATCCAGATTGTCTGGTTGACTTTGATTTATGCGGGGACAATTCCAGTTCGGCGTGAAGAAGATTCTTCATGTTGTCAATTCGCATACTTTTCAATGGTCCTGGATTTTTCGGGTGATTTTCTATGTAATAAACTTAATAAGTTATAGTGTAATGAAAATTGCATAATTAGATCTGAAACACTCTACAGTGGAACCTCGGTTCACGAACGTCCCGGTTCACGTACAACTCGGTTCACGACCAAAAGATCGCAAACTTTGGCCTGGGTTCACAACCACACACTCGGTATACTGAACAAGCCAGGTTCCCTTGCCTGCCTGCAAGCTGAGCTGAAAGAGAGAGAGAGAGAGAGAAAGGGCAAGCGAGCACTTGCCTGCTGGGAAGGGGGAGGAGGAGATTGCTGCACGTATTTGCCTGCCTATCTGTAGTGCAAGGAAAACATCCCCTCCCCCCACAGGCAGCCTGAGAGAGAAGAGCGCCATGCTTTTCATTTAAGCAAAGCAGCTCCTTGTTCATTGTTTTCAATAAGACGTGCACTCTCTTTGTGCTCTACAGTATTTCGTGTGCTTTTGCAGTTAACTATGGCTTCTAAGCAAGTGGAGAGTTGTCAGAAGAAAGTTTTGAAGAAAATTGAAATCGAAGTAAAGAAAGAAATTACAAAAGGTGGAAAAATGTTTACCAGTTTACTCATTTACCAATCGGAGAACCCTCGTGCTTTCAAGCAGCATAATGTAAACAAAGCCAGACTGCCAGTAATGTGGAGGGTCACAAGAACGTTCTTTTTGGAATGGCTGCATGAGGCTTTCACTCCCACCAGCTAAACAGCTAAAAGCACCAGAAACCCAAGAAATCACAAGAGAAAAAACACCTGAAGGAAAACACTTCATGCCAGAACTCGTTTCATGCAAGGTTAGTTTTCTTGGTGGTTTTGTATTACGGATTTTCAAAAGTAATTTTTTAGTTCATAATGCGATTTGTTGCAATGTTATTTTTCTCTTTTTCAAATGTTAAGCTTTTTCCTTGTGCTTAAAACTCATGAAAGGTTTACAGATGGAGTTTTTCATAGCGATTAGGTGCGATGTTACATTTCTCTTTTCAAATGTTCGCTTTTTTCCTTGTGCTTAAAACTCATTAAAAATTGTTTACATGGAGGACTTCATCGTGTGATTTGTTGCAATGTTACTTTTTTGGTTGCTTGCGAGTTGGTTTTTAAATGAAGTTCGGATTTGTGCGATGTTTTTTTCTGCTGTGCTTAAAAGTCATTTTAAAAACATTGTTTACAGCGATCAGGCTTTAGGTTTAATAGCGTGATCTCCTGCAATCTCGCTTTCTTGTTTGCTTGTGAGTTGGTTTTTGCAAGCGCTTTGGAATTTTTCTGCTGTGCTTAAAAGTCATTTTAAAAAAAATGCTGTGCGAGCACGTGCTACAGAGAGATTAGAGAGCCTGGCAGCTGACAGGGAAGGGATTGGGGGGACGGATAGGTGTGTGTGTGTTTGTGCGAAGCGCTACACAGAGAGGGAGCGCGTGAGCGAGCCAGCTCCTGTAGCTGATCAGGGAGCCTGGGTGTTTTGTGTCAGTGTTATTCAATGTTTTTACATTAGTTTACTATTACACTGTGGATTCTATGGTGTAATTAACTATATTTGTGCTTAATCTGTACATATTTTTACATATTTACATACAGTTTGTACGGTCTGGAACGGATTAATTGTATTTACATACAATCCTATGGGGAAACTACTTGGTTCACGACCAACTCGGTTTACGACCAAAGTTCTGGAACGAATTATGGTCGTGAACCGAGGTTCCACTGTATATGCATAAATGGTATCTGAAACAAAATCTCAGTATATACAGCAGTGTATGTGTTTCAGCATATAAGCACTTCATTATATGTATGCATTTCATACCACAGTCTATGTACTGTTAAGAATGAGTCACATCTTAAACAGAGCCTCATTCAAAATGACAACTCACTTATTTTAACCTGCCTGTTTTAACATTAAACACTGCTGAAACAATGGAGAAAGACACTTGTTTTAGATTAAATGTATGTATGAAAATGTTTAATTAAAATAGTGCACACATCTATACTAATAAAAGGCAAAGCCCTCACTCACTCACTCACTCATTCACTCACTCACTCACTCACTCACTCACTCACTCACTCACTGACTCATCACTAATTCTCCAACTTCCCGTGTGGGTGGAAGGCTGAAATTTGGCAGGTTCATTCCTTACAGCTTCCTTACAAAAGTTGGGCAGGTTTTATATCGAAATTCTACGCGTAATGGTCATAAATGGAAGCAGTTTTTCTCCATTTACTGTAATGGAGATGAGCTTCAACGCCGTGGGGGAGTTTAGTGTGACATCATCACGCCTCCCGTAATCACGCAGTACATAGAAAACCAGGAAGACCTCAAAAAGCGCTGAAGAAAACATGCATTATATAATTGAGAAGGCAGCGAAACAATAAGAAGCGAGCGAGTGACATATACAACCATATTCATGAGTTCTGCTACTTGAAACAAAGCACGATGTAAACCTACACTTTAAATTAAGTTCATAGACAGGCTGCGCTGGCGTTTGTAATTTAGTGCCTGCCCATATAAGGCCGTCCGTCAGCGGCAATCAATAGCAAACTGCCACTAAATATTCACGGGTGAAGGACTGTGCTTATGGAGAGGAAGATGAGATGGTCAGGGTGGTGTTTGACACAAACTCAGCGAAACTGCGAGAGAAAGTTTTAAGTGCCAGGACTAAGGTAACATTAAATACAGCCATGGACATAGCGAGATGGCACCAGCACAGCTGGGAACCTTGATGCATGTACACGAGTGGCTCACGTGAACTGGCGCGTGCACAGATAAAAGCAACAGTTCCAAAGAGCTGAACAAAACCGAATTACACAATTGAAAAGGCAGCAAAAATATGAAGCGTCTCATACATACAAGCATATTCATAAATCCAACTACTGCGGAAACAAAGCACACGTTGGAAAAAGTCAATGTCCGCTAAAGGAAGACAGTGTAAAAAACCCGTGCATGCAGTGTGTCAGGTCTCAGATAAAGAAGAAGGCGAGCTGTTTATTGATGCAGTAAGAAACGAATCGATGAATGAAACCTGTCATCTTTACAGCGATTGACAAACCGGAATGTAACTTGAACACAACACATCCTACAAATACGTACGAACCTGATTGAAAGAAATAATGATAATCAAATCCTTGATGACAGCAACACTCAGTAACACTCACAATACAAATACTGTATATTGACAGTCATGTTACGTTATTTTTAAAATGTTCCCTTTTCTTTTCTAGCTTTTTAACACACTACTTCTCGCTGCGATACGCGGGTATATATATATGTATATATATATAACCTGATCTACATACTCGAATAATGGATACTTTATTTGCCCTCAATGATTGTTTTGGTAAAGCCATACTCAGTGTATTCATTAGATGAGCGGTAAAAAGTAAGGCGAGGGAGGATGACTTATTGAGGCATGCAGGCTGTAGTCTTGCGTCAACTCTATCTGAATTGCGATCACATTTGAAAAAATATATCTTTTCAAGTTCTATTTAGTCCATATTTGTCAAACTCAAGGGCCACGGGCCACATCCGACATCCGACCCGTGTAATTATATCCGGCCCGCGAGATCATTTTATATACTGTATTATTGTTATTAAAGCCCGGGTATATGAAGCTCTGGTAACACAATAAACTACAGATCCCATAATGCAGCGCTTCAGCTGCCTTGCCGAACAGTTACCGCGTTAATCAAGTCTACCTTAAGATGCTGCAAGTTATTGCGAAGCTAGCTCACCGATGCTGAAGAGAAAAGTTGATTCTGAAAATAGAGCCTTTAAAACCGATGGGAGGCTGAGTATATGTTTACTGAACCCGTGTGTCTCATTTGTGGAGCTAATGTGGCTGTAATTACAGAATTTAATCTAAGGCGGCACTATAAAACAAAACATCAGGGTAACCTGAAAGACCTGAATGCAATGCAGAAGATACAGAAAGCAGAAGAATTAAAAAAGAATCTGACACTTCAGCGGACGCTTTTTACCCGTGCACAATCACAAAGTGATTTCAAGTGAAGCTGCTTTTATGGGAGACACAAATGCACCAGTTCACCTTGCCCCACTTTCCCTGTTACCAAGTAATGTTAAACCAAGTCGTCACTACGGTGTTCCCAAATACGCACTTTGCTGATAAACTGGCGCGCACTGAGTTTGCACGGCGCTTTGGTGACTTTGAAGAACAAAAAGTCCGTCTACATGCGGCTCGAACCTTGTGCATGTTTGGTAGCACATATCTGTGTGAGAAGCTCTTCTCCGTGATAAAGACTAACAAAACAGCACACAGGAGTCGCCTCACTGATGAGCACCTGCAATCCATCCTGAGAATCTCCACAACACAGAACCTCACACCAAACAGAAACGAACCTGTTGCCAAAAAGATGCCAGGCGTCCAGCTCTAAAATGACATATGAGCAAAGACAACTGAATGATTTGATTTGTTATTGCTGAAAGGAACACATTTTATTTATATTTCCAGGTTTTGTTATGCAGCATGTTCATATTTGAATTTGTATAATTTTGACAGGATATATTTTTATGGAGAGCAAAATCTTTTGGGATATTTAAAATCTAAGTTTATTTTTATAAAATATAAAATTACATAAGAGTAAAGAAATTTGAATGTTTGTTCTTTTAATGTTTACTTTATTTCTAACTTGTATAATTTAGACAGGATATATTTTTATGGAGAGCAAAATATTATAAGTTGTTTAAGGTTTGAGTTGATTTATTCAGGAATAATATTCCTGTCTGTTTTACCATTCCTACCAAAGATATTTCTGTCGACTAAATAAAAATTCCTTCTATTTAAAATTTAAATAGAACTTGAACAAATACGATAGTTCATAATATCCACGCAGACTTGCGTAAGAGCGGGAGTTATCCGTTTTAACAAGCAGCGTATTGCACTGATCTGAAATAGCTGTGTGTGTATATATGTAGATATGTATGTATATGTATATATATGTTTATATATGTGTGTGTATGTATATATATATATATGTATTTGTGTGTATATATGTGTGTGTATGTATGTATGTGTGTATGTATATGTATGTATATATATGTAGATATATATATGTATGTATATATGTGTGTGTGTATATATATATTTATATTTATATATATATATATATATATATATGACAACAACACTCATCACTCACAACAGTGACAAAACAATAACATTGACAATCATGTTACGTTATTTTCAAAATGTTTCCTTTTCTTTTTCATTGCTTCTTTAACACACTACTTCTCCGCTGCGAAGCGCGGGTATTTTGCTAGTTATGTGATAAAACATATACTGTAAAGAAAAACAAACATTGTCCCAATACCCAAGAAATATATGAGTATTCTCAATTAGGTGTACTCAAAGATCCTCTCTCTATCTATCCTGCGACAGAGAATGGACAGATTTGTGGAAGGTATAGCAGTAGAGGAACAGGCAGGATTTAGGATGGGAAGAAAAACAATTGATCAATAGTTTATAATTTGAAAGCTTGCAGAAAAGTATTATGAGAAATGTGCACAAAAATTAATTGATTTTAAGCAAGCTTTTGACAGTGTATAGAATTATGGGATAACAGAAGAGTTTGTGCTGTTGTTAGAGGACCTATACAGTAAGTCTGTGAGTGTTGTAAGGATAGACCATCACCAGACACAGTGGTTTCAAATGACAGTAGGAGTTCAGCATCAGTGTAGCTTATCTCTATACCTGTTCAATTAACTTTTAGAGGCAATGATGAATATGGCAAGATGCTTGATGCTGGAGTATCACTAAATGGGCAAACTGTAAATAACCGATGGTTTTGCAAATATTGATATCGACTTAATTGCATATTCATCTGAGCAACTTCAGAATTTGACAGATAAAGTTAATAACAGCAGCAAGAGATTTGGATTGAAAATAAACTTACAGAAAACCAAAACAAAGGCAAATGGAAAACTTGAAGAGTAGCTAAAGGTACAAATTGGTGGAGAATAATTGAATAAGTAAAGGAATTTGTGTATCTGGGAGGGTGAAGGGCTATGAAGCACAGAATAGTTGGTTTTAGCTGCATTTGTAAAACTGAGCCAGATTTGGTAAATGAACAAGATAGATAGATAGATAGATAGATAGATAGATAGATAGATAGATAGATAGATAGATAGATACTTTATTAATCCCAAGGGGAAATTCACATAATCCAGCAGCAGTATACTGATACAAAAAACAATATTAAATTGAATAGTAATAAAAATGCAGGTAAAAGCAGACAATAACTTTGAGTAATGTTAGCATTTACTCCCCCGGATGGAATTGAAGAGTCGCATAGTGTGGGGGAGGAACGATCTCCTCAGTCTGTCACTGAAGCTACTCCTCTGCCTGGAGATGACACTGTTCAGTGAATGTAGTGGATTCTTCATGATTGACAGGAGTTTGCTTAACAGTAGAATTGCCAGAGCCTACGAAAAACCTTGTAGATCTGTCCCACCTAAAATCGATCCTTAAAACCGTTCTCACTTCTCCACCAGTGTCTTTTGTAATCTAAATAAAGAAAAGCTGCAAGTAGCCAACTATTCCATCCCCCCGCCGACTTAGAACGTGCACAAACTTCTCCCAGCTCATGCCTTGATTGATTATCTAGGAGTGAAGTGGAGTTTTAGAGTGGAAATAATAGATCGTTATTTGGAATTACTCGCATTTCACGTGTGTTCCGTTTCTACAGTAATCCGTGTAAACACATTTTTAAAACAGAAACATTTTTCATATTGTAGTAGTAAATGACAAAATGTAGGCATAAACTATATAATCTATGAAGTCTGAAGTCCAAATATCAAAGAAACACTTTCACAAAAGGTACAAATATAACAGAACAAATGCGCTTTTATTCTAAAGTGTAACTGCAGAAAAAAAACGCCTTAGCAGGCCATACTGACACAAATTAACTACAAATGGCGTGGTGGCGTAAAGGTATCAGCTGCTGACTAGTAATCAAAAGGTCACGAGTTTGATCCCTCATGATTCCATTTTGAGAAGTAAACTGCTTTTATTCTTGCTATTTTAGAATAAAAACATACATTTGATTTCAGTCTGTAACAGACGGTGTAATATATGATACTTGTAAAAGTTAGCTTTGTTTTTTTCACTTTTCATTCTCTCAGTTGCGTTCAGGATCCTTCCCTATGCCCCCACCTCCCCATCTGACACTGCTGTTTTCTTTTTTTTTTCTTTCTTTATTAATTTTATTGCAATCAATACAAATCAATCAAGTTTTTACAAAAAGAAAAATTGAGTTAAGGACAGATCGATCCCCACCCCTAAGAGAGAGAGCAAGTCGAACGGCGTGAAATTTAAAGCTTGTAAACATACCTAAATTAATAAATTCTCTGTGCTTTATGAGCTTATTTTAAAATATTACTGATTAGATCCTGCCATGCTTTGAAAAAGGTCTGTACGGACCCTCTAACTGAGTATTTGATTTTTTCCAATTTCAAATAGTATAACACATCGGTTTCCCACTGACTTAAAAGAGGAGAGTTTGGGTTCTTCCAGTTTATCAGAATAAGTCTGCGTGCCAAAAGTGTAGTGAATGCAATCACAATTTGTTTGTCTTTCTCCACTTTAAACCCGAAACACAGCTGTTAATGGATTAGGAGGGATTGTGAGTCCAAGGCTATCTGAAAGGTAATTAAAAATTTTGGTCCAGAATAATGTTAATTTGGTGCAGGCCCAGAACATGTGACCCAGTGAGGCTGGGACTAGGTTGCAGCGTTCGCAGGTTGGATCATGCCCTGGAAACATTTTGGAGAGTTTTAGTCGAGACAGATGTGCTCGATATATAATTTTGAGTTTTATAATTGTATGCTTTGCGCATATGGAGCTCGAGTGAATTCTGTGCATTGCTGATTTCTACTCCTTTTCTGATGTATTAAAACACTGCTGTAGCGCGTCATTATGTGATCCAAATAAATAACATTAGAGCTATGGCTTGAATGTTATTTATTTGGAGACGCGCTATAGCTCGAATGTTATTCATTTGGCACGGACATGCTAAAAAAATACACGTGTAATGCCACAAAAAGTGCATGCAGACACTTCATTTCGCTAGCATTGGTAAGAGAATGTATCGTGATACACTGCAGAGCTATACCGCGTCTTTATGTGAAAACAGCAGTGTCAGATGGGGGGGGGGATACATAGTGAAGGATCCTGAACGCGACTGAGAGAATGAAAAGCGAAAAAAAAAAACCCAAAGCTAACCTTTACAAGTATCATAAATTACACCGGCTGTTACAGACTGGAATCAAATATACTGCTCAAAAGAATTAAAGGAACACTTTTTAATCAGAGTATAGCATAAAGTCAATGAAACTTATGGGATATTAATCTGGTCAGTTAAGTGGCAGAGGGGGTTGTTAATCAGTTTCAGCTGCTGTGGTGTTAATGAAATTAACAACAGATGCACTAGTGGGGCAACAATGAGATGACCCCCAAAACAGGAATGGTTTAACAGGTGGAGGCCACTGACATTTTTCCCTCCTCATCTTTTCTGACTGTTTCTTCACTAGTTTTGCATTTGGCTACAGTCAGTGTCACTACTGGTATCATGAGGCGATACCTGGACCCTACAGAGGTTGCACAGGTAGTCCAACTTCTCCAGGATGGCACATCAATACGTGTCATTGCCAGAAGGTTTGCTGTGTCTCCCTGCACAGTCTCAAGGGCATGGAGGAGATTCTAGGAGACAAGCAGTTACTCTAGGAGAGCTGGAGAGGGCCATAGAAGGTCCATAACCCATCAGCAGGACCAGTATCTGCTCCTTTGGGCAAGGAGGAACAGGATGAGCACTGCCAGAGCCCTACAAAATGACCTCCAGCAGGCCACTGGTGTGAATGTCTCTGACCAAACAACCAGGTTGCACCTTAGACTGTCCAGGAGCTCAGTGATGCCCTGATCCAGATCTGGGAGAAGATCCCCCACAACGCCATCTGTCATCTCATTAGAAGCATGCACCGATGTTGTCAGGCATGTATACAAGAACACAGGGGCCATACAAAGTGCTGCGTACAATTTTGAGTTGCTGCAATTAAATTTTGGCAAAATGGACTAGCCTGCCACATAATTTTTTCACTCTGATTTTTGGGGCGTCTTTGAATTCAGGGCTCTGTAGGTTGATCATTTTCATTTCCATCAAACGATGTGGCATCCTTTCGTTCCTAACACATTACCCAGTCTATATCAGTATAGATATCCAGGAGGATTTCTTTTTCCCATTGAGATCTTATGTGTTTTCAAAGTGTTCCTTTAATTTTTTGAGCAGTTTATATGTTTTTATTCTAAAATAGTAAGAATAAGAGCAGTTTACTTCTCAAAATGGAGTCATGAGGGATCGAACTCATGATCTTCTAATTACCAGTCAGCAGCTGATATATTTTTATAAGTTGTAGTTAATTTGTGTCAGTATGGCCTGCTAAGGGGGCTATTTTTCTGCAGTTACACTTTAGAATAAAAGCGCATTTGTTCTATTTGTACCTTTTGTGAAAGTGTTTCTTTGATATTTGGACTTCGGGCTTCATCTGTACTAATAAAAGGCAAAGCGCTCACTGACTGACTGACTGACTGACTGACTCAATCACTCACTCACTCATAACTAATTCTCCCACTTCCCGTGCAGGTAGAAGGCTGAAATTTGGCAGGCTCATTCCTTACAGCTTACTTACAAAAGTTGGGCAGGTTTCATTTCGAAATTCTATGTGTAATGGTCATAACTGGAACCTATTTTTCTCCATATACTGTAATGGACAGTTCAGCTCGATGGCATTGGGGGGCGGAGTTGTGTGTGACATCACCACACCTCCCACGTAATCACGTGAACTGACTGTGAACGCAGTACGTAGAAAACAAGAAAGAGCTCCAAAGAGCGCTGAAGAAAAAATGCATTACACAATTAAGAAGGCAGCCAAAGAATATGAAGCGAGTGACGCATACAGTCATATTCATAACTGCAGCTACTGCGGAAACAAAGCACGGTGTAGTAGTTTATAGACACGCTCCCGCTGCCGTTTGTCATGCCTACGACGAATACCATATTCGTCAGATACAAGTTTAATGAGAAGACACGAGGTATAAACGAGACTTTGGATCACTTTGTAACGGAGTTAAAATTGCTGTAGCAAGAAACTTTTAAGTGCCGGGTGTTAGTTAACATTAAATAAAGCCGTTGACATCGCAAGATCACACAAGAGAGCGGCTCACGTGAACTGACTGAACGCAGTGCGAGTGATCACTTCGATGAATCAAACCTGTTCAAAAAACGCATTACACAATTGAAAAGGTAGGAAAAAAATATGAAGCGAGTGACGCATACAAACATATTCATGAGTGCAGCTACTTCGGAAAACAAAGCACGGTGTAAACCTAATGTTTAAATTAAGTTCATAGACAGGCTGCCGCTAGCGTTTGTCATGCCCACGACTAATACGATATTCGCGAGATACAAGTTTAATGAGAGGACGCAGGCTATAAATGAGAGTTTTGATCACTTTGTAACTAAGTTAAAATTGCTGGTGAAGGACTGTGCTTATGCAAATTCCGAGAGACTGTTTTTGTGGAGGGACTGACAATTAAGGCGGGTGGGGGAATCACGTCATCATCTCCCCTTCAATTCACCTCATTTCATTCACTTCATTTCGCTCCAAGCTGAGTTCCACAGCTACTTGCGGTCTTGCTGGAAGCAACTTCGTCACGCTGCCACCAAATACTCACAGACAAATCCACAAGTTAATACACACGCTGTCTCTAGAGTTTCTCCACACTCTGAATGTATTCCTTGCATCCCTGTTATACCCTCTGATCTCCCATTTCAATTCAAATGCCTCCAATTTCCAGTAAGGCTCTGCTTTGCAATGACAATTATTAAGTCTCAGGGACAGACCCTACAAAAGGTTGCCATTGAATTGAGGCAAGATTGCTTTTCTCCTGGACAACTATACGTTGCATTCTCAAGAGTAAGCTCGAACAGCTTGGTCATATTACAACCGGAGTGCTGAACTGAGAACGTGGTATACAAAGAGATCCTTAACAAATAGTTATTGGTATATTTTCCCTCAGTTTAAAAAGGTTTTTCTTTTCTTCTTAATAAAAATTTAAAAGTAGTACTTCGCTGCTGCGAAGCGCGGGGATTTTGCTATATACAGTATATATATATGTAGATATGTATATATATGTGTCTGTGTGTGTATATATGTATATGTGTGTGTGTATGTATGTGTGTATATGTATGTGTATATATATGTTGATATGTGTATATATATATGTAGATTTGTATATGTGTATATATATATGTATATATGTGTATATGTAGATATGTATATATATGTATATAAGTATATGTTGTGATAGATAGGGGGCGCTGTCGCTCCCTTGAATCCCTGTCCACGACTCCAAACACGAGGTAAAAGTCCTCAAGTTCACTTTATTAATTCGCCATAGTGTACAAAACACCCTCTCCTCCACAATACTCATAAATACACACAATAATCACTATAAACCAATCCTCCAGCTCCCAGACGCGTTGCCACCCTTCCACCCAGCTCAGCTCTCCGTCTGGGAGCTCCCACAGTCCTTTTATATCTCCTGACCCGGAAGTGTTCTCCATCCCCAGTCCATGTGACTCTCAATCACTTCCGGGTCAGGTACAAGTTCATTTTTTCATCCCGGAAGCCCGTCGCTCTTCCTATGACGAACCTCCGGGTCATAGGGCACAAAGAAGTCCTCGGTCCTCCCTGTAGCTCCCTCTTGTGGCCCCCATGGCATCCAGCAGGGCTGTGCATAAAAACCACATTGTCCATGATGCCCTACTGGTCTTCTGGGGACCTCTATGCTACAAGGAGGGCTCCACCTGGCAGCTTGGGGGTATTGGCCGGGATAAACGGCCGGCCATCCTTCACAATGTATATATATGTTTATATGTGTGTGTGTGTATATATATATATATATATATATATATATATATATATATATATATATATATATATATATATATATATATATATGACAGCAACACTCATAACAGTGACAAAACAATTACATTGACAATCATGTAACGTTATTTTTAAAATGTTTCCTTTTCTTTTTCATAACTTCTTTAACACACTTCTTCTCTGCTGTGAAGCGCGGGTATTTTGCTAGTACATTATCTAGTTTATGCCTACATTTTGTCATTTACTACTAGAATATGAAAAACGTTTCTGTTTTAAAAATGTCTTTACACAGATTACTGTAGAAACGGAACACACATGAAATGCGTGTGTTCCAAACAACGATCTATTATTTCCACTCTAAAACTCCAGTTCACTCCCAGATAATCAATCGAGGCATGAGCTGGGAGAAGTTCATGCACGTTTTGAGTCGGTGGGGGGATGGAATAGCCGGCTGCTTGCAGTTTGTTTTTATTGGCACATTTAAATTACAAAAGACGCTGGCGGAGAGGTGAGAACGGCTTTAAGAAGAGATTTAAGGTGGGACGGATCTACAAGTTTTTTCCGTAGACTCTGGTAATTCTAGTGTTAATGCCCGTTGCTCTGCTATACATGTTAAACTGTCCAACTTTACTCCTACAATAGAGCCTGCCTTCTTGACAAGTTTGTCCAGGCGTGAGGCATCCTTCATCTTTATGCTGCCTCCCCAGTACACCACCGCGTAGAAGAGGGCACTCACCACAACCGTCTGGTAGAACATCTTCAGCATCTTATTGCAGATGTTGAAGGACGCCAACCTTCTAAGAAAGTATAGTCGGCTCTGACCTTTCTTACACAGAGCATCAGTATTGGCAGTGCAGTCCAATTTGTCATCCAGCTGCACTCCCAGGTATTTATAGGTCTGCACCCTCTGCACACCGTCTCCTCTGATGATCACGGGGTCCATGAGGGGCCTGGGCCTCCTAAAATCCACCACCAGCTCCTTGGTCTTGCTGGTGTTCAGGTGTAAGTGGTTTGAGTCGCACCATTTAACAAAGTCTTTGATTAGCTTCCTGTACTCCTCCTCCTGCCCATTCCTGATGCAGCCCACAACAGCAGTGTCATCAGCGAACTTTTGCAGGACTCTGAGTCGTATTGGAAGTCTGATGTATATAGACTGAACAGGACCGGAGAAAGTACAGTCCCCTGCGGCGTTCCTGTGTTGCTGACCACAATGTCAGACCTGCAGTTCCCAAGACGCACATATTGAGGTCTGTCTGTAAGATAGTCCACGATCCATGCCACCAGGTGTGAGTCTACTCCCATCTCAGTCAGCTTGTCCATAAGGAGCAGAGGTTGGATGGTGTTGAAGGTGCTAGAGAAGTCCAAAACATAATTCTTACAGCACCACTGCCTCTGTCCAAGTGGGAGAGGGATCGGTGTAGCATATAGATGATGGCATCCTCCGCTCCCACCTTCTCCTGGTATGCAAACTTGTACAGAGGGTCGAGGGCATGGCAGACCTGTGGCCACAGGTGGTGAAGCAGCAGCCGTTCAATGGTCTTCATCACATGTGACGTCAGAGCAACAGGCCGGAAGTCATTCAGCTCACTAGGACGTGATATCTTTGGGACTGGGGTGATACAAGATGTTTTCCAAAGACTCTCCCCTGTTCCAGGCTCAGGTTGAAGATGCGCTGTAGAGGACTCCCCACTTCCAACGCACAGGCCTTCAGCAGTCGTGGTGATACACTATCTGAAACCGCTGCTTTGCTGAGTCTTCTCAGCTCTCTGCTCACCTGGGCTGCTGTAATTGTGGGTGGGGATGTCTCATCTATGCTGGTATCAGCAGAAGGATGGTTGGAGGATGCAGTACTCTGAGGTGAGAGTGGGTTAGGGTGATCAAACCTATTAAAGAAGTTGTTCATTTGGTTTGCTCTCTCTACATCTGTCTCGATGGTGGCACCCCGCTTCGAGCTGCAGCCAGTGATAATCTTCATTCCATCCCACACTTCCTTCATGCTGTTATTCTGCAACTTCTGCTCCAACTTTCTCTTGTACTGCTCTTTCGCCGCCCTGAGCTGGACTCGGAGTTCCTTCTGCACGCGCTTCAGCTCATGCTGATCACCGTCTTTAAAAGCCCTTTTCTTCTGGTTCAAAGGGCCTTTGATGTCACTTGTAATCCATGGCTTGTTGTTACCATAGCAGCGTACTGTTCTTATTTGAACTACAATGTCCATACAGAAGTTGATGTAATCAGTTGTGCAGTCAACAGCCTCTTCAATGTTCTCACTATGTGACCCCAGCAGTATATCCCAGTCTGTAGTTCCAAAGCAGTCTCTCAGAGCCTGCTCTGCCTCAGGGGACCACTTCCTGAATGAGCGTGTGGTTGTAGGTAGCGCTGAGCCTCACTCTTGGTTTGTAGTGAGGCTGAAGCAGAACCAGGTTATGATCTGCTTTCCCAAGCGCAGGCAGCGGGGTGGCGCTGTATTTGTCTTTAATGTTTGCATACAGTAGGTCGATAGTCCTATTTCCCCGGGTGTTACAGTCCACATACTGGAAGAAGGCAGGTAATGTTTTATCCAGCATTACATGGTTAAAGTCTCCACAGATTAGCACAAGTGCCTCAGGGTGCTGAGTTTGTAAGTTAGCAACTGTGGAATGAATGACGTCACTCGCTATCTCCGCATTCGCTTGAGGGGGAATGTAAACAATAACAACAATCACGTGTCCAAACTCTCTGGGCAAGTAATAGGGGCGCAGACTTACGGCCAACAGTTCGATGTCCCTGCAGCAATTGGAGATTTTAACGTTTACATGTCCTGAGTTGCACCACTTTGTATTGACATAGAGAGCGAGTCCTCCTCCTTTCTTCTTCCCGCTGGTATTTGCGTCTCTGTCCGTTCTAACTGTGCTAAACCCGGCTAGCTCCACGTTAGCATCTGGGATAGTAGTTGTCAGCTACATTTCACTAAAACACAGCAAGCTGCATTCTCTATAGGTTCTGACATTTTTCACCAGCACAGCCAGTTCGTCGATCTTATTTGGTAGTGAGTTCACATTTCCCAGGATCACAGAATGCACCAATGGTTTGTAACGCCATTTTCTCTCAAGCTGCTTGGCTTTTATCTTATCTTTTATCTTTGCGCCAGCTTGGCTGCCCCGATATTGTCTTCTTACCTCGTCAGGTAAATAGGGGACCACACCGGTGTGAGCATTTCTTCTCAGTGCTTTAAGTTAACTACTTGAATAGGTGAGTCTCGGAGTGTAAAAATCCATGTCAAGTAGTAAAAATAGTAAAAAGTGTCCAGGGAGCAATTCCACATAAAAGAAAGTGGTAAAAGTGATCAGTGAAATAGAGAAAAAAAAAAAAGGTAAAAAGATAAAGTTATACACGGAGCTGCTGGAATGGCTGCCTCTCGCATGCGGCGCCGGAAATAGATATATCTAACAGACAAAAAATGTAACTCTAAGAAACACTTGCAATCCTGGTATTACTATATGGGTTAGTGTGCTGGTGTCTTAGGAAGAGAGAAGAGAACAAAATACTTATTGCAGAAATGAATTGGTTAAGAAGAATACTGAATACATCACAATGGAATAAAATATGAAATTAAGTGATCAGGGAAATACTAAAGCAGAAAAGAACATTAATTGATAAGATCAGCTGTTTGGTTTGGGCAAGTAACAAATATGGAGGAGAGGTAGTGTAGAAGGAAAATTTTTTATTAGCATAAGAGAATAGAAAAATTAACATAGAGCCATAAAAAGTAATTAAAAGCTTCTAAAACATTAGATTAAGCATAAATTAGAATATTGAAGCAAATACGATAGGTCTAGCAAATATTTAACTAAAAATCAGTTATATTGCATTATTTTATAGGCTTACATTAAAATTTCCAAAGTAAAGAAAAGAACAGCTAATTGATACACCAAGACCAGTTTTAGACAGGATAAGAGTTTGAGAACACCTGTGATTCAAGGCTAGGAAGAGATAACATAGAGAAGAGGCCTCTAAGAGCAGCTGGATTGATGAATCAGCAGAAAAGCTTTTACTATAAGCAGGGTCACGCTGACCTAATGCATGAAGAGAAAATCTTAGTAAATGCAGGCATTAGCAAAAATATTATAAGAATATATTAGCAATTAAATTTAGTGTAGAAATTAAGACAAATCAAGCATGCCAAGCAATGATCAAATGAAAGCACATACTATACTTCTTTTTAATTAAAGCTTAAAAGCTTCAGGTCACTATTGTAAAAAGTTTGGAAGGCTTAAGAGAGGAAAACCCATATATGGAATTGGAGCCTTGGCCAGTTAGAGAAAATGAAACAGCATAGAAAGATAAATTCCATAAGGGGGCCAGTAATAGGAAAGTAAGGAGATAATAAGGGTTCCCATGGAAACTCAAGGTCTGGTCAGACAGGAGTAAAAAAGGGAGTCAGAGAAGAGGTTGGGAGAAAAACCATCCACCCAGTCTTAGACCAATCAAAACAAGCCGAGCTGACACCAAGAGGAATAATGAACAGTAAACCAGGTGCAGAATGAGCTAATTGAATGAGCCAAAATGATAAGAAATTGTTATAAAAACTTCAATGGCTGTAATGATCGGCGCTCAATCTCATTTGGCCGAATTGGGTTGAGTCCGTGTCGTTGATTTATTGCAATAAAGCCTTAAAACTCTGTCTGTCTACCTCGAGTCCTAATAGCCTTTATTTTTAGGTAAAAAGCCTTCTGATGATGAATTTTTCGCTACGACAGTAGGAGTAGAGGAAGACAGAAAAGAAATGGATTGATAAAGTAAAAGAAAATTTGGAATGTTACAGATAGGATTAGAAAACTGCTGTTGACATGATAAGAAATTAAGTACAGTGGAGACATGTTATCAAAACCTCATTATCAATGTCAGCTGATGGATTAGAAAGACAGAAGAAGAAAGAAGTGTGTGTAAATGATGGACTAGTGGTTCATCTAAACTTGCCTCTTATAACTCTGAATTTGATTAAGCCAGTTAAAAAATGTTGTTTTAATTTAATGTACAGAAATACTACTTTTTGTTATTTTAAACGAGGGCAGCACAGTAACAGTGTCTTTGTAAAGTTGTGATGGTGCAGGTCGGCTCCACACTCACAGTTGCTCTAGGAAGCCTTTTGAACCCGCCACTGTCTATAACGCAACCAAGGGATGAGACTAGCAGATGAGGACACAACACACAAAGCAAGGGATAGATGCAAGAGTGCCTTGTTGCTTCTATTAAAAAATTCAAGTGTCCAAAACAGTGCACTGCTCTTTCAGTCAATAGATAAATAATCCATTAAAATGGTGTAAAAGTGGAGGTTAAAAACAAATAAATAAGAATCCATTAAGACAAGGCTAAAACATTGTGCAGGACTCTTCTATCTAAAAACTCAGTTTCCGGTACAAAATAATAAACACATCATCTCCTTGACTTAAAACCTAACCGCCAATTCAGCCAACCTTCTGCGCTGCTCTTAGGCTTGGGACCCTGAAGCCGTCTGTGGTCCTAAGCAAGGCACCACGCTCTGCCAGTTTCACAACCCTGCAGTCCATAGCTCCACCTACAGGACACCTCTTTGAGTCTTCCCCTGCAGCCCCTGCTGCCTATCTCCAGGCCTTATGTGGAGTTGCTCCAACTGAGCAACGTTTCAGTCACTCCAGCACCCTGATCGTTCAGCTTCCTTCCACCCCTGAGAGTCGGCTGCACACTCCCTTTGGGACGTCTTTCCAGCTTCCTGCCTTCTCTCTCTTGCTCACTCACACCGGTGCTCTCCTGCCTGTTTTTCCCTCTCTCACTTTCCTCTTTAACCTCCATCCTCTCTTCTTCCTTTTTTCAGTCCTCATTGCCTTGGCTCATCCCACGGCTGCCAAAGGAGATATTACAAATTTAATTCTTTAAATACTAGTAAATGTTAGCATGCATTTCCTGAAGAGTATTAGGTTACTATTAGACTTGTTTAAAATCATGCTGTCTTAAAAAAAAAAAAAAAACTTGAACATTACAGAAAAAGCACTGTGCCGTAAGAGAATTGATTGACACTCCTAAATTCACTTTAGTGGCAAAAGTCTTAAAACTGTGCCAGAGTCTTGTATCAGAACAAGGAGTACACATGTTTTAAATTTAAAATGATTATGAAATAATAATAATATAATAGTTGTATAAAAATGACTACTTGATTCTGAAAAATAAGAAAGTATTGATTTTAGATGTTAACTACAAATTTTTCTTAATATAATGGAATATAAAACATTAATGTAATATTTCTTCTTCTAATGTGCATAGAAAAAGATCACTAATGTAATCATATACTGTGATGATTTTTGAAAATAAGCACTTTAAAAATGTTATTAAAAGCCTAACAGATTCAATGTTAAAATTATTTTACACTATTTAAAAAATACATATATTTCTGCTATTGTAACATGCTTCTAGTTTTCAAAGAAATATATGGACATAACCTATCCATCTCTGTACCCAATGGAATTAAATTACTTCTAACTAAATGATAGTCTGCTTGTAGGACAATCCATTACTGTATTGCATTGTGCTCCCATTGCTAGTGATGATTTGAATTATAGCCTGCTGTGGCTGGTTGGTTTGGGGTTATGCATTTTTTAATTCCAATTTGAAAACCACACGATTTGTCATTATAAGAGGAATTGATAAATGTAATGAAGGTTTTTGACAAAGGGTTTACTGAGCAGATTCAATCAACTGATTTTGATCTTAGATCTTATGATCACTGCATTGTAATTCTTGATATGAAACACTGTGATGTGCACTCATTCCATGTGGAATAAAGCTGCTAATAATGTGTTGTAGGGCTGCCTGCAAAATGTAAATACAGATTTTTTTTTAACTTAGTAGCATGCATGGAATCAAAATTAACTGGAAAAGTTATCTCATACAAAGTCATTCATACAAGTGTCTATGTAGAAAATAAAGACAATAAAACAAATGATTTGTACTTGTTGCATACCCTTATATATTAGTATACTGATGCAGGCATAGCAAGTTTCTTACAAGGACTGTTTAAGACCACCAGGGAAAATATATATATATATATATTTTTCACAATGATGGGTGTTTTTCATTTGTATTTTGAATAAAAAAAGGAAAAATCCTATTTCAAAAATAACCTTTTCTGTACTCCTATTGAAAATTCCTTTGAAACAAGAACCCATATCCATGGCATTATTGGTTTCTTTTTTTTTTGTTGCTCTGTTTGTGTCAATTGATAACTTTCTATCTTCATTCTTATTGTTCAGTACTGACGTTTTCAAACATATTACTTAGACAAACCAATTTTTTATAATAGAGTCATATATAAAAAAAAAACATGTATCTTCTCTTTCAGCTCAACATTTTTCTATCATTAATGACAGCAAAACAAGGCTTAGCAATCTGATTACTTTTCATCACAGAAAATGAAAAAGGTTTTGTATAAATGTAGTCAAACATCAAAAACAAAAAGCTCTGAACTCTTTTTCTGACTCATTTTCAGTTCTACTCGCTACACTAAAAAACAAGGGAAAACAATGGCTTTGTTTTAAAACAAAGGAAACACAAAATAATAATTTTTAATTTCAGATAGAAAAGCCTTTTTTCTGTCCCATTCTTAACCACTGCCCCCACACTTTTTGTTTCCTTTGTAAGAAATCATACAGACTCAGTATAATTGAAGTTAAACAACAAAGAAAACCACACAATAGTTGGGGAAACACTTTCTCAGACATGAGCTCACAAGCAAACTGATTTCAAATGATCTTCCAGTCTTAAGTCCTTCCAGCAGGAGGAGGCGGGTCCAGGCGGATGGACAATAGAAGTGACGTCAGTGGTGTTATAGCCGTCAGTCTTCCGGTCTGCAGAGGGAGGAAGACAAAAGGCATTAGTACACACTGCCAACCCCTGGAGCAACAGGGAATTACAATCACCAGAGCCCTTAAGTTGATCCCTATTTGCACACGTTTGAGATCTTTCCTTTTTTTCATTGATGAACTGCATTATTGTTTTTGTTTTGCCAAGAGACAAAAAAAATAGCAGGCTACAAGGGCTGGGAAAAGGGATCAGGAGAGAAACATTAGTTAAAGGGAAAACAATGGTCCAAACTAGAACGACTTATCTCTTCACAAACACCTAAACACTAATTAAAAATCATAGTCAAAGGACTCATTTCAAAAGGTCAGTGCAAACTAAATTTTGTAAGCGATTATCTGAAATTCTGAAAAAAACAGCTAGCCACAATGGCAACCTTATATGGTCATGATGATAACATCACATTACATATCTTGCTATATTTATTATATTTATGGTACAGCAGACAATGGAATTTTTATAAGTGTAAAAATAATCAATATACAATACAGTTTGTTCAACTTAGAGAAAAGTCAGCTTTCAAAGAAAGAAAAAAAACAAAAATAATGTGTAATAGCCCTATAAACTAAACGAAAAGTCCAGACTTAATGACACTGCAGTAGTAATGTATTAGTTGTGTCATTTTTTATTGTGTAGATTCTGTTGTAGTGGTTTTTGAGTCATTTTCATTTATTTTAAGAAAACACATTTTTTATTCCCATCTCATATGTGTCATGTGACTGTGATCATCGCATCAGAACTTATGATATAAATATGACTGTGTTAGCATGACACTTTTTCCCTCAGTTGAAAAAATCTTTGACACTCCTATTAGTAATAACTTGAAGAGAAGTAGACCAAAGAGTCAGATTTCATTTTGGTTTATTTGAAATTCTGTTTGCTGCCTTTGATTACTGCTTTCTGTCTTGTCCTTGTGTTTTGATTGCCTGGTCATTTTCCTGCTTTGTTACAACCCTAGCTCATGTTCTCATTTTGAATTTTCGTCTCATCATAAATCATGGTTATTATTTTCCTTTCTCACAAAATCCTTAGATTCAGTCAGTGTCTACCATAACAGGGGCAGCAACTGCTTCATGTTAAAAAATAACATGCAAAATTAAAAAGGTGTGCCTGCTACCAAAAATGTGTCCCTGCCCCGTTACAACTCTGTCTACTGCAAATGGAATGACAAACATGGCAGAGGACTTCTATGACAACAGTTTAACAGTCTTAGTAGAAGTGTATTATCTTCTGTTGTGAAATGAAATAGGAACACAAGAAAGAAGAAAGTGGTACAGAAGACTGCCTATAACCTTTTAGATTGCCTATAAGCTGTGCTCCTGAATCTCCATGAGGGAGATCGTTCATTTGTGCATACTTCACAGTCATCAATTGATTGTTCAAGGAAATAGTGTAGTGTTGTTTAATGCTGCTTGTAATTCTACGGAGGACTGAATAAATTGGTCATAATCAGAATGTACAGTTTACTCATCTGTTATTCACACCCACTCAATGGTAAAAAAGAAAAAAAACATTGCTCACACCCTTTCCCTTGTCTTGCAATGAGAGGTAGCTGGCGCAAGCAGCTACATAAGAACATAACTATCAGGCATGGCAATGTTTGGCACAAATAAAATGGGAAACAGCATTATCTGTTTCTGACAACTTTCAAATGTCATTGGAGTGATCTAGTTACAAGTGTGTTTACTACTAGTTTTTATTGTGGTCAAGTACTAATCCAACATGATAATGCCAGGTATACAGTAAACAGGGCTAGGTATTTGTTTGAAATGTAATGGAGAGAGAAGGTTAGAAAACAGTCTAGTGCTGTAGTGCACCAACAGCATTTATATATTGTGATGGATGGCCGGCAGCTCCTCCCAGCCAACACATCCAAGACGCTAGATGGCATATTCCCTGTAGCAAGGAGGTGCTCCGGATTCCCGCAGGACACCATGGGAGATGGAGTTCGGCTTCATAGCCCTGCTGGGTGCCGTGGGTGCCATCGTTTGACGCTGCAGGGAGACGCGGGATTTTTATTTTCCCTGCAGCCCGGAAGTACTCCCAAGTCACGGGGACAGAAGAACAGAAGTACTTCCGGGCTGAATAAAAATATAAGTTTTCATCTGAGTGCTATTGAATCACATTGGCAGAAGGACAGGAGCACTTCCAGGACAAGTATTATATAAAGGACTATGGGAGACCCAGCAAGCTGAGCCAGAGTTGGGAGGTAGTGTGACAGAGCTGCTGGGAGAGGAGGATTGATTTATTGAATTGTATTATTGATTTATTGTTTATAGGGGTGATTGTGGTGTCTACTGTGGCACAATATCAAGGAAAAAAGAAATTAAAATATTCCTGGTGCTTTTACTTGGTGTCCTGGATGTTTGTCTGTGAGGTTTGAGGAGCGACAGTGTCCTCTGGTGTCACAATATATATATAGCACATTTTCATACAACAATGTTGCTGAAATTGATTTACAAGATGACAAAGAAAAAGTTACAAGAAAAGAAAAACAATTAAGATTAGGCAATAACATTAAAGAATAAGTAATAGCAAAATAAGGTAGGGTCAGAAGGACTAAAAAAACTCAACTTATACTGAAGGAACAAAACAAAATCTGTAGGGTTCCAAGGCCAAAAGACTGACCAGCCCCCACTGGGGATTCTTCCAAACATAAATCTTCCCAAATCAAATCACTTAGTTTTCATGCTTCACATGATAGGATTTGATGATGCTGGTCTTGTGAATAGCTCAGACACCCTCCTTCATTCCATCATCTCAGGGGGTTGCATGGTGCCTTGATCAGGTGGTGGTGGCACAGATCTCCATTGCAGGAGAACCAGAAAAGACAGCAGAGAATAGCAGACATTAGTAATAATGAAGACTATGATAATTCTATGACCAAATAGTCTATTAGAACTACAACTAAAATGTAGCTACAAAAAAGCCAAATTAAAATAATGGGTTTTTAGCAGTGTTTTAAAATGATCTGCAGTACTAGCCTGGTGAATTTCTGCCAGTAAAGTAGTCCATATTTTAGGGGCAGAACATTTTGGTGTTAGTAATCTAGTCATCTTGGCACTAAAGCTGTTTTGGTAAATGATATAATATTAAGTACAAAATCTGATCTGTGTCTTCTTACTGATACCTGGCTTAGTAAATATGACACTGTTCCCCTAGCTGAGGCGTCACCAGATGGATACTCGTTCCTTCATAAGTCTAGAGGTTCTGGTCGAGGAGGAGGCCTTGGAATAATTCATTGTAACAAATTGCAAATCACTCCTAAAAATTTAGGCAACTTTACATCCTTTGAGGCATTCATTTTAAATATTAAAACAGATTCCAACACAATTATAGTGCTAGTCTACAGACCACCAGGGCCATATTCATTGTTCATGACTGAATTTAGCAACCTTCTGTCTGATTTGGCTATAAATTATGATCACGTAGTTCTGATGGGGGATTTTAATGTACACATTGATGTGGAAACTGACACTTTTAGCAAATGTTTTACTTATTTGTTAAATTCAGTAGGATTTTGTCAGATTGTCAAAGGTCCAACTCATAATCATAACCATACATTAGATTTAATTATAACTTACAAAGTTGAAATTCAAAATTTAAATATTACTCCATTAAATGTAGTTATTTCCGATCACTTCTTAATTACATTTGATTTAGTTCTGCCCATGCCAGCGCACTCGCAGATTAAAACAAAGACAGTGCGACATCTAGATTGTAATTCTGCTTCAAAATTTATAGATACCTTGAGTAAGTCGAGTGTAATTGTGGAAAACCATTTAGATCAGTTAACATCAAATGTAAACGTGGAAAACAATTTAGATCAGCTAATATCACATTATAATGTGACCTTGAGAGATGCTCTGGACACAGTGGCTCCCCTAAAAACAACAGTGATCAAAGCACATAGAAACTCTCCCTGGTTTAATGAAAATACTCGAGCTCTTAAATTAGAGTGTCGAAAACTGGAGCAGATGGAGAACAACAAAGCTACATGTCTTTCAAATTGCATGGACAGAGAGTGTAATAAATATAAAAAGCCCTCTTTAAAGCTGCTCAGAATACTATTCTACATTAATAGATAGCAATAATAAAAATCCTAGGGTACTTTTTAGAGCAGTGGCTAAATTAACAAATGGGAATTCAGATCAACAGTGCAAAATACCAACAGATATTAGCAGTACAGACTTTATGAACTTCTTCAATGAGAAAATTAAAAATATAAGATCCCAGATCTCAGCATCACAGTACAAACCAAATACTAGCTTAGCAGACCCTGTCACATTGCATTCAGCACTTTAATAATTTTAATCCTGTAACTCACCAGGAAGTCTTAACTTTAATTACTAAAATGAAGCCCACTACTTGTTCCCTAGATCCAGTGCCAACAAAACTAGTAAAAAGTGCAATGGATGTTCTTGCAGCCCTATTCTAACCATTATCAATAGTTCATTACTGCATGGCACAGTACCTGATGCACTAAAAGTGTCAGTCATTAAACCTTTACTTAAAAAGTCAGACCTAGACCCACACATACTAAATAACTATAGGCCTATTTCAAATTTACCATTTCTCTCTAAAATACTAGAAAAGTAGTCCCAGTCAGCTTCAGTCACACCTTACGCATTACAATTTATTTGAGAAATTCCAGTCTGGCTTTCGCACTGGTCATAGTACAGAAACGGCACTAACACGGGTTGTAAATGACATTCTGATATCCTCTGATGAAGGAAATTCCACTGTAATTATGTTGTTGGACTTAAGTGCAGCATTTGACACCATTGACCATTCTATTTTACTGCACAGGCTAGAAAGCGATGTTGGGCTTACAGGCCCGTGCTCGCTTGGTTCAGTTCTTATTTATCAAATCGATTGCAGTATGTACAGAAATGTGCAGACAGTACTCCATCATTATACACAGAAGTTCAATATGGTGTCCCAGGGCTCAGTACTGGGACCTTTACTGTTTTCACTTTACATGCTTCCACTGGGATCTCTCATTAGGAAACATAATGTTAATTTTCACTCGTATGCAGATGACACCCAGTTATACCTTTCATTTAAATCAAATGAAGTTTCTCCGATGTTGTCTTTAATTAGTTGTGTTAGTGAATTAAAGGAATGGATGAATGAGAACTACTTGTCTTTAAATACAGATAAAACAGAGATGTTAATTGTTGGAGGGAATGACGCTGATCACAGCAATATTTTGTCGTCATTTAACTCAGTTGGAATCCCAATTAATTTTACTGAATCAGCCCGCAATCTAGGAGTTATCTTTGACTCTAGCATGTCATTTAAAGCATATTACAAAGTCGTCCAAAACATGTTTTTCCATCTTAAAAATGTTAGGAAATTAAGGCTTTCTAAATAAACAGGATTGTGAGAAATTAATTCATGCATTTATCTCTAGTAGGATTGACTACTGCAATGCGGTGTTCACTGGCTGTTCAAACTGTTCTTTATACAGCCTCCAGTTAATCCAAAATGCGGCTGCAAGAATTATTACAAGAACAAGAAAATATGAACACATAACCCCAGTTCTTAAATCTTTACACTGGCTCCCAGTTAAGTTTAGGGCAGATTTCAAAATCCTCCTTTTAACATATAAAGCATTAAATGGCCAAGGTCCGGCTTACTTGTCTGAACTTATCATGACTTACAAACCTGAGCGCACATTAAGATCTCAAGATGCCGGTCTGCTTAGGATTCCAAGGATTAATAAAATAACAGTGGGAGGTCGAGCTTTTGGTTACAGGGCCCCTAAACTGTGGAATGGTCTTCCTGCTTCCATAAGAGATGCCCCTTCAGTCTCAGCCTTTAAATCCCGGCTGAAGACTCACTACTTCAGTTTAGCATATCCTGACTAGAGCTGCTGATTAACTGTACATACTGCATCTCTGTTGTTAGTCATTAGCACTGTAACATAAGTAACATGATAATTATATTTGAATACTAACCCTCACCTATTCTGTTTCTTTTCTCTGTACCCAAATGTGGCCATTGGTGCCACGGCCCACCTGCCAAGTTGTTTGCCTGCCTATGGTAAAGTCATCCCTGATGGAGGATCACAGGAATCATGGGAAAGAGGGGTCCTTTCATCGGAGCAACGTTTCAGCCGTGGCATGGCCAAATGGGGAGGCAGCTAGATGGATGAGGTCTCCAGGGGCCTCATGTATAACGCCGTGCGCAGAACTCGCACTATAACATGGCGTAAGCACAAAAGCCGAAATGTGTTTACGCACAGAAAAATCCAGATGCAGGAATCTGTGCGTACTCCAACTTCCATGTTCTTCCGTTACATAAATCCCGATCAGCGTGAAAACTAACGCTCATGCACGCGCATTATGTAACGCCCCAAATCCTCCCAGAATTATGCCTATTTGAATATGCAAATCAATATAAATCACCCTTAAGCGCAGCCTTCTGTGAAAAGACAATGGGAAAAGCACGGGAAAAATATAAGAATTTCAGCGAATACCAAGTGGAGGCAAAGGAAAAACATACTATTTGTTCAAATAAACCGTGGTATAATCAACAAAATGAAGTTGATCGAGTGATATAGCGTGTTGGAGAAACTTGAAAGCTCACATTCACAAAATCGCACAGTGCCAGAAATAAAAAAGAAGTCACATATCAAAGTTGCCGTGAAAAGCCGAGTTGTAAGCCCACTGTCTGAGTGTCATATGAAAGTTTATTAGGGTACAGAGAAAAAAGGCACACGGTGGGGAAAAAGCACGAAATGTCAACTTCAATCTCGACATTTCCACTTTAATCACGTAGTTTATTTTGTCATTTAGTAGAACATTATAAACTTCATCTTAAAATCGTTTAATTAACCAGTTTCTCAAATCACATCGTAATTAAAGTAGCACGTTAAATGCTTTGTTTTGTATTTGATCTTCTATGTGCTCTATGTGTGTGAATCACTACTTGCTTCTTAAACCGGCTCTCTTCCTCCAACTGGACACAGAGTCCATTACATTCGTGATATTACAGCTCTCTGAATAACTAAAATACTGAGATGTATACGTGATGTCATTTTCATGATGATAGGAGTTAAAGCACATTATTAAACATGGGTTTCACTTCGATTAAATAATTTATTGCAGCAGTACAATCAGGGGCGGCTCTAGGCTTGTGGTGGCACTGGGCAGAGGAAGAATCGGTGGCTCCTTCGTCGGCCAATGTCAGTAAGGTAGCTTATGCACAGTGGATGGCCACGTCCGGTGCAGACACTACACAGCAGCCTCGTGCTCATGACAAGCATTTATCTTTTGTCGAAATTTGTCGCTGCGTTTTTAGCTGTGTTGTTATTTTCTCTTTCTATTTTATATTTAATATATATTGGCGTGGCCGCCCCAAGAGTGCTTTTCTTTCCCCAAGTAACCGATCGCCATACAATCAGCTCTGTAATAGACGTTAAGCCATCTGTAAGCTTAGCGCCGATTCTTCAAAGCGTTTAAGGAACATTGAAATATCTTCGTAGTACATGTTTAATTATTCTATCCTTAAAGACACTCCCAGTGAAGAATATAGATTATTTAAATGAAGTTAAAGTTTTATTTGTATAATTTAACAAACATATTTTGCTGCATTTCACCTTAAAAATGATATCGTCATCATATGTAAATACGCGCTTTATAAAGTGGCTCAGGTTGTGAGATATTATAACTGTAGTGCAAGTTTACAGTGGGGTGATTGTACTTATAAGTACAAACAGTTCTACAAGGAGCACTTGATTGAGTGCATTTAAAGTTCTTGGGATTAAACTGTTTCTGAACTGCGAGGTCCGTACAGGAAATGCTTTAAAACGTTTTGCAGTGGCTGAGACAGCGTGTCCTTAAAGCTGTATACCGATAATTCTCTTTCCGATCAGCTGCTGCTGTGATTCACACTCAGATACAGTGATATCAATACTCCGAGTCGTGCAGTGAGAGTAATATGGAAAAAGATGATCCGCTGTGGCAGCTCGTAACGGGAGGAGCTGAAAGAAGAAGAAGAAGAAGAAGAAGAAGGAGAAGTGAGCAACGCTAAAGCAGTTATGGTATTTGGAATACTATGGCTGTTCCCTGGACCATTATATTGTTACGAGTTAATTACAATCAGATGCATTACACTAATAAACAATATGCGGTTAGTTTCTGTGTATTTATAAAGCTGCGTCATGAAAATAAAGAGTAACCACACAGGAACAGTAGCATTGCTTTGACGCTGGGTGCCACCAGTCTGCAAAACCGAGCGGAGAACTTGCGTACGACAAGGTATGAGGTACCGTGGAAAAGTGCGTGGCTTTACGTCAACATCGCGATTTAATGTGGAAAAGTTCTTACGCAACATTTCTGTGCGTACGCACCGTTTATACATGAGGCCCCAGGACTCTAAAAATATCCAAACCTAATTATGTCATATCATCTACTGTTAAACCGTACTTCTAAAATATTTATTATTATGCTGTCTTAAGGAATTGTTCTGTTCTGTATATTGTATTGACCCCCTACTTTTGACACCCACTGCACGCCCAACCTACCTGGAAAGGGGTCTCTCTTTGAACTGCCCTTCCCGAGGTTTCTTCCATTTTTCCCTACAAGGTTTTTATTGGGAGTTTTTCCTTGTCTTCTCAGAGAGTCAAGACTGGGGGGCTGTCAAAAGGCAGGGCCTGTTAAAGCCCATTGCGGCACTTCCTGTGTGATTTTGGGCTATACAAAAATAAACTGTAACTGTATTGTATCTAAAAACAAAAGAGTGAATTAATTTTTCAGCATCTGTAAAGTTATTAGAGGACTAACTTTTGCTGTATTCCTTAAGTGAAAAAATGCAGTCCTAGTAATAGGGTAAAAATATGATTTTAAAGTTTAGGTCAGAGTCAATGATTATCCCTAAATTCTTTTCCTCTGCCTTGATTTTTAAACATAAGGGATCAAGTTTGTTTCAAATGCTCTCACTACATTCATGTTTGCCAATCACAAAAAATTTTTGTTTTTTCTTTATTTAGTTTGAGAAAGTTACTACTGATCCATTCAGAATTGGTATTGGATCAGAGAGCCAAGAGCATCAGGGTCATCAGGTGCTATAGATAAATAAAGCTGTGCCGTCTGCATAGCTGTGGTAGCTCACCTTGTGCTTTGATTTTTGTTTACTACTTTATTTTTTAAAAATGCTTATTTGTTACCTTATCAAAGAAAAAAATCTCTTGTAAAACATTAATGCAGTTAGTAAAGATTAAATAATTTTGTTTAAACCCATAAATTGTTTGGATCTTTATAGTTCTTACATTCTTTAGATTATTAATTCCTTTTTATAATTCTTATAAGGTTTCTAAAAATTATGTTTTCTTACTGAAATAATAAGTGCAAATGTTTAGAGCAAAGTGTAAAACATCTAAAGTTTTTATAAAGTACCATATATACTCACGTTTAAGTTCTCCCACCTATAAGTCGGGGCTTGATTTTACTGTATAATTTCCTGTATTTTATAATGTTGGTCATATAAGTCGAATGCGGAAAACTCATGCTATTGGTCCAAGAGATTATGATATGCTAACACCCACCTGAAAGAGTAACCACAGACCCTTTTTTTTCTATGTATTGTGCCTATGTGACCATACAGTAATACCCAAGCTATTCCGAAGCGACGTTTGAACTGTTTTGTGTTTTTTGTATCTCACACCCTCATGCAACTTTATCATAAGAGCATCCCTTATCTACGATGGAGTGTTCGATCAGAAGAAAATATGAAGCTGGTTTTAAATTAAAAGTTGTTGAAGTGGGGAAAGAAATTGGTAAATGCGCTACTGCAACAAAATTCAATGTGTCTGAGAAACTGGGGCAAGATTGTGTTGTAGTTTTGAATGGCATATAAGTCGGGTTCTGATTTTATGATTGACTTTTCGGGTTTCAAGACCCAACTTATATGCGAGTTTATATGGTAATGATACAATTGCTTCCTTTAACCTCACTATTGTGAATACCTTAATCAAGTGATTCTTAAACTTTTTTCTCATGGCTCAATTTTGATTTATTTGTGTCTTCAAGACCCACAATTATCACAATCATTATCTGTGGAAGGGGGTCCCCATGGAGAATTGACAGCCATCATTGTGCGCCTACATTTTAGAACTGGTTGCCTGATTGTCTTTTTCCTCCTTGGAGAATTATCATCCAAGGGGAACAATGATGTTTTCTTAAGCTGCCCACAGTGCCCCATCCTTTAGCATTCCATAAACAGTTTGCGAAACCTTCCCATTTAGTACCATTGTGATTCACAACTCACTCTTCATAGTTTAAGAAACACTGCCCTAATCTACTTAATATGGAATGTTACAACTGCACAGTTTCATTCTGACTATATGTTAAGTTTTTTGTCATGACCATATTAGGTTTATTAAAACGTAATACAGTTAGAATTAGCATGTCAAAACTGAGTAGTTGTAAAATTCCACACTCAGTAGATTAAGGCATCCACAGTGATAAAATTAAAGAAGGCAATTGTATCATTTAAGATTGATGTGTCATGAGTGTCAATTGCCAAGCATGTAATGCTGTAATTTTCAATGGAAACACTGCAGTCTAAGGGTCAGATGTTGTAGATTTCATTAGCAGCCTTGTGGTTCAGGAGCATCAGGGCTACTGAGGGAGATCTAGTTTGTATCTACATACATTTCTGGAGCTGCCCTGAGAAAAGAAGTGATTCACAGAAGGTTGATCAGTGGATGGACTTTAAAACTACCTTCCGATCAGAGAGTAATCAAGTGTAGAGCTGGTTTTATACTAAAGGGGTTATATTTGAACAAAAAAAAAATGTACAACATTCCATACCTGAACAGAACACAATTCTGCATATATTTTTCCCTCAGTTTTTCATTTTAAGAACGTCAATGTTTTTGTCATATTTTTATAGCTTTATTGTGCTTCCATTTTGCTTGTTGTTCTGGGCCCACCACTTTGTGTGTTTTGTGATAATAATGGCAATATTGGTTGCTAACAATGGCACCCCATTGCTGCCAGATGGCTGCAGGTGCATGCAGTTTGTGACGTCATACCATTTTTGACATCCAAGTTGTCTGATTTGTTACTGAAACCTCAACTCAGTCAGGTAGATTCAAAACAACTTAGGGAATATGGAACTTTGACTTTGATTCTTGTATTGAATATTGTGTTTTGTGTGCTGGTCTCTTTCCACTCCTGGCTAAAGACTCTTGCCTTTGGTTTCTGATCTTAATTTTCTTCCCCTGTAATTGTCTCAATGCATGCTCAAAGAGGCCATTTACATGAAAAAGTAATGATCAACTCTGAACTGGGTGGGGGTATCGGGGCCTAAGGGTACATCTTTCACCATCTTACAATGCGGTGATTGCAGCCATTCCCCAACTCTCTGTGAATGGTACTCATGGCCATTGATCAATGGACAATTTGCATATCATTGATCACACAGCCCATTGTTAGTCAATAGTGCTAGTTCGGTCATTAGGTTGGAGAAACCTGAAGTCAACTGAGACTGAGGAAGTCACTTAGATGAGTGATGAAACGTATCTTAAAAAAACTATGTCCAGATAAACAGAATCAACCATCTAGAATCCCATGAAATTGGTCACATCTAGCGGGACTCAGAACATGACAAGCACTAGTCTAATAGGAGGTGGCTAGCACTTCAAGACATAGTGGAGCTTGCTACAGCTGATGATGAGTGAACCTATACTGAAATATGCCAGCTGGTGGACCTACATTAGATAAGGGATCCAGGAGGAAACCTAGGAGAGTCAATCAGAAAGGACACCTTGGAAGTGTAGTGTGGTTAAAACTGTACCTTTCATTGACTACTTGTGTATAACATTTTTGTCTTCTTGTATTTATCTAAGATTTAGAGACAGGTGTTCAAAATAGTAAGGACAATTTTTTTACAGGTCAGAACATTAAAACTCTGTGAAGCAATAAACACAAACTTCTCAATTCTCTTACAGTTCATTTGAAAATCCAAATTCAGCTGTTTTCATAGCATCTGCTAACTTAATAAATGTAAAAGCAATATAGCCTTCATTTGTCAAGAATTCAATACATCCACAGAGCAATAAACATGGTCTACTTAAGTGTGCAATACAATGTCAAACTTTCATTTTGCATTCATATGAAACTTTATATGAATACCTTTTCTACAGCTTACTTTAAAGCAGTATATTTAAATTGTTTATTTTTAAATAACCATATACAGCAGTTGGCAGCTCCTCTTTCAGTAACGACTACCTTCTTTCTGCATTTGGCAACACTTGCTGGCACAGATGTGAGAAGCAAGAATGCACTCGCAGGTGAAGAAGAACTTGAGGCTTTATTTATCTTAAAAACTATAATGTGAAAGCCAAGTAAACTTACTAAAAACGTCAAAATCACAACCACAAATCACTTATGTAGGTTATATAGGTTTGAAAATGCCTTCAGAAAACCTGGATGTGATTAAACTGTTTTTTTATTCTGGACACAAGAGGAACTTAGGCTCACAGGTCACTTACAGGGTAACTGTACTGTATATGGTGTAGATGAAAGTGTGTCTGGATATTTTGCCAAAGGCATAGTGCTAAATATATTGAATGGGGATGCATATGGTGATTAATTAGCAATTACAGCATGAGCATGTTCTTTTGGAAGATAATTTTTTTTAAAACAAAAGTATCACTGAAGAAAAAAAAAAAAAAATATATATATATATATATTGTGGTCCCCGGCGGGGCCTTGGGAGGACGTGAGGAGGGCTTGTGCCTCCTCCAGACCGCGAGGCGTCCGTCCTGGTTCTGTTGGGAGCCACGGGTCGAGGGCATGGAAGCCCTACCCTGTAGGGGCCCGTGGCCATCGCCAGGCGGCGCCCCGATGCCGGTTGATCCCGTGTGGCCCTCGGCCAGGGATGGAGCCCGGCCAGGATGCCTTAGAGGACCGGAGGAGGGAGTGTGCCTCCTCCAGACCGAGTGGGGGCGTCCGTCCTGGTTAGACAGGGGGCCTCGGGTACAGGGCTTGGAAGCCCAGCCCTGTAGGGACCCGTGGCCACCGCCAGGCGGCGCCCAGTGCCTGTTTATTCGGGAGCCCGGCACTTCCGCCACACCAGGAAGTGCCGGGGGGAAGACGACCGGGGAGACACGGGCGGCTTCGGGTGCGCAGCGGCACTTCCGCCACACAGGGTGTAGCCACCGTTAAGTGCCGGGGAGCAGCTGGAGCCCATCCGGCTCCCCATAAAGGCGCCTCCCTCCAGTCATTGGTGGAAGTCGGGAGGCAGAAGGACTGAGCTGGAGAGAGGACAGGAGGCGGCCAGAGGAAAGGCACAGAAACTGTGGGCCCTGGACTTGGGGGAATCAGTGCCAGCTGCACTGGGGTTGTGTGAGTGCACGAGACGTTTTATACTGTACATAGTGTAAATAAACAGTGTGTTGGGAGCAAAAATGTTGTCCGTCTGTCTGTGCCGGGGCCAGCGTTCACAATATATATATATATATATATATATATATATATATATATATATATATATATATACACACCAAATTTGATTACCTCCTCGAAATCATGAATTTTCTTGTTTTGCCAGGCAGCCCCTTTACTTCTGTGATACCTATCTTTAAATTGATTTCTGTTGTTGTTGGGTTTTTTTTTAAACTTCTCAGTAATTCTGTAAAGATGACTTTGTGTTTTGGAAAATGTTTCAATTGTTCTTTTCCTTGGTCTTGTTTTAATGTTCATTTTAAATGAGTAAAAGTACACAACATTTTAAAATACTTTTCCTCACTCCTCATTTAATTATCTAATCATTCTTTGTAAATATTGATTATTTTAATAATAGTTCAACCACTGATCTCTAAATGTGTCATTTTGACAGACAGTTTCCATTAGTTTATCTGGTGGAATTCAGATGGGTTAAAAAGTATGGAGAAATGTGTTGTTCACAAGTCATCAATCTTACTTTGTTGTTAACAGTTACAAGAAACTAAGACAGCTGGCATTTTCCTGACATGCCATACCATGTTCTGATAATCCCTCATCTTTTAGAACCTGACAGAAAGAAAATTAATCTTAGTGGAACTGATGTGACACTGATAATCATGGTAGTATGGCAGCATCAAATGCATTAAGTATCTTCTTTTCAACAACAATATGCAATTTAATATAATACTGAAAAGGGAGAATAAAGTAAGAGGCTAATTGGTATATGCTAGTAGGTGGGAAAGGAGATGGCAGTAGATGATAGTGTTTGACACATTATTTTTTTGTTTCCAATAGATGGCGGCAGTGATCTGTGGAAACTTGTAATTATATATATATTGTTTTCTCTGAATGCATCACTCAGTTGGGAAAGTAAGTAATTTTTTAATTATTATTGTTCATAGCTAAAAACACAATTACTTATAAATGTTTTTAATATTTTTTTTTTACAAAAGCTACATGAAGTATGAAAAAAACACAAACATTTATTGTATATTTCATTCAGCAGTTTGGAAAATGCTAATAATGTAGAGATTTCTAAAGCAATTTGCCTGATCTTCCTTATATATAGTAAAGAAAGTGGAGAGCACATTAGTGAGTAGGCAGAACAATTCAATGTGACTTGACAAGGATCATCTGGGAAGGCTGCCTTTGAAGAAATAAGGCAAAGGCAAGGTGGTACTGGTAAGAATCTAGAATTCTTCCAGGCTGGCAGAGAACATCACAGAATGTAGGGTGTGCATAATCTACTCAGGGTTTATATCCCTTTAAGCACAGGAGATATCACAGTGTTAAGGTATTCCCCAAAAATAAGCAAGGGACCTTTGTAGTGGCATTCCCAACCCTGGTAGTGAGTCATTTAAAGCTTTTGGCAGAGCTCCACTCTGTCTTAAAAATAATGTTGGGAAAAGGCTCAGCTGTCACTCATGTGGTACATTTTAAATGGGAAACAGTACTGCAAAGCATAATTTTTACTGGGCATGTGGGCAAACCATTACCATTGCAAAGCCAATGCATTAACCACTAGCATTGCAGTCGTTTTATGATTTAAAATTTGCCAGTTTTGTCTGACTCCAGTTCTTTATCTCTCAATTAGTTATGAAATGTTATTTTATACAAAGTATATATATATATATATATATATATATATATATATATATATATATATATATATATTTGTATATATAAAGATATACAGGTAAAATCCCGTCACAACGAAAATCTTTACAATGAAATTTTCATTACAACGAATTATTTTTATGGTCCTGACAGTTTTCCCATATGACGCGAGTCTATACAAATCTTGTTACTACGAAGTACATTCAGCAGATACTTTCATTACAACAAAGTGCTTAAAAGACCTTGAAATGCCTGAATAAATCATCCATAGAGCAGCTAGTTCTATGGCCGCAGCTCAGTTGTGCACAACGATCCCCAAACAGAAACACTGTAATTTTTTTTTCTTTCTTCGAACTTTCCTCGTTTCCATTTGAATAACATCCATTGAAATTTAACTCATTGTCACCCTCCTATAGAAACAGCAGAAACGAAATAAAGATAACAGTTCATATTAGAAAAAAAAACTTTACATTTTTGCAGCTCTTGAATGCAGCAAAAAGAAAAAAGACGTTGCCAGTGAATTCGGAATTTCGCCATCAATGCTATCAACTTTCCTGAAAGACTGAGCAAAAAAAGAAGAAAAATCTTGAGCTGCAAACGAATGCGAACTGCTGCATTTGAAGACGCCAAAAAAGCAGATTTTATGTGGTTCAATGATGCTCATTCAAGAAAATTCCTATCAATGCGGCACTCATTCAAGAAAATGTGAGGTTTGTAAATTCTCTTGAGACCTCCCCCAACTAGACAGCACACCCGAAGAGCGTTCCAAAGTCTGATCTCTGTGTCTATGGAAGACTGTTTATCTGTTGCCAGGGCAACAGCAGGCTCAAAGCTATGCTGCTTCTCTCAGCTATGCTGCGTTTCTCCGTCAAAGCAAACAGAAAAGATATCGATGGGTGAGTCAAAGAACATTGTAAATGCAGGTAACAGAATTACTTGATCACTGATCTGGCCACGACCCTGCCTGACTGCTGTGTCTGTGTATAGCAGAGTGGCAGATCACGCTACAATAAATAAGTGTGACGTTCCTGTTTCAAGCTGAATAATGCTGGTTTTGCTAAAGTACTGAGACTCAGCCTCGTGTTTTGGGGTGCAAGACAGGGACTTATAGCACGACCCCAATCTTTTATGATTTGCTTCTGTGTTGCTTCACTGCAGCGCTATGAGCAAACAATCTTCCACAGGTGGGGCTCAAAAAAGTTCAGAAACCTCACAATATGAAGAAAAGGATGATTCGGCCCCTGATTGATAACTGTGCTGCCCACAACATGCTTCCACATTTAGATAATGTTCGCATTGAAGTCCTCCAACCCAATTGCACAGCAGTGCTTCAGCCATTGGATTTGGGCATCATTCTCATCAGCATAATTTTTAGGGAGGAGGAGATTAAAATTAACGCGTAAAAAGCTATTGAAATTATTGCAAACATCTGGGCAGAAGTTAAAGAAAGCACTATAATAACAAATACAGAATCTCATTACAACAAAATTTCCGTTACAACGAAATATTTTTTAGGTCCCTGGGAGTTCGTTGTAACAGAATTTTACCTGTGTATATATAAGATAAAATGGACTGAGACAAAGTGGAAAACTGTTCTATGGTCACAAAAATTGAAATTTGAAATTTTTTTTGGAAAACATGGATGCCTCGTTCTATGGGCTAAAGATGCGGAGGGAACATCTGGCTTGTAATCAGCTGTCAGTTCAAAAACCTGCACCTCCGATAGTATGGGTGTGCATTAGTGCCCATGGAATTGGCAGCTTGCAATGCTGAAAGGTATATACAGATTTTAGAGCAAAATAAACCACCATTCAGACGACGTCTCTTTCAGAGAAGGCCTTGTGTATTTGAGCAAGATAATGCTAAACAGCATACTGCATCTATTACAGTAGCATGGCTTCATAGTAGAAGAGTCCAGGAACTGAACTGAACTGCATGCAGTCCAAACCTTTCACCAATTGAAAACATACGGTGCATTATGAAACAAAAAATACGACAAAGAAGACCCAGGACTGTTGAGTGGCTAGAATCCTATATCAGACAAAAATAGGACATTAATCTCCTAAATGTTCAGAAACTGGTCTCTTCAGTTCTCAGACATGTATGGACTATTGTTAAAAGAAGGGGTGATGCTACATAGTGGTAAACATGGCTCTGTCCAAACTTTTTTGAGATGCGTTGCTGCCATCAAATTCAAAGTGACCTTATTCTTTTCTTAAAATGTTACATTTTCTCACTTTAAACATTTGATATATTTTCTGTGTTCTATTGTGAATAAAATATGGGTTTATGAGATTTGCAATAATATATAATGATGCGTAAGTTGATGTCTTGCACCCCAAAGACGAGGCTGAGTTTCAGTACTGTGTATCTCAATGACGTGGTTATTTTCAGTAATGACTGGAGGTCTCACCTTGATCGCTTACATGTGGTACTTAACAGTCTGAGCCTGGCAGGGCTAATGGCTAACCCTAAGAAATGCAGATTGAGCATGTCAGAAACCAATTATTTGGTACATTCCATGGAGAAAGCTTTCCTCAGGCGTCGAATAGACAAATAGGGGAGGTGTTTGTGTATTGACATTCTGAAAAACAGAGGCAGGTTTGTGCCTTCTTCTGGCTTTCAGGATACTACAGGCAAGTTATTCCCAATTTTGCGCATTGGGCCACCCGCCTCATTGATTTGACAAAGGGCAGGAAGAACCATAATGTTGTCTGGAACAATGCCTGTGACAGAGCCTTCTCAGACCTAAAAGCCGCTTTATCCTCATTCCCAGTTCTACAAAATCCAAACTTTTCATGGGAATTTATTCTGCAGACGAATACAAGTGCTTTCGGGTTTAGATACAGTGCTTTCACAATGTTTTGAGGGGGTAGAACACCCAATCACATTTCACAGCAGGAAACTACTACATGTGGGGACAGCAATTTACTCTTGTGACTGACCACACCTCACAACAGTAGCTCTACAGACAGAAGAATACGAATGCCCTGCTTGCTTGGTGGTTTATTAGTTTACAGGCATTTGCTTTTGATGTTCGCCACTGTCCCAGGTGTGGACAAAGCAAAGGGGGTGGGGGGGAGTATAGGACTTCCGAATTTTTTGAGAACTACCCCAATGGGACAACACACAGAAACATGCAGAAACACGATTGCTACTTTTGAGACCCTCCCTAATGGGACGACATGCAGAAGCTCGACTGACGCAACTGTTAAGATTTGCTTGTCCATTGCCTCAGCAACCATAGATTCGCAGTGCCACAGAAACAACTAACAGCTGATCACTGCCATGCGCAAAGGACAGTTGCCCAATGAGTGATGCAGGGAACATTATAATTTGTCCATTGACCTGGCCCAGACCCTCCCTGTTTTCTGTGTCTGTGTATTGTAGAATGGTAGATCCCGCTACAAAAAAAAAACCCTAGCTGTTCCTGCAGGGCAGGCCTTACAGAATTGCTCCACATCCTGGGCCATATTCACCCAATAAAAGAGTTTAGAAATGCGTTCCCTTGTCTTTTCTACGCTAAGGTGACCCCCCAAAACATGACTATGAGCAATTTTTAAAACCGTCTCCCTGTGTCCACCTGGCACCAATAATTGCTTGATTCGCCAATCACCAAATCAATCAGAAATCATCCGTTACAGGAAATCCTCCTTAATTAAAAAATGTGCTGTTTTAAAGTTTGGGTCCCCTCTCTCCTGATACTAAGAGTCATTTGTGACATGGGCTTGTCTGAATGCATAATCTGAATTACTATCGGCTCTCTGCAGGTGAGCAAACTCTGTCTGAATGGCAGTCTCTGCTCCCTTTGTGCCCGATAGAGCATTGTGCTCACCACCCGCTATTTTGTTGGAGTCCATAGAGGGTGTCCAGTCTGGAGAGGTTGTTTGCGTGTGACAGCATGATAAAGTCAGCAAGTTGCCGTGGTTCCCCACTTGAGGATTCGACCTCAACCTCACTGGACAACTCTGGTTCAATTTCAAACCCAGCTCCTTGACTAATGTTGTCAGCAGCTAGAGCCCTCTCTATACACTGCAGAGGGAGGTGCTCTGCAGGTGGCCAAGACTCATGAGAAAAGGACATTCATCTTTACTAATAACACTAGAATTATCAAAGCCTATGAAAAAACTCGTAATCCTGGCCAACTTTAAATCCATTTTCACCTCTCCATTAGTGTCTTTTGTTTTGTAAATGTGTCGATCAGCACAAGCAGCAAGCAGCATGCTATCCCACGACAACCGCCGCAACTCAAAAAGGTCTCCCAGCTTAAGTCTTGTTTATCTGTATATGAGGTACATGGAGTTGAATAGGGGTAATATATCATTATTTGGAACACATGCATTTCATGTGTGTTCCATGTCTACAACGATCTATGTAAATGTAAGGTGACAGAAAATGTAAGAAATGCAAGAAATGTTGAACACATACCTAAAACAAACATTTTCATGTTATAGTACTAACGACAAAATCTGACATGAAGTTTATAATGTGTGAAGGCTGAAGTCCAAATATCAAATAAACACTTTCACAAAAGGATCACATATAACAAAACAAGTTTTATTCAAAAACATAACCAAAGAAAAAAATCGGGTTAGAGTAAAACACTGACATGACTGCTTGGGTGGTGCAGCGATAAGAACCGCTGATTCATAATCAAGAGGTCGTGGGTTCAAATTCGGCCGCTTCCCAGCATTACCGTTTTGAGTAGTGAGCTGCTCTTATTGTTACTATTATATAATAAAAACATACATTTGATTTGAGTCTGTACAGCCAGTGTAAATTTATGGTACTTGTAAAGGTTAGTGTTTTTTTTTTTTCAATTTTATCCTCTCAGTCACGTTAATTCTCCCCTCAATCTGACACTGCTGTTTTCAGATAAAGACATGCTATAACAGAGGTGAACACAGATGAGGATGAGGGTTCTTCATTGGAGAAGGAGAACAGAAGCCCTCCCCACAAGAAGCATCCACTCACACATAAGAACAGCTGCACCGGGCGTAAAGGCGAAAGATGGCACCGTTTGGATGCAGCAAGAGGTCAGGCATTGTCCTGCCAGTCAATCTGCCATGCATGTACTTCCACAAAACAGCAGAGCGTGTCGAACTCACCATGGTATTGTGCAAAGCTCTGTCTGTGATTATGTTTTGTGATGGTCTTTATATGAAAAACATTTATATGTTACTTATATAAAAGCCAGATTGAATGTTACTTACCTATTTACCTTGATTTATTTGCTTATCTTCCTACAGCGTAAAATCACAAGTAGACTACAGGGCTTCCTGTGTTTGATCAACACAGGTGGCACTCCAGAGCCAGATTTCCTGGTTGATCAAAGCAAAAGCTGCTGCACTTAGTCTGAACTATGGTGTTCCTACGATATTGTCTTCCACCCATGGCATCGGCAACCATAGGAGCCTGTGATGGTTGGATCAAAGTCAGGGCCATGTCCCAGCGCATCAGTGTTGTTGTGCATTTGAAGCAGAATAGGAAGCGCTCTGGGTCATCCAAGGGAGCCATCTTCACCACCACATCACTGGTGAACACGAAGACAGGAGCGCCCACAGGAGATTCATTTTGCTCCACCGGTACTGGGATGTTACATGCTTCTCAGGGTTCCATTAATGCAAGACCCCACTCCTGGTACCATGTGACATGTGAGTTGATGTCTTTAGCGCCAAAGATGAGACTGAATCTCAGTACTTTAGCAAAACCAGCTTTATTCAACTCAAAACAGGAAAAGCAAGGTTATTTATTGTAGCGGGATCTGTCATTCTACTATACACAGGCACAGCAAACAGTCGGGGTCAGGGTCAGGTCAGGGACCAATTTATAATGTTCCCTGTATCACCCATAGGGCGATGGCAGTGGTCAGCTTGTAGCTGTTTTTGTGGCGCTACGAATCTGCGGTTGACTCGGCAAAAGCAACCCTCAACAGGTGTGCCAGATGTGCCTCTGCATATTGTCCCATTAGGAAGGGTTTCCAAAGAGGCAATTTCGTTTCTGCATGTCGTCACAATGGGGAGGTTCTCAAAGTGTTCAGAAGTCTCACAATATATACAGTGGTGTGAAAAACTATTTGCCCCCTTCCTGATTTCTTATTCTTTTGCATGTTTGTCACACAAAATGTTTCTGATCATCAAACACATTTAACCATTTGTCAAATATAACACATGTAAACACAAAATGCAGTTTTTAAATGATGGTTTTTATTATTTAGGGAGAAAAAAAAATTGGGATTGGGAAAGAACAGAGAGTCTTAAAAGAGGAAAGCAAATGTCCAAAAAAAGGTTTTTACCTGGCAAACCAAATAAACATTTAAAAGGTTCGTCCATATCTTTAAAGGTTTTTGCCTTGGATGCTTGAGAGAAACTTGACTTTAACAATTTACCTGTTTATGGCCCTTTGCTTTCAAACAGCCTTGAGCTAATGTATGTTATGTGAGAACCTTATGTTACACGGTACAAACATTTATTTGTTGTTTAGATGAAGACATTTCTGCTTTCCTCACAAAACTATGTCATTCTAACTTAAAGCAAAACAAAGAAGTCATCAAAAAATGTTAAATCCATTTATCTATTCATCAGAATCTTTTTTAACCCACATTTAATTCGGGTAGGATCATGTATCTATGCTTTCATGTTATTGAGGGCAAAGTTCTGACCCTACCATCTGAATGTCGCAGCAGAAATAGATTCTCATCAGACCAGGCAACATTTATTCAATCTTCTATTGTTCATTTTTAGTGAACCTGTACAAATCGTACCATAATTTGCCTGTTCTTAGCTGACAGGAGTGGCAACCAGTGTGGTCTCCTTCTGCTGTAGCCCATCTGCTTCAAGGTTCAACTTGTTGAGCATTCAGAGATGCTCCTTTGCATACATCACTTCTAACAGGTGGTTATTTGAGTTTCTGCTGCCTTTCTATCCTTTCGAACCATTCTGCTCTGACCTCTGGCATCAACATGGCATTTTCACTGAAGATGCCACTCACTGGTTATTTTCCTTTTTTTTGGACCATTCCTGCATACTATAGAGATGTTTGTGCTTGAAAATCCTTGCAGATAAGCAGTTTTTGAAATCCTCAGATCAGCCCGTCTGGAACTATATATACACATACACACATACAAAGTAATGACACTGATGTTGTAACTATATTTTAATGAGGAAAATGTACATTTTGAGTCCTTTCCCCTTCAATATACTCTTTTCCAGCATCTACCCTCTGCTGATCCGAGGTAAGATGCTGTTTGCATGTCCACCAGCTGAGCACCAGCAATGGGAGAATTGAGGAGACAGAGATGAAGTTGTGCTGGGCTCACCTGACTGCACATTAAGGACCCAATGGCTGTGCTTTTCCTGTTTTTCATTTCTCGTTTTAAATCTGGATTTTAACCCATTGATGTCACTTTTGGATTTATTTATTTATTGACATTTAGAAGCACTACATGTTTTTGGGCACTTTGTACACTTTGATTCGAATTATTTTAGTAAAGGCACTTTTGCACTTTTTGCACCTATCCCTTGCATCGTGTTGTGCCCTCATCTGCCGGTTTGTCAGGTCATGCATATTGATGATGTCAGGTTCAAGAGTCTCCTAAAAAAAGAATGGAACCAACCCACACAGTCACAATGCTGAGCCATCAATTATTTTGAACAATTTCTTTTTGCGCATTCTGATCGTTTTTTGACTTACATGTTCCAGGATGTTCATCATCTTCCACATCCATTCAGCTTCCACAGAATCTTTTGTGCCACTCAAACACACATTCATTTAACATACATTCTTCTCAATTAGCATCTGAAACAATTTGGTTGCCGTTTTGTGCTTTCTCACCAAAGTTTTCAGTTGTTGCTCACTTCTCCAAAGCATATTAACTTCAAACAATGCACAACAGTAAACTAATAATACAATGCGATTGAAATTTGCAGGGCTCATCCAAGATCAATGTCACTCACCCACTTCAGGCCCACGTGATTTGACATGATCCACAGAAGCTCAGGCTCGTTAGTTAGCAGCCACACTTCATATATACTGTAAAATAAAGCAAAGAGTGCTGAAAAGTTGACTGGTATCCAAAGTGAGAAAATCCTGTTTATTGCTATTGATTTTAGAGAGGAAAAGAAGAAGCACATGATCACTACTACATTGCCTTTTTAACCTCGTAGCAGTCTTAGAATATCCTCTTCTGTTCCAGTCATCCACCAGTCACTGGTAGGTGATGCTGTCCTTTTAAATGTAGACAAATTTGGGAGTTGCCAAAAAGGTAGGTGGGGGGGTAGTTATGGTGGGGGGGTGTCAGTTTTCCTTCTTCTTATAGATCAGTGACATTAGAACTATAAAGGAAGCAGACATGTGCTGTTTTCTAGAACCAGCTCCTGCATTTGGGGTAGTCCCGATGGGCTCAGATAGATATTCCTAACACTGATAGTATATAACTTACATAATTAGGACATTACAAGAATTTCAATGAGAACAGGCGATTTAACCCAACATAATTTGCTAATCCTATTTGCCTAATTTCTGCAAAATAACTTGTAGCCAAGATTTGACATTCCCTAAAGTACTACTCTCTACCACACTACCTAACTAGCTTTAAAAATAATTAGCTGGAATTATCTCTTTTTCAGTATATACAATATCATAAAGAGAAAGGATTGGTACTCAAGCAGGGAAATCCCCATTTAATGCGATAATTTCAAAAAATGAAAAGTATAAAAAAGGAAAAAAATGCATTATTTCCACAAAACAGCAAACTGGCAACCTTTCGTGGTGCAATGAAGATTACCAGAAGATGTCTGACTCTCTCAAGCTGTTCTAGTCCATCGTTTTTATTCTGGCTAAGCAGAAGAAATGGAGCTGGAGGCAGGTGGAACTGAGATTTTTTTTCCAGTTGGTGTTCCTCCATTCTAGAGAGAAAAACAATGTAAATAAATGTTTTACTTCTTTAGTACACCCTGGGTAAAAGACTCACCAGTCCTAGATGCTATATTTCTTAAAATACTCCAGACACTTTTATTGAAATGGAAAAGCTAGACAAGTTTAATTCTCAGAAAATAGGGCTCAGTAGAATTCAATAATGCCATCCTCAAAATCACTGTCAGGGATCTCTATCAGCTGATTCCCAGCACAACTGGTTTTGTCATGAAATAGATAGCAAGATGAGACCTTCTCATGAAGATAACATAAAAAGGAGCATATGAAAACAAGACAGGGTGCCTCCTAAAGATTTTGTTTCTCTTGATAAGTTGGAGCACCAGAAATTTCTGGTTTTCGAGACAGAGTGCAAGCTAAATTCTAACCATAATTTTCCAAGCAAAATTGTAGGCAAATAAAAAGCTGAGAGCCAATAAAAGAAAACTTGTGGAAGATTGGCCTGAAGGATCATCTTATGTCCTACAAAAACATTCAGGCTGAATTTCAAAGAACTACAAAGAAGTATCTTTCATAATATGAAGTGCAGTTCAGATGCTAATGATGGCTGACAAATAAAGCATTTCAGGCCAGAAAAGTGGTGTATAATACCAGTGAGACTAATACAGTACATGAGAATATACATTTGGGAGTCTCTAGGGACCTGTCATCATGCTGCTTGGAGTGCTTGGCCTAATAAACACATTTTATACAACGTATATTAGCCATATTAGATACTGTACACATAGAATAATAATGCATAAATCCACATATATACTCAGAGCATTGTTTACATTGTATTTTAAGTGAGCCTCCAATAGCTCCTGCTCAGTCAGTCATAAAAACGCAAAGAAATGCTGTGGTTAAACACTTGTTACTGGTAAAAGGGAAAAAAATTAACCTGTGATTCAAATAGTAGGGGTAGCGAGATACACTTAAATCTGAAGGCATCTGTAAGGTTTATACATTTACTATGCATAGTGTATGGATTTCATGCTCTTTTCATATTTTTATTACTGTCATTATAATACAATTTTTGTGTTCACACTCTCTATCTGACCACAGTTTTTTGCACCCATTCTGTACAACAATATCAAATCTACTTTGTGTTAACAAATGTGAGAATAACTGTCAGTTTTATAGGAACATCCAGGAGGAAATTAATGGAGCGTTGCAAAGGTGACATTTACATGGCCCTAAACATTTGTCCTACACTAGTAAGAAAATGCTAAAGGTGCCATTCAAGCTTGACGGAACTTAACCCCAGACAAAGAAAAAGTAAACTACTGATCTTGCTTTGCCTGCTTAATTTTTTTAACATATTCTACAATTTAAAGGGGAAAAAACCAGGAAGGTGTTGTGGGATTGGTATTTTGAACTATTAATTCAAAGTGTAACATGCTGGTGCTTACTTTTATCAACAAAAGAGATATTTAACTTGTTCACTTGTTCTAACATTCTGCATCCAACAATACTGATTTATTTAATCGGTTGCTTGCTGGGTATATGTAATGCTTCACATACAATTCATCCATAAAGATTAGATTTGTGCATCTTGTAGTAATTGATGTATATATATTCCAATCTTATATCCATTCAGCGAATAAAAAGAAAAGAATGATAAATGCTTCTCTGCAGAAAATAGAACGTAAATTACATATTTTTATTTGTCTGATTTATTTACTTAAACTTAATAGTATATACTTTGATTATAATTTATGTATGAGTCATCAAGGGATTTTAATATGTATCATATGCTGATAATCTGTCCTTCAGTATAAAAAAATTCATATAAATTAAAAACATCAGTGAGGAAGCTAGCAGTTTATTTTGTTGTTCATTTCTCTCTGTCCTTTCAAAGTCAACATTGCATTACACGTAATGGAAGAGGTTACAGAATTTTGAACAGATAAATAACAGATATCTTCAAAACATGTTGAAGGAAATGAAGAAATAACCATTTTTAAAGAAAAGTAAAACCCTTCCATTCTGAATACATTGCTGACACTGGAAATGTGATTATTTTTTCAAATGTCACATGTAATCCTTATTGAAAATGGGACATTTAAATAACAGTTCTCACATAATATAATTACAGCTTTATTTTTAAGTTATAAGAACGCACTTTATAGAGAACCAGAGATTTCAATACGGCTTTCTTGCCCAATTGCATATCAATACTAAAACAAAAAACATCACAACTAAATTAATCAAGTATTATAAATAGCAAAGCAACCTCTGACACACCAGGTAAAATGGGCTGTGGAATCCAATTCCATTGGTCTGCCTCGTTTTATGGGCATGATGGGAACTTCCAAGCACAGTGTTTGTACACTGGCACCTATTATAACACAAGAACAGAAGCGCTGCTGAGGTTATAGCCAGTTAGTGAGCAAAGCAGAAAGAAAGTAGTGTGTAGCCTGAGCAAACTAAGAAAAGAAGTGTTAGAACTTTTTTGGACTCTGGACACAATATTGTAAATACAATAAGTAACAAATAGCATCAAAAATTTTCATTTTTTAGTGTCCGTGAGCTCTTGGTGCTTTAACAATTATAACCATTGATGGCTGGGCTGCTTTTTCCGCTTGCAGGTAGTTCTGCTGGTTCACACAGAAGTATGTTGATCCTCCATTTACTCTTTTCAAAACAAAGTTATGAAAGTTTTTGAAAAATTTCATATAAAACCGAAGTGGTTTTCTCTCTCTATTTATGACAGAATAACAATAGGGTGTCCTCTGACTAAGCTTCGAGGAGTGTCCAAGTACTTTAAATTTCTTTCAATAAATAATGTGAATCTATACTTAATGTAACTGCATTCAAATCCTCTGCATTGTGCTTATTTTAAAAGGCACTGGTGTTGTGTTTCAGGTAGCAGATTAAGAAAAATATTGTAACAATCCAAGAACAGCAGAGGTAGAACTGACACACATACACAAGCACCTGTTTAAAGGTCCGTGAAAGGACTATTCATTGTCCCTTTAAGAAAGGACCCTGATCAACCCACCAGTCTTTCTCTTCTTAAGGGATCTCTTTCCTCACGAGCCTTCATGCCACACCAACCATCTTCATTACTGTGTGACATGCCAAATTTTTCATTGCACCTCCTTTTTCTCGCACGCGACTCCATCCTCCTCCTAACAGTGTCTCACCTGCCTCTGTGGAGTTTCACCTGCTTGTTCTTTTACAGGTCAAGTTGCTAGACTGCCTTCCACTTTTAAGACCTCATTCCAAGATCCCTCATTCCTGGGGGAGGTACAAAATCTTCCAAACAAGCTGGTAAGCAAGTCTGGCATCTTGATGCTTTTTCCACTATAGGAAGAAAGATGTAGATTTGTAATAAGCCATAACCAAACATACTTGGCCACTGTTAGGGGGGTTATTCATGGTAGCTCATGTACCTGGGCTCAAAGTTGCAGTAGACTGTTGTGGATTTGTATCCCTGTTGGATGCAAACTCATGCTCAGTCATACCCCTGTAGGGTGCCTGTCGATCCTGTTGTAAAAAGACCTTCTGCCCCAAAGGAGGCAGCTGTACCCCGTAGACTACCTGCCCAACTCTGTCCACCACATGGCAGGGGTTCACCCAAGGACTGTGCAATTTTAAAAACCCATTTTTCTTTTGTTTTAGACACTACATCCAGACATGATCACCGGCTGAAAAAGAGTGACCCTGCACATGCAAGTCATACTGTCCCCCGTCCATTCGTACACCTGCTGTTGTAGAAGATATTAACGGAACAGATGGCCAGAAGCCCTAGGAAATCAGCACGTAAATTGGCACAACAAGTGAATGTTTTGCACAGGTCTTGTCAATTTGTGTTGCACTCACTACAAACAAAGCCATACAGATGGACTTGTGTTCAAGAACTGAAGGACGACAACAAGGAAAAACATTTACTTTATTGCACGTGTCTCCTTCAAACAATTGCAATTAGATTTATGTATTGCATATCTTTGGTTTCGTGCACAGGCTAAGAAACATACGTCGACATTGGAGTCGGAGATGGTTCAGTTTTCCGTGTGTCACCTAATACAAAGTTTGACATGTTGTAGTCTGGTACAAATAGTTCATGAACCAGACTCTCAGACTACAGGTCTAGTTTGTTAGAAAAATCCATCAAATCTTTGTTACTAATATTAAACGAAACTATCTCAGACTGCTAAGATTTTTCTATTGAAAATGTTATTCTATGTAAAAAACTAGGGCATTTCTTTTTATTTTTATTTAGGCAGAGTACTAATAAGTGTGTTTTCTTGAGATCATTCTTATTCTAGAAATTCGTTCTCCATTAACATGAGCTGAAATGGTTTCTTTAATAAGGGAGATAAATACTAACACCAAAAAACTATGGTCATTCACAACAAGGCAATTTATTGTTACCGGTCAACCCTCCCTGCATACCTTTGCAGTGTTAGAGGAAAAGTCACACAGATATGAGAAGAAAGTGCTAGCTCCACATAGCAGAGAAGTGAAGATTAGATTAGCTTTTAGACAATTAAATCTAAAGTGTAATTATGTGCATGCAGGACTCATGATTTGATGAAACACCATAGAATCAGAGATGGAAATCATCTTGTTAGCATGTCCCTTTCTACAATTTTGTAAATATTACCTACCAAGGTTACTCTGCTATAATTAATAGCTGTCATTAAAGGATTGAGACCCCCAGGACAGGTAAATTCTAAATGGTTTAAGGAAGTACATCAGTTAGCTAACTCTCAAAGGAGAACAAAGGATTAATCATTTTATTTTGTTACTCCACACTTAAAAACAAGAATTCAGTCTGTATGATTAAAATTAAACTATATTTTCTGAATTTGAACTGTCACATTTAGAAAAATTATACTTAGAAAAGCTACAAAAATAGTTGAATGTTAAATACAGAGATAACAGCAAAAAGCAAACAACTATCAGTATTTTAGGAAATTCCAAATTGTAAATCGTAATCATATTTTTGTAAGTGGTATGGGGTGTAGAGTGTCTACCTTTTTCACGTTGGATCTCTTTTGGGTGTGGTCCTAATTGAAAAATGTGCATTAATTTATTTGGCAAGTGAAAATTAGCCTAGTATGAGTGAATTTGATTTTGCACAGTAGTGTGCAGTGTTATTCGCAGGCTCCCTGTCTAGGCATAGCTCTTGCTTTGCATTGTGAACTGTTGGCATAGGCTCTAGCTCCCACTAGCCATCAACCAGATAAGTCACTTGGAAATTATTACATGGATATCCTTGCAAACAGTAATTATACACAAGGTATCCTGAAATCCTGTTTCAGGTCAGTCCTACATATTAATGCTATTTTAGGATCGTTCACATTTTTCATATGATATAATAGTTCATTGCAATATCAATAGCATTGTTGGATACAAAGCCTTGCTAGTTGTTCATTTCTACCTTGCCTATAAATACCAATGTTGCCAGTATTCAAAACAGACAAGAGCTGACAAGATAGATGTACTTCAGGAGTCAGGACCAATGTTTTCTAAGTAAACACTACGTATGGATGTGATAGTCCACTCCAGTAAATACAATATACTATTAAGGTTATGATTTCTTTGCTTTCAACTATATTACACTAAAGTTCGAAATCTTATCAAGAATTAAGAGTAATTATTAAGTTAGCCTCATCTTAAATACTGCCAGGCATGGGTGAAATGAGGCAGACATGGTCAGACATGCTAAGTACTATACTCTGTACACATGACTTCTAATTATGCATTTTGACTAAAAAAAGGCTTAATCATTAATAGGGATGTTAAGACTCCGGACATTTGGTAAATGTTTAGCATAAAGAATCAGAAATATGTAAATGTATACAGAATTTTGAGCTTAATGTCAAATTACAGCAGGTTAAAACTTGCAGATTTTAATTTTCAGCATGGGTTTGAGTATTACATTGAAAAGTGGAGGCAGCTTGGTGGTGCAGAAGTAGTGCTGCTGTCTCACAGTAAGGATATTGGGGTTTGTGTCCTGGGTCCTACCTGCATTTGCATGTTTACCCTGTGTCTGTATGGGTTTCCTCTGGGTGCTCCTGTTTTCTCCCACAGCCCAAAGACATGCCGGTTAAGTGGATTGGCAATATTAGATTCACACTAGTTTGAGGTTGGGGTGTGTGTGTGCGTGGGATTGTGAGTGTTCACCCTGTGATGGATTGGCTCCCCATCCAGAGTTTGTTCCTACCTTGTGGCCTATGCTAGCTAGGTTAGGTTCCAGCACCTCCATTTACACAATGTGAGATGCTAAACGTAACCTGTGAAACAAAACTAGTAGCTTAATATACCGTAGCGACCCCAGGGTCTGGACTTGAGAGGGACACACTCCTCACATGGCCAAGGCATGTCTGATGAGGTGGAAATACCTAGAGAAGCCAGCCATAAAAATAACCTTGTGGGCTGGGTGTACAGTCAGCACTTAGAGAGTTATTTCAATCTCACCTCCTGACTGCAAAAGCCCATCTGCCCAGATGCGCAGCCTTGGATGTGGACCCTGGCCTTGGGTCAGCACCAGAGATGGGGCATAGTGTGTCATACGGATTTCCTCTGACCCTGAGTGAACAGAGTGAGGTGGAGCTGGGTGACGTTTATGAGCGGACAAAGGGAGAAAGCAGCTGAGAGCTCATGTTACAGCAGAACATCTACTGGTGTTGAAGATACCTTTTTAAGGCCGCCAGCAATCAATGTGAAGAGAGGCATTCCATTTCTCAGTCTCTCGCACTCCAAAATTGTTACACTTAATTTAATTGAAGGAGAAACAGAATGGGAAAAACACCAGCCGAAGGACCCTGAATCGTGAAAGGAGCCAAGCTGATTAGACTTACATGCATGCGTGATTAGGGGAGAGTCATTAGGCTCGACGTCACATGGAAAGCCAAGAGAGGGGGAACTGGAACAGGGCACTAATGCTTTTCTCTCCTTCTGTCCGCAGAAAAACGTCAGAATAAAAAGAGTGTCTACCTGACATAACGCTCCAATCCACCACCATCCCGACAATAATAAGAAGACTCCTCTTCCAGTTCTGAGAAAATACCTCACTTCCGGTCCCCTTCTGATGTCCTCAGTTCTGTCCCTCTGCTACTAACGTCATCTCAGGCTACTACTACCTTCTATTACACCCGATGTTTTTAATTATACTTCCCGAATAGCCTCCATATAAGTCGGAGCATTTTTTTTTGTTTGCCGTCAAATGTTTGAGTTGGTTTATGACCATTTGACTGTACTGGAACCTGTAACCAGTATACCAGTGTATAGAGGCTCCCCAACACTTAACCTGCGTCTCTGTGCATTTTACATATCATATCACCTATCAAAAATGGGAGGTAATAGCACCTAAGGAGAGCGCTGTGAAGGGACTCTGGGACAATTTGGCTATCTGCAATGGAGTGCTGCAGAAGCAGAGGCATGACTAAGTAAGAAACTGTATTGTGCTTCGCCAGCCACTTTGATTTGTATAATAATATATTTGCCAAGCACAAGATGACATAAAGAAGTTTAGAAAAAGATCATGTTTTTTACATAAGTCACATTAAGTCTCTCCTCCATTGTATGTTACTTTCTTCACCAAATCATTTTTATGAATTCTTATTGATAACAATGTAACATTTCAAGGAATTAAAATTTTGAACACCACATGCATGTGGAGTTAGTGTATTTGAGGAAAAAGGCATACCCTACCAAAATTGTAGAGTAATAAAGTGTGACAGCAATGGGCAGACACTCTACCATTAGCCCTTCCCTTTGGAAACCTTGGGCTCCCAGCTCCTCTCATTTGTCTCTGTTGCTATGCTACTCTTAATATGCGTTAGTCAAATGATGGCGGGCCAGGAAAAAGGAAGGTTACAACTGGTGGCTTTGCTAAGTCACTGTGATCTCATGCCCTTGCAATAGCTGCCATCCAGGACCACCATGTGCATTGTAAAATCTCTTTTGAGTTTAGCACTTTTTGACCTTTCTTTATTTTTAGTTCATACATACTGCTTTTTAGCAAAAAGCTCTGCAGCATATTTATATGCTGACTACTGAATATATTCAGAACAACTATAACTGGAAAGAAAAAAAGATACATGGCAATCTATATAAAAGCTAATTTTAACATCATTTAAGTAAATGTGATACAAATTCTTAATTTTATGGTGAATGTCCTGTCAAAAAAAAAAAAAAACTAGCATCAATAAGACTGCTAGCAGGCTTTTCTAAAACTTTTAGCCAGGGTTTCTTTGTTCGTCCCCCATGCATTTAGTTTTCAGGAGTATGCAGAGTACATAAATGCATCTTGGATAATGGGGACATCAGATAAAAGATCTATTAGCAATCACTATGGCATGTTCAACAACAACAACAACATTTATTTATATAGCACATTTTCATACAAATAATGTAGCTCAAAGTGCTTTCAGTGGTATCAGTAGTGCAGCTGTTTACTAAAGACATCAGAAGTCCTGTCCCTTAGACACACAACTTTTTTTTTATATTGTGATGCTGTAACTGGGAATAATGAGGGATGATGAGTGACACAAATGACTTACTAAAAGCAAAATTGAGTTATTGCCCTACTAAATGTGTGATTGTGGCTAAGCAATTATGTGTAAAAAGCATGCTGATAAGAACTCCAATAATTCTATCCTAATATTTTGGTCATCTTCAGGGTTAACTGCAAAGCTAATTTATCACTAATAAAATGTGACAGAAGCTGAGTCAAGGAAAGCCTCCACAAAATTACACTCATTATTTACAATCAATGAAATGAGTAAAATGTACTTTAAAGTGTCTATAGTAAACTGTAGGATTGATTTGTTAAGTGGAAGAATTTTCCTTGGAAGTTAGGATAGTTGCACTGCTTATTCACAGAACTGAAACAATTAAAATGTGCCATACTTAAAAACATTATATTGTATTTAACAGTGGCAGAACATGCTCCAGTTCTTGATACCACATATCTCAGGGATTCTAGCAATCAGATTCAGAGCCCACTATAACGTCTTACCCCCTCGAGGCTGTCACCTACATCACTAATAAGCACTTTGTCTTTAAAATTGCCTCCAATAGACCCTCATTTAACACATAAATAAAAGTGGCATTTTGATAATGTTTTGATGGTCAAAAATTTAAATTATGGCAAATACAATAGTCGCAAATAGGGAAACTGCCCTCAGAAAAATTGAAAATATGGCAGGTTCCTACCATTTTCTCGAGAGAAAAGATTATGTCAACTTTGTACGGGAACTCCTCAAATGAACAGGACAGTTGTCTTTCACACACCACTGGTGCTCAGTCCCCAGGTCTGACTATTAACAGAAACACAATAAAATAAATTTTAGTTTCAGCTTTAGTATACTGTTCTTCACAGAGTGAAGACTCAGAGAGCCTATATACATAGACAACTGTAATATGATGATAATTACGTGCCAAACCTTACAACATTTTCATACATAAGCACACAAAACAGTGACTAAATATGACAAAATTGTGCAAAACTTAAGTCTAATGGATAAAAAAATAAGACTTGGCCATGTGACAACAGAAGAGAACAAACAAGCAAGTAAACAAAAAAAATCCTTTTGCGCGGCTCTATAGTTCTCCATAAAGGGCAAAATAACAGTTTAGATGACATGGAGACTCTGGCCATCCACACCCCTAAAGAATTCTACAATAGTATGAATAGGTCATTAATGTCAAACATAGAGAAAATTCTTACTAATAAACTTGCAACACATTAAATCTTGTGTAACATGGTTAGTAGTAGAAAAGGATTACCTTGAAAAGTCAGTCTTCCTTGTATGAAAGAACTAAATAAACTAACTAAAAGCAATAAATGTTCAGTCAGTAAGAAATGAGTTTGATTTTATATTCAGATGCAGCTGGCATTGCATCTGGAACCTTCTGCACCCAGCTGGTTTAATTAAAAACACTGAAGGCAAGTTGTCTTAAGTTATATTACAATTGCAATTGGTGTAGAAGGCTTTGATATAGCGATATCAACTTATCAGGAAGTATAATTATTGTTGCAAGAAACTGTAAAGGAGTTTACTTCCTCTCTGAGACCATTAAACTCAGCCTGCATGCTCTAATTCATTTTAACCAAATTTGATTTCCCTGGAGAGCACATTGCAATGGTGAATTTTCTATCAGGAGTCAGTAGGCACAACATTAATTGCTGTAGGCTCTGCTATCTAGCTTCAGGTTTGTGATCAGAAAGTGATAAGGAGACTTTATAAGGGTATGTAGTCAGCCTGTGTTAGTTCCATTTTTTAACCTTAAAGAGGGCAAAAAACTCTGTCAACAAAATCGGTCTGAATTTATAATGATTACTCCAGTGGTGTCAAGTGACATTGTGTACTAGTGTGGCAATACACACTTTCACAGTCTTGAAAATTTCATCAATGAATCATCAATACTATGGCAAACAAAATACTAATAGAAGGAAATACTTTAAACTGTGTAGGTAAGAGGCCTATTTCTTCTTGTTTAAAGTCTTGTCAAGCTGAACAAAAATGTACAGTAGTGTATGCAGGGAAGTTGGGACATGAAGCAGGACTTTTGAGTTTTTTTTATTATTTTATGCCTTTGCATAGTTAACTAGGGAGCTCAGAAAACTAACCTTACATTTTCTGATAACAATGTCTGAAGCATTTTCTGTGCTGTGAGAAATTAAAAAAAAAAAATGTCAACATGCTGTGGTAACAGGGTGTGTCGGCTCCTGTTTGGCCAAGAAAGAGGAGGTAATGTTTGAGACCCCACCCTCACCCCCAGCTACTTTTTAAAAACTGTTTAAGAGTTCTCTCTCTTCTTCATACCGTATCTTCATTTTGCCAGAGACAATGTACCCTGCAAGAACAGAAGACATTTGGGAGTGAAGTGCTCATCAGAATCTTATTACATCTACTTTGACTGAATGAAGAGTTAAAAGCACCCAGGTTGTATGATTCTTTGTATCACCCTATATTTGCTTTTAGCAATTTTGATGCTAATAAATTTAATTTAATTAAGTAAAAGCTTAAAAGTCAATACCTTTGTCTTACTGGCATTGCTGAGTGATAGATTGCCCATTCTTTGTCTAGCTGCTCTCCTTACAGGCTCAAGAGGATGCTTTTGAGAAGCTCTTTACTGGTGGTAGAACTGAGCTGAAGTAAAGGTTTGAAAATAAAGACCATTGCCATTAGAGATCACTGGAGCTGATTATGCAGAGTACACTGACAGTGATACAGGTAAGAGATTACAAGTAGCTGGTGCATAGCTGGTTTTGACACTTCCTTCTATCCCAGCATTAAGAAAATAACTTTTTTGGGTGTATTTTGTGTTAACTGGTCTAACAACATGATACAACAGAAGAATTAACAGAAGCCAAACAAAAGCCAAAAAAAAAAATGAAATAAAATCTCAAAGTCTTAAAAGCAGAAAGTACCTATACTATATGTATACAATTTATAATCTAACATTTTTCCTGCTGCCACTATCATCGCTCACCTTTGGAGGAATCTTTATACCATTGGATATACTCGGACATTTTACTCTTCTTGTACAGTCTTTCCCCTTCTACTTTCTTTTTACCCCCTTTTCCTTGTCTATTCTGTAATCCTACCCTTCTTAATACCTTACTCTAATTTTAATACTCTTGCATGATATATATGAGACAAACACAAGATACAAATAATAAATATAACTGTATTTCTCTAATACAATAAACATTACAAAAGGGCAGACAGGCAAATCACATTCTTAATTAACCTCTTGAATTTTGTAATAGGAAGTAAAATGAATTGAGATGCCAATTTTGGAGATGGGATAGTAGATCTTTTTTTCTTTTCTCTTTGCCTTTCATTTGCCCCTTTTCTCGTTATTTCCTTTAGTCTAAAGTCTAAATATGCTCTATAATATTCAGTAACTTTGAATGTCTTAAAATTTTAAATTCAAATTTAAAACACTTATTAAAGGGATCCCTTCATTCTTACAAGTGCTCTAACTGGTTGTAAAGACAGGCAGTCATTCTTTCCTTTGCAATATGCTCTGTGAAAAACTTTATGTATTTACAATTTAAACTTTGTTCTTAGGTTTACAATTTGATAAAATAGTTTTTATTGATTATTGCCAGACCAATAAGAATAAATCTGAGAGCAGTGGGTTAATTACAGGGTGAGCGCCAAGCAGGCACAGAGATGGAGATTGAGATAGTGGAATATTGGAAACCAATAATTGGGTCATCTTTTTAATAACTCCTTGTCAGAAGCAATAAATAGGTGGGTACAGCCAAGAGGTATGATAGTGTGTGAGGTATCAAATGCATAATGTGCACATTTTTTCATACTCCTTGTCATTATACATTTTTCATATTGTGTAAAGTATACCCTCTGGTCTACATTCTATTTTATTAATTGCATATTTATATTGTTAAATCCAAAGTTGAAGAGAATGTTAAATCTTTTCCCCCTTTTTGTATTTGGCAGGGTAAATGCAAAATTTCATTCATCCATTACCCAACCAGCTATATCCTAACTACAGGGTCATGGGGGTCTGCTGGAGCCAATCCCAGCCAACACAGGGCACAAGGCAGGAAACAAACCCCAGGCAGGGCGCCAACCCACCACAGTAAATGCAAAATTGATACTAGATATATATTTTTAAAGGATTTTTCTTGGTTTGTAAACATTTTTTGATTTCTTCTACTAGCGAGGATGGTTGCAGAATACTATGTAATATTTGCAAGTAAGGTTACTATAATTTTCATTTGAGATACAGCTTCTTCTCATCACCAAACTTTCAAATAAACGTGTTACTTTCAAAAAGACAATGCAGATGTGTGATGCATTTTTGTTTCCAAATGTGAAAAATAAAGTTTAAGGTTAAGTTTAAAGTCAGGATTGCACTGTAACTTTGTGTGTGTGCATGCCATAAATGTAGAGTGAGCATTTGTATTAATCTACCACAAAGCTGTCAGAGTTGGCATGATAAGTTTGTTTTTAAACATTTATGATATTTGTCAAAGTGTTAAAGTAATTTCTGAAACTTTCAAGAATGCATAATTAAAATGACTTGGGAGTCTCAGACGACTAATATGCAATGCAGAAGTACAGAAATAAATAAGAAGGCTAATGAAAAGCTGGGTTGTGCAGCATGATGCCCTGTCAAGTCAAAGAAAGATATGCTTAAACTGAAATGTGTATATATGTTTTTTATATATAAAAATATAAAAGTAATACTGAAAGTCAAGAAAAAAAACTTACAGCGTACTACAATGATTCCATGACTGCAGTTGTAGCTATAAAGAAAGATCAGAGGCATTTTCTAAAAATCATCAATCTTAGTGAATAACAAAAGAGATACCGAACAACGTTGGTAAAGAATGAGCAAGTTCTACGACTGTTTCCCAAAGCCTTTTATTATTCAAAATATAATGAATGAGTTTAAAGTACTTCTTCTGTTAGGTTTCTCTCCAGTGTCCACATCAGAAAAGCAGACTATTGATAGCAGGAACATCGATCGCATATGTTTCAATGGTAAATGTATGTTATGTTGTCACAGTAGGCATATACAAAAGCAGAAAAAAAAAGAAAGAAAAATTTCGACTAATAGGTAAAATAATTTAATTACCAAAGGTTTGTAGGAATACACAGGTGACACAGAAACAGAGGGCTGTCAGAAGCTTCACAGTGGGATTTAGGGCAAAATTCTAGTGCATATCTCTTTCCAATTCATAGTGCACCAGGACAAGGAGGGTTATTATCTCACCCCTGGGCAGTCTGCATTTCTCTATTAATTGTTGATTACAAGATCTTCCAAATGGGGTTCATGTCTGCACAGAAAAAAGCATGTAGAACTGCAGTTTGGCTTCCTGAGCAGTGCTGTTTCATACAGTATAACTGGTTGAGTGGCACACTTCTCTGGACAGCTGCAATTGTCACGGTATGGTACTAAGGGACAATTCACCTTCCCACTATAAAGCATGTGACTAATTACATTTTGAGTTTCGTTAAGTTAACTCATCAAAACTGCGAGGAGCCCTTTTTGAGCAATTATAATCTAAAATATAATTTAATATTTATATTACAACATTGATCAATAACAATAATAACAATAATAATATTATTATTATTGTTACGCTGTCCAAAAAAGAGTGTAAGTGAGTTATTTTGTGATTTACTCAGAACATCTTCTGCCTTTCTGTGGCAAAATTGCAGGAAAAAGTCTAAATAATAAGAACAACCCTTTATCCAGATGTTAATTTATGAACACCATTAAGTACTATTTTAGTTACAAAGGGTTTTGGGAAACGTGCTAATTAACATACTATCTTAAGTACAAGATATAGTATTTAGCATTATAAAGCCTTCTGGAAATGCACCCCTATTAACTTAAATCATACCATTTTTAAGCATACAGATGAGATTATATGCATAATAAAATTATAAATGGAGTAAACTAAACTAGCTATAAAACATTCGTTTTACAAGGAGAGTATGTGAGCACAGGTGTAAACTGTTTAAGTTTTGATCAGATGATTTTAAGCATTTTTCACACAGTGAAGTAGAGGCACTTTAAAAAAAGCTTCCTTGCCGTGTACTTATAGGGAGGACTTTGGAGTACTTTGGAGACTGTAATATTTTGCAAACATTATTATTGATGCGTTTCAGTTATGCATAGTAGAGTACCTATAATAAAGCCGAGAGGCCTGCTGAACTGAGACAGCTTAAGAAGGTTTTAGTAAACTTTTCATTCATTAGTCTTCTGCCTGTAGGCAGGTACTTAACACAGAATGCCAACTTTTATTATCTTGTGCCATCATTTTCCATTCTCTTTAATATTGTCCAATAGCATTGTTCTGTCTTCAACTTAACTTTTTCCTTCTGTAATATACCTTCAATGATATCTTTTTTAGCAACCCATCATGCCTCAGTACATGCTCCTTTGAGCTGTTCTAATCAACGTCATTTCACCTGCTCTTCTTCTCATTACCCTCTCATTACTCCAGTATGTCTTCTGTTTTCTTCTCCAAAGCCACATTTCAAATGCTTTGATAGCTGCTGTGCTTAGCTTAGCTGTGCTTATATTGATATTTTCTAGCGTGTCTCTTTAAATTGCTTACACATGATCATTGAAAAATGGTAGTGAATTCATTCCGCTGTACTTATTTGCTTCAAGCCTTTCTCCTAAGTTCAAACCACTGTCTGGTCTTTATTCTCTTCTCTTTAAAGCTTCCCTCAAAATTCTCCCAACCACGAGCCTCATGTGTAAATGGTGCATACACACAAAAATACTGAAAACGCCAGTTTCCACACTCACATTGAGATGTATAAAAACTAAACTTGATAAAAAGCTAAGCAAATTTTCATGGCAGCCTCAGACCATGTATTATATATTTCTGCTCAGTTTTATAAACAAGTGGCACCCAGCATCAAAGCAGTGCTACTATTTCTGTGTCGTCTCTGTTTCTTTTTTAGATTCGTACCCCATGAAGTGGGCTTTATCAAATGCACCTAAATTAATTGCATATCATTTACAAATTTAAGGCACTTGATTGTAATCGTTCTGTAACAATATGCAGTAAAGGTGCACAGAATGACTAGATAGATAGATAGATAGATAGATAGATAGATAGATAGATAGATAGATAGATAGATAGATAGATAGATACTTTATTAATCCCAAGGGGAAATTCACATAATCCAGCAGCAGTATACTGATACAAAAAACAATATTAAATTAAAGAGTAATAAAAATGCATGAAAAAGCAGACAATAACTTTAAATAATGTTAGCATTTACTCCCCCGGGTGGAATTGAAGAGTCGCACAGTGTGGGGGAGGAACGACCTCCTCAGTCTGTCAGTGGAGCTACTCCTCTGCCTGGAAATGACACTGTTCAGTGGATGCAGTGAATTCTTCATGATTGACAGGAGTTTTCTTTGCGCCCTTCGCTCTGCTACAGATGCTATTAAACTAAACTACTACGGCTGCTTTATTGTTGTTAGAAGACATTGAAAATGGAAGAATTAAAAGAGAGCATGTATTTATAGATGATGGTGACTGGTTTCTAAGTTAATTTAGACTTCCAAGAGCTCTTGGAGCTGTGTGCTGTTAGAATACTTGGATGTATACTTGATATAATTTTTATGATGACGTTTATTAAAGTATGTATTTTGCTTTTTACAAATAACTTGTTAACTTAATTTAAATATTGTATACTGTTAATAATTAAACCTGTGGGGGCACAGTGATGTAGCGGAAGTGCTGCTGCCTCACATCCCAGGTGCCCCCTGCCCGGATTTTGTATGTTTTCCTGGTGTGTTTTCTCCATGTGCTTCGGTTTCCTTTGAATGGCATGCAGGTAAGGGGATTTGTTGATGCTAAATTGACGATGCTAGTGTGTGTGTGTGCTTGTATTTATCCTGCGATGAGCTGACACCGCGGCCAGGGATTGTTCCTGCCTTACACTCAATGCTTGTTGGGACTGGCCCTACTCTGGATGGAATAATTAAACATGTATAATGAAGATTTTTCAATGTTTCTTAAAAGTTTTAAAAAATCAATGTTTTAAGCTTACACCTAGTTTTACATTTATTACAGATGCTTATTGTGTGGCTATTGGTTATGTGAAGAAAGAAAATGGAAGGACAGGAATTGGGCATTGGACAGAGACAATACAGCTGAAATAAAGAAAGCCCATCCAGAAGAACATTTGTTAAATTCCCAGGATACCGTGCCACAATTTCTAAAAAGTGATTGTAAAAGCAGCTGTGCGTTCAGTGCAGAAAACATTTATGGCAGTTGTGACGAGGCTTCAAGAGGCAGGATGTATGAATGAGTATCTCATTGGTTTAATTGAAATAATGGGTAAAGGTTGGGTTTGTGAGCTGTGGTTGGAGACACAGATACAGAATTCACTTAACACTTTTTGTTGTTGAAAAATGCTTTCAACTTGTTTTTCCTGGGTTAATCATAACTCTATGGAGTTAATATTTCCTGCTCTTTGTCACTGTCTGCGGTGAAATCACTTTCAAATGCTTCTAGGCCTGTGCCAGAATTTTGTAGCTGGTCATTTTGTGATGTGACTTCATGTCTCCTAAGGCCTATCCACTGCATTGTACTGTGTCTTTTTCTAGGACAAATGCCACTGCCTACACAATCAGTGATTTAATGTACTCCTGCTTTTAATTACTTGTGGATTAATTCAATTGAATTTGCCTCCTCTCTCTTTTCAGCACAAAAACTCCTTGGCTTGAGTACAGCTTAAACTATAAATCTATTACTGTTTTCTATTGTCTTTTTTCACTCTTGCTTCCTACATTTGTAAATTTATTTCTTTAGTTTTAAAGGATAATTAAAATGTTACTGAATTACACGGTTTTATTATACGCACCTTTACTCGTATTGACATACTACAGTATGTTGCTATGTTGCTCATGTGCTGACGAAAACAATGCCAAATCATTGTTAAAGTAAAAAAAAAAAAACAATAAAAAATTATTCTTATTCATACAGTAACTAAAATCCAAACTTTAGGAGCAAATATTACACATGAAATTGATCTTGCACACCACTGTAACAAGCACCCTTCAGGAAATCAAAAAGATTGATGCCGGTATGTAGTAAACTGTGTATCTGTACAATAGCAAAGCCACTGGCCAGCAAGTAATCACATCATGCTGGTTATCTAAATATTACAATGAATAAGATTGTAAAAAATGTTGGGTGAAACATCCAATACAAAATGTGTTTATTGGAAAAAGTGTATTTTACAAAGGTTTGTTTAATTAGCTTTCAGATCAATATATTCTGGAGCCTGTATTGAATATAATAAAGCAACAAATGCACCTTTCCAATGATAAATTACATTTTAGCACTAGATTATCATAATGTTTTATGGTTCTCTTCACTAAATACCATTTAACAAAAACATTAATCACCAGTTATTTTAAGCATAAAATCATGTTTGCTTGTATTTATTTCAAATTACTTCATGATGACTGATATTTTATATTCTGTAAAAATATATTCTGTAAAAATATTGGTATTGGATTGATATAAAATGTCAAAAATAACATCACAAAAATTTGAAACTTTTAATAAAATTACTACTGAAAATGAGGAGATTTCAATCTAGTTTAATAGCACCCAATAAAGAATAAATTGAAATATTAATTATTTTATGACTATAATTATTCATAGTGTTTTAGAAAGATTTTTATAGTTACTCCTGTAATATGACAAAAGAAGAAATTTCAAGGGGAGTGTTACATTAACATTTTAAAGGTCATGCCTCATTATAACTGATATAGACTCAGCACCAACAAACAAATGCAAGTGCCTTGTCATTTCAATTCCAAGAATTATTTGGATAATAAACCCATATCAGCCAATGTTATTTTTATCTTGTCATTATTAAAACTGTTTTACATAAATCAGAACAATATATATATATATATATATATATATATATATATATATATATATATATATATATATATATATATAAAATAACAGATTTTAGACGATTAGAATTGCGAAAAAGTGGTACCATTGTTTTCATGGTGCCTTGCTTTGTATTTATGACTCTCAAATATATAAAACATTTTGTGTTGGACTTTTGAGAGTAAGCCAATGCTGATTTAATTATGATATTTTTTTGTCATCAACAGAGAGCACATTGAGAAACAGTAATTACTGGAGATACAGTACATAGATATGTAGGAACGATGGCAGGTGTTGAACGAAAGTAGGTGTTTTTAATGTTTCTAGGAAACAACATTTCAGGCACATCTTTGATGCTTCTGTTATCCTTGTCCACAAATTCTTATAAAACTGAGATGAACTTTTAACCAGGGAACACACATTTCTGTGAGTGTCAGTCAAAAATGACCCTGCTGAATGCCTTGCTGTATGTGTGACTTTTCTTCATGATGTTGTTTGTTACATCCTGCTATTACAGAGTGTGTGTGATTTCTTCACTACTTAATGAGCTTGTAAGTTGCACTCTAAATAAAAATGTATTTTATAGAAAGGTTGATCAAAGAAGAAAAGTACATTAAAAAGAAACATTTATTTAGGACTACTTTTTAGCAAACGTTTGTATGAATTCTATACACTAAAGTTATAGACTATCTTTGGAATATACATTTGTCAAAACTGATAGCTACACAGAGAGAGATTTTTGTTTCTTACCTGACTTTGGAACAACTTTCAAATATATTACCTTTCTGTTTTAAGTATCTGCTGTATACTTCATAGACGGTACATTAGCACATGGTTAGTGTTATTGCCTCATAGATACAGTGTCCTTCGCTTGAATCCTATGCCCAGTTGTTTTCATGGTGGAGTCTGTATGTTTTCACCATGTCTATATTGATTCCATGGGTATTTAAGGTCTTCCTCCCTCAAGCATAAAGGCATGTCTACCAGAGTAACAGAATACTGTAAAGGAGCTCTCTGTGACTGTGTGTGTGTGCGTGTGTGCGCGTGTGTGAATGAGTCCTGCAGTATACTGGCTCCTGGTCTAGGGTTGGTTCATTGCTGGTAACCAATACTGCTCGAATTAGCTCTGACACCTGTAATAGTATTAAGCTTGTTTCAAAATGTGATAATATCATGAATATTGTGTTTGATGTGCTGCTTTCTGAATATTTTATTTCTTAAAAGAGGAAACAGAGCACATAGAAATAACAAATGCACAGTCTAAGTTGCTGTAGGTGAACACTTAAGACTGCAGAATCCAGAATGTAGACTAGCTTAATCTTGACATCAAAAGCTTGGTTTTGCTTTCATTGTGAAAAGGCAATATGTCACAGTCACATATGAAAGTAAGTAAGTAAAGTAAGTGTTTTTGCTTTGTAGGTAAATTATTTTTAACTTCAAATCTTAATGACAAAAGGAACCACATGTATTAAACATTGTGTATTTATTAAAGTTAAAGCAAAGAAAGTAGGCAAAGAATGAAAGAATGACTCAAAATACTTGAACTAAGATGAACAAAACTCCCTCTGCCTAACTACTAGCAGGTGGGATAGTTCGTCTCTCTTGAACTAGCAGAGGACTCTACTTTGTAACCTCCCATAATTGTTTCTCTGACACACACAACCCTATGGCCTCTCTGCCTCGCTTCAGAGAGTGAGCCTTTTCCCTAAAATTCCACTTAAAACTCCAGAAATAGTTCTTTTCTTTGATAGATTTTGTACTTATACTATATGCCTTTGTTGTGAGAAAAACCCAGTAAATGAAGAAATGTCTTGAGTCATCTTCTCAAATGAAATTCAATATGGCTGTCTTTATCACTCAAGTCAAGTCAAGATGGGGAGCATGCACTGGTACAGTGCATTGCCGCACCCACAACATGACGAAACAACTTGGGATCCCGGTTGGCAACAACCCAGGCAGATATGCAGTCCAGTCCCATCCTCCGGAAATGACCCTTTATCTGCCGCAGCCAGGTGTTACGTGGGCTACCCCTTGGCCTGGTCCAGCCACTCGGGTCCCCAACAATGAGGATTTTATGAGCCAGATCACCCACAGGGAAATGCGCCACATGGCCGTAGTGCTGTAACTGACGCTCCCTCATGATGCAGGTAAAGTGCCTCATTCGGGACTCCATGAGCAACCGCTCATTTGACACAATGTCAAACCAACGGTACCCAAGGATTTTCCACAGAGACACAGTACCAAAGCTTGAAAAGATTGACTTCAGTGCACTCTACCAGTTCATTGCCGCCAATTAGGCTTGAGTGATATGGCAATAGTATTATTGCAATATTTCCAGCTTTGGCTCACAATATTATTTTTGCTTTGAGACAATGATAGCCAAATACTTACTTGTGCAATGCACACAATCTAAGCAAATGCAGATAATTTCCAGATCTACACAATGTGAACATGCTAACTAAGAAGTTGGTATTAATCACCAGTCAACTAATATCTGCTAATTGGCATTTTTTAATTTTAAGCCAGCCAAAAAAAGGAGCTGGCAAATTTAAACAAAGTCAGTTGTCACATTTGCCAAAAAGATGCAACAACAAAAGGTGGCAACACAACCAATCAGTACTCACATCTCAGAGTACACCCCTAACCAGAGTTTGTAAAGACAGACAAGGCTAATCTGACATCAATTTCAACCCCATCGAGTTCAGAGGTTTTATTTGGGCAGTCCAAAATTCAGACCCTGGTACAACCAACTATTATTGTAGTGTTTGTGAAAAGCACTAAATACAAATACAGGGAGTCCTTGGGTTACAACATTTCGAGTTTACAACGCTCACTCCCATACAAACTTGAGTGTTTTGGCTTATGCCATTAGCGTCGTACTTACAGACTACGTGGGCGAACTAATCTGGTTGCACGCAGCGGAAGGATACGCAGTAACACAGCGTATGAGTGAGGGGGTTGGCGAACTAGTTTTGTTCCGTATGTGTTGCTTTGTTTGCCGATTTGTGGCCCTTATCATGGCTCCTAAACGAAAGTCAGAGTCTTCAGATGGTAGTGCTTTGAAGAAGAGGAAAGCCATCACGATGGAAGTGAAATTAGACATTATAAACAGATCAGAAGGAATAAACGTAAGGAATTTTTTTACACTCATTTTTTGTGATTTTTTCTGTTACTACAGTAGAGTGTACAGTACAGTATATTTATGTCCTTTCCTTTTTCTGTGACTTAGTTGTGTTTTTATGTTCTAGATTATGATTTTGCAAATGTGTTAGGATAGGTAAGTGACTTAGGGTAGGGTGTGTTTCAACTTACACTAAAATTCGGGTTACATCACTGTTGTAGGAACGGAACTGTGTCGTAACCCGGGGACCCCCTGTATTACAGTTTAAAGTGGAAAGAATGCACAAATGCAATCACAAAATTTATTTTAAAAGAAATGGTTTTTTGACATACAGTGGAGAAAGCCTCTTTCAAAGATATGCTTAACACATTTGACCGTCAGTATGAGATGCCAAGTACTTCACAAAAATTGCTGTGCCATGTCATTACAATAAAGTTTGCTTAAGGGCTTAAGCAGGTATCAGGAAGACAGATTTTGTTTCCTTAACAATAGACATGTGGTCCAGTGTAAATAGGCAGCCATACATGTTTATCACCATACACTTCATAGACCCCGTCTGGAAACTACATACAAAGTGCCTTCAAACAGTGTTTTTCCACAAGTAGCACACGGCAGACACCATGCTTGATGAATGGAAACTTCAAAGCCTGCATTACAACAGATAATGTGCCAAACATAAGTTCAGCTTACAATTGAGCTGACCTTGGCTTACTTGTTTTGGTCACAGTCTTAATGTTGCCGTGACAGGCTCCCTAAATGCAGCCAACGTTAAAAGTTGCACCATCACATAGCAGGTAAAAGAGGAAAAATCTTCACACATAAGCTCTGTTAGTAATTGAATTGAATAGAAAATGGGTAGTAAAAGGAGAAAAAAAAACATTAAGTGATGTGCCTTCTGAGTCAGAACTAGACACAAATATACAAATGAGAGCTGCTTTAGGCACTTTGGGTAGTGGAGGTTAATGATGACAAGAGGAACGGTAAACTGGAAATTGTCACAATGTTCATTTTTGGTGGGCGTATGTTGAAAAGCTCGTATGAGAAAGAAAGAAAGTTAAGTCATCTCCCATGCCCATAATAAGATTTATACTGTAAATAGCTCTTGTTTATTATTTTTGGATTTTTGAAAAAGTTAAATTGTCAATGTTAAGAGCCAGTGCGGATTTCTATTTCTCACAAAATAAGGGGCATTATAATATTAATTAATTAATATTATTTACTTAGCCTAAGGCTACTGTTACTTTTGTAAAAAAAACATTTATATAAATGAGACACGCTATTATTTGGGGTAAAATATTTACTTCCACATTTTGAGGTTTTGCTTCAGTTGTTTATTTTTAAGAGTGTCAGACAGTCATTATTATGTAGTCTGGCAACTCTTAAATTATCATATTAATCTAGAGAATAGCTGTCCCCTTCAAAGGACTGTGCAACTCACCTGGCCTTGAAACAAAAGATGTTGGAATGTATCCTGGAACAAGCAACAATAAATAGGAGTGTTTTAACCAAGCGGGCACCTGCTCTCACATGGCTAGGTACTACCGTTTTAGAGTCAATGAATGCTGCTGAGTTGACAGATGTTTTATCGGGAAACAATTTCTTCTCTAGTACCCATGTTACAGCTACCTAAAGATGACATTCTTGTTGCCAAAGAAGGGGAGACCAAATTAACCCAAGACATTTAAGATGGTGTGCTCAAAAAACTTAACTCAATGTATAACAACATTACAACACAAGAAATAATGTGCATTGCTAAATTTTTTAATTTGCACTACTGCTGCAACAATAAACTTATAGCGACTCAGGATAAAATGCAGTGTGATGCTAAGTATCCAAAATAAAGGCACAAAAAAAGAAATCTCTTGGTAGTCTGCAGGGAATAGTGAAATATCCTGTTTCATCCAGGGCATCATTAACAGGAAAGGAAAGAATTACAGCCAAAATGAGACGCTGTACAGAAGAATGTGTAATTTACAGTGAAGAGGACCTCCTTTTCTAGTGGTGAAACAATGAAAGATGGTTCCCAAAGAGGGCCAAATTAGCATGAAAGTATCTTTGCATTTCTGCAACCGCTGTTTGGTCCGAAAAGGCCTTCAGTACAGCAGTGCAAAATGTTACTTCTCAGTGTTCTTTTTGAAACCAGACAAGTCAACATGCTGGTTCCCTTGTTTAAACAAGCATAGATAATGAATCATCAGAAATGTTTCTCCGACTGTTGTTGTCTATCTGATATAGCTTTAAAAGCTACAGTATGAAGGATAGACTTGTCTAAGTTCTTTTACATTTCTAATATGACAGTACAGTAGTATTCGTGTTGAGGTAGTAAACTAATATCTTCTAATTATTTCTGAGTTCTTATACTTGGATTAAAATTTCAAGTTTGATTAACATTTTCTGTTGAGATATTTATGATGGTTCCATAATTATAAGCAAATGACCACACTTAATTACAAAATAATGCTTTCCAATTTAGCAACGGAAACATTGAGTTTTTTGAATTTTTACATTTTTCCAATTTTGGAGCATTTGTAATAGATTTGGGGCAGATTGTAACAGATCAGCTGAAAATGCATACAGCAAAACCTAGTGCATATACACCACCAATTATAAAAGTGATAAAATGTGTTATTCTTAATGTGACGCTTTTTCTTAATATAAACGATAATATCGTGTCAACAGTGTTTTTAAAATGTTTATTATCTGTTTTGTGAACCGAATCTTATCCAACCCTAAAGCCAACTGATTAAAATGTCATAATAAGAATGTGAAATACAATCCATTAATTTACATCTTTCTGAATTATTTAAATTTAAACCAATCAGCACACAGAAAAATGGTATATCCTAATGTCATACTTACGTTTTTAATGCTAAATGTTCCTAAAAGTACCTGACATGTTAAAAATCTTTGACACACACATTATACTCTAAAGGTGAATCTTTTTATTTAGAAAATCTTAAATTAAAATACATTTAATGGTTAATTATCTTATCATTACCCTTGGTTACTAGTTCATGTCCTGATGGGTAGAAAGTATTTTGGTTCAACAGAAAAGACACCCAGAACACTCAAAACTTCACACAGAAGTGATAAAGCACACAAGGACATATTTTACTTTTTTTCTGCTACAGCTTGTTTACTGCATGCAGTGCCATGGTGACTCTTTAAATTCTGACTCTACTACTGCAAATCTTTGGCAATCAGTGCTTTCAAGTCTAGATCCAAAGAAACAGCACATTTAAAAAAAGTGGTAAGCACATACAAACTTTCCAATTACACTATGATATAATGTAAAGGTTCTGTAATTTTGTGAAATACATTTATTTTTAGATTGAATTCTCAAGACCCACTTTCTGTCATACATTAATCTATCCATCCATCCAACCCACTATATCCTAACTACAGGGTCACGGGGTGTAATTGCCAATCTTAGAAAGTTAAAGTTTTGAGATAATCTCATATTAATGTTTGCTTAATTTGAATAGAATATAAATTTCTTTCATGGTCATAACTTATGGTATAGTCTTTTCCCCCTATAAGTTAGCAAGAGACAGAACCTTCTTACTATAACTGAGTAACAGTGTGATAATAAGCTTAGTTGTGGTAAGAACAAGTCCCAGTAAAGAGGGACTTGAAAGATCCATTTTCTACTTAGAGATGGGCTAAGCATACAGTTTTCTGACTGTTTAGAAATGGTTCTAGAATGTTTTGAAATGGTTCAGAAATGTTAAGTAAATAGTAACGATTTGAGATGTAACAAGATTAAGCATAGAATTGAATTTATCTTAACATTAATTTTTCCTTTTCTTCTATTTTAATTTTCTTTTTTTGTGTGAACTGTTTTACTTTGAAGCTTAACTAAACTTTTAAAAACAAAGATATTTTGTCTGTGGAATCATTTCTGCGCGTCAGGCTTTTGTTGAATCCCATTTTTTTAAGTTGAAACTGCAGAACTTTGGTAATTTTGGGAAAACGTAGCTACATTTTCTTCAGAAAACTTTGCCATCTGAAGGCCTTGAACGTGAATTGGAATCTACCATCTGAACACGGAGGACGCTTCTGTTCCAGAACTCGTCAACAAAGAAAAAGAACTGAATCATTCTGAGTTACTGTGCTCTTATCTACTGTACTACCTACGCATGATCGTAAATGAAAGCAAGGTTGCTGTACCTTGAGAAGATTTGAGAGACTGTGATATTATAAAAAGACGTCTTGGAAAAAGTCATTTTGGATGATCGGATGTGCTTTTGCCTGAGTCATTGGAGCCTTGTTACAAGGAAGTAATCTGCTTTGTTGGAACGTTCCTATTGTGACGAAATTGCTGTCAGGAAACGTCCTGTGGGCGGCACGGTGGTAGCGCTTCTGCCTCGCAGTTAGGAGACCAGGGTTCGCTTCCTGGGTCCTCCCTGCGTGGAGTTTGCATGTTCTCCCCGTGTCTGCGTGGGTTTCCTCCGGGCACTCCGGTTTCCTCCCACAGTCCAAAGACATGCAGGTTAGGTGGACTAATTCTAAATTGGCCTTGGTGTGTCTGTGTCCTGCGGTGGGTTGGCACCCTGCCCAGGATTGGTTCCTGCCTTGTGCCCTGTGTTGGCTGGGATTGGCTCCAGCAGACCCCCGTGACCCTGTGTTCAGATTCAGCGGGTTGGAAAATGGATGGATGAAACATCCTGTCATTTGCTCAAACTGTTGTCATGACAATGTCTAAACAGAGCTCAAGTGAGATTGGCAGTGATCTGAGTACAGACTCAAAGTCAGAAAACATAATTAGAGATCTTAAAGATCACATAAGTCAGAGGAAAGATAAGCTTTCCATGTTCATAACTGAAATCGAAAGTCTTAAAGACATTCCAGGAAATCGTTTAATAGTAGCAAAAAGAATTGTAGATTTTTGTGGGACGCACAGAGAGATAAAGGAGTTGTATGAAAGGCTTCCATCTGCATTAAGTAAGGAAGGAGCGATTAAGAAACAGACAACGACATTCGCGGAAAGCTCTAAGAAATGGAATGAATGTGCTGCCGCTACAACGTCATGGCTGAAAGACGCATATAGACTGTTAACACATACATCTGATGAACAGCTAGTTAATCAATTCAAAGAGATGCAATTACAAGAACGTGATCGCTCAAAGTCAAAAACATGAAAGACGTCTCCTCAGTTAAAGCGCGCTCTCGATATTAAACTTGAATCTTTAGCCCAGAAAACCACTGCCGCATCATCATCTTCTACAGCAGTGTTGATTGAACAATTTACACTCAATAGTATCCTAGAAATGTTACATGAACTTAAATTGGAAAGACAGGAACAACCCACAACTAGCGCAATAACAGACACGCAGAGCTCCAGAAATGATATACTAGACGTACTAGCACGGAATCAAGTCGAACATCAAAAGAATCAAGCTGAATGTCAAAAGGCAATTACTAAAAATGGCTAGATCATTAACTGGTCAAAAGATAACACCTGATCCAGCACCTCCACCGCCATGTGGTGAAGTACCACACAGACAGGTCCCTTTATTCTCAGGTGACCCATTGGGTTATGCAGACTTTATTAGGGCCTTTGATAACGCTGTTGGGGATGTGTTAGAAAACCCTCAAGATAAGATACATTATCTGATCCAGTACACTAGAGGTTCTCCTAAGAAATGATTAAAGGCTGTTCACGAATGTCACCAGATGCAGGCTATTTAGAAGCCAGAAGGTTGCATGAAAGATATTATGGCAATGAGTTATTCGTAGCAAACGCATATCTCCATAAAGCATTGAAATGGCCTCAGATAAAGCAAAACGATGGGGAAGCTCTGAGAGATTATTATAACTTCCTCTCAATCTGCTTGAATACTATGAATGATTCAGGGAACAGTGGAGAATTCAATAACAGTCATAATGTGTATGCTGTATTTTAGAAATTTTTATTTTCTCTAAGAAATGAATAGATGAGATATGCTTTCAAGCTTCGAGAAAATATAATGAGACCTGGCATACCTGAACTAACTTTTGCTTAACAAAGATAAAATGCTTTAAGACCTTGTACATAGTGCCATTTCAAAAGACTATACTTGTATAGAGAAAAAAGAAAAAACCGAGAAAGCCAGGCCCACTCAGAAGTATGGACAGAGATCAGGAGGTATTTTCACCACCAATATTTCCGATGCAGCCGAAAAGGAGACTCAAGAAATCTCTGTCAAAAAGACTGTTAATGATACATGTGCATTTAGAAAGCCTTGTATATTCTGCAGTGGCCAGCATATCCTCGGATGCGGCACCGGAAATAGATACGATTACTTTGGCCCCTTCTTAGTCAAAAGAGGAAGAAGTCTAGTTAAGAGGTACGGAGTAATCTTCACATGTTTAACAACCAGAGCTGCGCACATAGAGATCGGACATAGCTTAGACACTGATTCTTGTATCCAAGCCATACTCCGATATACGGATAGAAGAGGACAAGTTAAAATCATGCGCTCAGACAATGGAACAAATTTTGTTGGAGCAGAAATAGAGCTACAAGAAGCTATTAAAAAATTGGAACACAAACAAATCAGCGATGCTATGATGCAAGAACAAATCAAATGGATTTTCAATCCACCATCAGCCTCTCATCAAGGTGGAGTGTGGGAAAGACAGATCAGAAGCATAAGAAAGATTTTAAATTCAACACTAAACCAACAAACACTCGATGATGAAAACCTTCCTACAATGATGTGTAGAGTGGAATCAATATTCAATAACAGATCCCTTACAAAGACATCAGATGACCCAAATGATTTGGAACCACTCACACCCAATCACTTGTTATTACTGAAGACTAAACCTAAAATATCACCTGAGCTCATTTCAGAAAATGAACCATACCCAAGAAGACGCTGGAAACAAATTCAATACATGGTTGATTTGTTTTGGAAAGGATGGAGAAAAGAGTATTTGCCAATACTTCAAGAAGGTCAAAAATGGCTTGCACCAAGAAGAAATTTTGAACCAGGAGACATTGTTCTAATTGTAGACAAAGCTACACCTCGCAATTCCTGGGTAATGGGCCGAGTCATCAAGACAATGCCAGATGCTAAAGTTGCAGTCAGAAGCGTTTGTGTGCAAACCAAAACCAGCACACTGGACAGATCTGTGAATAAATTGTGCCTGCTTCAAGAAACAGCCAATGTTTGAAATATGAAATTTTTTAAATGTTTGTTTTGCAGTGTTATTGTTAGTGATTTGAAAGAATAGTTAATATAAAAGTAATTGGCTCATATTGAAGTAAAGTAAAGTGTCTCCGCTCCTGCATTGCCAATTAGGGGCCGGAAATGTAAGAGCCAATCTTAGAAAGTTAAAGTTTTGAGTTAAACTCATATTAATGTTTGCTTAATTTGAATAGAATATAAATTTCTTTCATGGTCATAATTTATGGTATAGTATATGGTATAGTCTTTTCCCCCTATAAGTTAACAAGAGATAGAATCTTCTTACTATAACTGATTAACAGTGTGATAATAAACTTAGTTGTGGTAAGAACAAGTCCCAGTAAAGAGGGACTTGAAAGACCCATTTTCTACTTAGAGATGGGCTAAGCATACAGTTTTCTGACTGTTTAGAAATGGTTCAGAAACGTTTTGTTCATAAATGTTAAGTAAATAGTAACGATTTGAGATGTAACAAGATTAAGCGTGGAAATGAATTTTACTTAACATTAATTTTTCCTTTTTTTGCTATTTTGGTTTTCTTTTTTTGTGTGAAGTGTTTTACTTTGACACTTAACTAAACTTTTAAAAACGAAGATATTTTGTCTGTGGAATCATTTCTGCATGTCAGGCTTTTGTTGAATCCCATTTTTTCAGTTGAAGCTGCAGAACTTTGGTAATTTTGGGAAAACGCAGCTACACAGGGGTCTGCTGGAATCCCAGCCAACACAGGAAACAAATCCCAGGCAGGGCACTAGCTCACCGCAGGGTGCACACACACACACCAAGCACAATTTAGAATCGCCAATGCACCTAACCTGCATGTGTTTGGACTGTGGGAGGAAACCCACGAAGACACGGGGAGAACTTGCAAACTCCACGCAGGGAGGACCCAGGAAGCGAACCTGGGTCTCCTAACTACAAGGCAGCAGCACTACCATTGCACCACCATGCCGCCCGTCATACATCAATCATTTCAGTATTATGTTTTTATATGTTATCAACTGATCTGTTTTATATTATACTGATACATTAACATAGTCTGTGAAACAGCCTAACTTTAAAACTTAAAGTAATTTCAATAAACATTGATAAACTAGAGAACCACAATAATTTTCATTGGAATATTTTTTGCTTTTACTGCATATGATCTGCTGTAAGTTTAGAAAACAAAACTCCTATTCTCTTGTTTTCTTCACCTTATATTTATATTTCATTATGCAACATGAAGTCTGCAATATATACAGCCTCCATTTTAAAATTATCATTCATTTCCAAAATTATAAACTAGGGTCAGCTTTGTGTGCTGAAAAAATCAAATGTCATGAGTGCAAAGCAGCCTTATGGCATTTACAAATATTGTAAAACAAATCTATAGTCTTTGCCAATATCTATACCTGATGAAATAGAACAATCTAACATCTGGACATGGATTTTATAAAGCACCTGTGGAAAGCATTACATTTTAGTAGTATTGCATTTAACTTTGTTATCTATTTTTTTTAATCTGATACACTCCTACTATAGAAACACTATAATTTATAGCACTAACAGAGAAAAACAATACATATTTTTATAACCCTGTTTGTCAAACACCTGTGCCCAACCTCTGCTCACCCCTAAAGCCCTCGACTGAATCCCTGCGATTTAAAAAAAAATGAAGGCGAGGTTAAATTGAGAGGGATATAGTTCATCAAATTCAAAAAGTGATGCATGACAGCAATCTAGTAGAAATAGTAAATCTAACATCAGTATGGACTGTCAGCCTAATCTGGTCCCAGAGGATGAAATTCTATTATGGTCAAGAAATAGTGTGAGCAGTGTCTGGCACATATTGTAGTAGAGAACATGTTTTTGTCTCATCTAGGTAACTTTCTTTTTCTAAAGCATGTCTGTAAAAAAAAAATTTTTTAAAAAATTGAACATTTATAAAAAATAAAAAAATATATATATTTCAAACTTTTCTCATTTCGGGTCACTCATTTAATCACTGGGATAAATCACCAATAAAATGTACAACAAATACCTATCTACACATATAGAAAATTGAGTTATTCTTAATGGATGGTACTTTAAGTAAATAAAATGTAAGTAATGCCAATAAAAGCGTCCTAAAATGTCATCAGAATTCAAACCAAAAACACAGCTTTTTTTTATCCACAGCTAGGTGTTTTTTTTTTTCATTTTCTGATTCTGTTTATGGAATGTGCTACAGAACAGGAATCCAGTGCCAAATCAAGCAGCAGCATTATTTTAAAAAAATAAAATGCTGAACTAAGCAGGATTATTTCCCTTTAAATATGCATGTTGAGCATTAAACTACTGAATAAATGGAGATGAGAATTACATTAAAACAAATTGCATCTTATTCAAATCAAAATGTCCAAAGCAGGAGTTCCATCACATCAGACATACTGTAAATGACACTGTAAATCAACAGGGGTTACCTACCTCACTTTGATAAATGAGTCAATAAGACAAACACCAGCCACTCACTCAGAAACGTTACGAGCACATCACACATGTATGTGCATGAAAAAAACTAGGCTTAGTAGAACAAGAAAGACTTACAGCAAGCCACATGTCTTTGATTATTACATGTATGGAAAAAACATAACAGCAATTACTAATAAGCTCTGGAATTACATGGTGCTCATGGATGAATTTAATAAAACCTGTCAGAGATAAATAAAACATGCTTGATCTAAGAACAAAACGGTTAATAAATAATGCAGTAATAATGCATAATAATAATGTATTTTACCACATTTCAAGACTTGATGTTCCTTTCTGGAATAAAAATTAAAAAACTTAAACAGGTTAGGCTTAATAATGTTTACAGACTGGTCTAAGTCCCCATAATTAATCACTTTTTTAATTAATAAATCTTACAATAAGTGTTCATATCAGAGAAAAACAAAAAATAAATCTTCACTTTTATTTTTTTTCTATTTTTTCTCATGCTCTTGGCTCTCCTCTCTTTCTCTTGGGCGAAGGTTCTATTTGTTTTTGCTAGGTTTCCTGACGTTCTCATTTTTATCTTTCTAATGTTTTTTTTTTTTTAGTTTGATTATGAAGTCATTTGTTGTGTAAGCTAGACTTGATTGTATGCAATTTTATTTTATTGAAATAAAACTAATAAATACATTTTGAATGCAGCATTCTTCTTTTCATTTCTGTAAAAAAAGTCAGTACTTTGCCTGTTTCAACCTTGGTAAAAGTATCTGGTCTGGCACTGTTCATTATCAACATACATTCTCCTGTCCAACTGATTTAGCAACAGAACCTCAAGATGTATGTGTTTTCACCAAATTGGTTTTCATCAAATTTCCTTACAGATATTTATTTTCTCAACACAATTCAAAACAAGTGCTAGTCACAAAAAAGTCCTAATGTGTGTTTTTCAGCCTTTTGTCTTTGTGCCCGTTGCTGATTATAATAGATTTTAGATCCTCCATAGGCTTTAAGTATTTTTAAATATTAAAAGACAGGTGAAATTCACAAAGTATCCACCAATTAGCTTCAAAACAGCTTGTTACAAGGGTTGCAGAGTCCAAATTCTTTTAAACAAACTTAAACTTTGTTGCCAGACAACATTGTAGCATTAGCCAAGTTTCCATCCAGTTTTGTACGACGTTTTGTTATTGACAAACAGAATATACGTAAAAAAAATGTGCAAAATTTGCTGTCTCCAGCCTGTTTCCATCCAACTGGCTTTTTATCGATAAAATGGTGTGCGTGATGATGTCATCCCCTCCAAAACGAACTGTCGCATAAGTTTTGTTGTATCGCGAAAAAAAATCTGCCCTTGAGCCGTTTCCATACATAATTTTGTGTATGTCGCAAATTATCTACCTTTTGTTTTCCATGTTACACCCCCTCCACTATACAAAGAAACAAAGAAATGGAGAGATTATTCAGACAGTTTTTTGAAATTTGCAAGCTTACTGTTATTTCAGTTTCACAAATAATTGGAATTGTACATAATATCCGAAGACGACAGCAGAATGAAGCAGTTGCTTGTCTGATAGCCCTACAGCTCGAAGAAAGTACCCCAGTGCGACGAAACCCACAGGTATGGGAGAGACGACGGAATAAGACCTTCTGGGAGGAGGTGGTGGGGAGACACTTCACAGAAAATCTCTGGCTGCAACATTTTAGAATGACACGGCCAACGTTTGAGATGTTGTGTGGATTCATCAGTCCTGATTTTGCGCCCATCACAGGTTGCCACCGACCACCGGTTCCAACCCAAAAGCGGATTGCCATCGCCCTTTACAAGCTGGCAACCTTCGCCGAGTATAGAGTAGTTGGAGAAACTTTCGGGGTTAGTAAAACTACCGTCCATCGATGTGTATATGCTGTGTGCACCGCTATTAAAGAAAAATAATGCGGCGTTATATCAGACTTCCGACTGTAGCGGAGGCCAATGAAATTGCTTACCGCAATTCCTTGGTGCATCTTGTGCCACAGATTTATGGTGCGCTGGATGGCACGCATGTGCCTATTCTTCCCCCAACGGAAGGCTACCGCGATTACATTAATCGCAAAGGGTGGCCATCTATTGTTCTCCAGGCAACGACGTTTAATCAAAAAAAAACTAAAGTTAATATTAATGAGAGAATTTCTCATATATGCTAAAACATCTTCCATTTAATAATAAGAAAAAAGTGTTTAGATAATGAAACACACGGTTTATTAAATATTTTGACTGGCACAGTAAATTACCTTTGCGGTTTTTGTATTATTTATACATCCTGAGAGACACCCCCAGGCTACAGTTGATGTGGAGGGAGTTCAGGTACCCCTTTTAGTGGTAGGAGACCCAGCCTATCCGCTACTGCATTGGCTCAACACGAGAAATAACGAGTCTCTTCATCAGACCATGCGAACCGCTCCGCTATTCTCATTTTGATTGCACGTGATGAAAATGTATCATGTGACACATTTATTTGCGTTAAAGCCCTTTTTTTCCGACAAAAAGTGTTTCCAATGTAGTTTTTGCGACATCTGAAGTATCGATATGGAATTTATGTGAATTTATACAGTTAAATGGAAAAATATTATGTTGACATGTACAACATTTTATCAATAATTAGCATTTCCATCAGCTAAAATTTGAAGCGCTAAATATTTTTTCGCAAAAACTCCTTGGATGGAAACCTGGTTAGTGTTACTGTGGAAAGAACTCCATTTCCCAGCAGCCCAAAGGGGATTACCAGCATAGGATGACTGAAACAGAAGTAGGGGCTGCTGGGGATGAAAGAGGCCTGTGGGAAAGTTGAAAAGGGGGGCCTGACGGAACAACAGGAGATCGATATTTTTGTGTATCCTGTCCAACGTGTCATCTAAACCACATACCATTTCCCCTGCTTTTGCTGTATTGGACTGTATAAGGACATTGTTGTGAGTGTTTATTGTTGTTGTTCATTATTATAATACAATTGTATCGTCGTAGGAGAAATGGGAGGTTTGTCTGATTGTTGTTGTTTTGTATTGGGTTTTCATTTAATATATTATTTATTCATTCGTTGGTTTTGTGTCTCTGCTTGTGAGTGTGTGATGGTTGGACCAAGGCTGGGTACGTCACTGGAATCACCACCAAAAAAATAAATAAATTGCTGTCTTATCGACGGTGTGAATCTTAGCAGCACCGGACAGCTACAACATAGTTGCTAGGAATTTCTCTTGGTGTTACATCCATACACATAACAAGGTACATAGAATTAAACAACACAATATACAATACATGACACCATCACAACATTATATACAGTATATACAGATATATATCTATACTAATAAAAGGCAAAGCCCTCACTAACTCACTCACTCACTCACCCACTCATCACTAATTCTCCAACTTCTCGTGTAGGTAGAAGGCTGAAATTTGGCAGGCTCATTCCTTACAGGTTACTTACAAAAGTTAAGCAGGTTTCATTTCGAAATTCTACAAGTAACGGTCATAACGTTCGACAACGTCCGCCATGTTAAACTTTCTTATTTATGGCCCCATCTTCAAGAAATTTGGTAGACGGCTTCCCTGCGTTAACCGAAACCGATGTATGTACTTATTTCGGTGGTATGACGCCACTGTCGGCCGCCATATTGAACTTTTCAACGGCACTAATTCTCCAACTTCCCGTGTAGGTAGAAGGCTGAAATTTGGCAGGCTCATTCCTTACAGCTTACTTACAAAAGTTAAGCAGGTTTCATTTAGAAATTCTATGCGTAACGGTCATAACAGTCAACAACGTCCGCCATGTTAAACTTTCTTATTTATGGCGCCATCTTCACGAAATTTGGTAGGCAGCTTCCCTGCGCTAACCAAAACCGATGTACATACTTATTTCGGTGGTATGACGCCACTGTCGGCCGCCATATTGAACTTTCCAACAGTCTTTTTTACCTATGGTCCCATCTTCAAGAAATTTGGTACACAGGTTCCCAACGCTAACTGAATCCTACTTACGTACATATATACGTCCATAGCCTGCAGCTCGGTCGCCGTGTGAGGCGGTGTTGGGTCCCCCATCCCCACACCTCCCACGTTGTTGGCTGCCTGCCTATATAAGGCCGTCCGTCGCTCCGGTCTCTTCATTCCCTTCCTTGCTTCGCCACAGTATTCACGTCTCCCTGCTGATAACCGCAGCCTTTTTATTTAATCCACAGCTTCTCCACTGTTTTATTTTTCCTTTATTACGATTATAGTTATTGTGTAGGTATTTTGGACTTAGTTTATATTGTTCAGATACTCATTTCCTTTATCGTTCCAACCATACCCCCATTAACATGTCTATCGCGGTGATCACCACCGATCAAAGAACTGTCACTTACTGAGTGGTTTCCATGCCCGGAGATGGCGTCTGCCTTTTCCATTCTCTGTATTACATATTGCACGGCCATATCAGACTCACTCTTGATATCCGGAGGAACATTGTGTCTTGAATGTATTGAATGACTGGGACAGGTTCAAGGTGTGGACTGATGACAGTACAGGAGATAATTATACTACACAGGAGCACTATAAGAGTGAAATGCTTAAGCCCTTAACCTATGGTTCTGCATGTGAGTTGATGGCTGCCGCTGAATTGTTCGGTTGTCGCTTTCAAGTGTACTGAAATGGCCAAATATTTTACACCTTTGGACAACCGTCAATGCCTCTTACACATCTTAGATTCACAGGTGACGATTTAAGTAGTGGACACCTTGATGTTTCTGAATGTTTAAACTCTAAAAAGCTGGATGCGAAGTTATCAATAAAAACCGGTTGTATACTTACAACGCTTGACAGATGCCGAATGTCACTTCAACACAAAAAGTTCTGCAAATACTAACGTAACTGAAACAAACCATGAAACTCAAATCGATTATGACAGCAGCAATCCAAGCTGTGAGATTTGAGGCAAGATTGCTTTTCACATGGCCAACTGTACGTTGTATGCTCAAGAGTAAGCTCAGTGCACAGCTTGGTCATATAACAAACGGAGGACCGAACTGACAATGTGGCATACAAAGAGATCCTTAATAAATAATTATTGGTATATTTTCTCTCAGTTTAAAAAGGTTTACTTTTCTTCTTAATAAAAATTTTAAGGCAGTACTTCACCACTGCGAAGCGCGGGTATTTTTCTAGTATAACAATATTGTATAACAATATAGTAAAGTAGAATTGTACTATCACTCTGTTATATACAAAGTATTAGTTCTATGTAAAATAAACACAATTTATATTGAGTGACTGCATTTAACTATAATGACTGCAGTAGGAAAGAAGTTGTTTCTATGTCTAGTAGTTCTTGCCTTTAGTGACCGGCAACATTTCCTTGATGATAAACACTGAGATAGATGGTTGCCGGCCAGGTGAGTGCAGTCTTTGATTATGTTTCTCACATTTTTTCTAAACCAAGAGGACCTCAATAGAGTCCAGTTTTAGGTGTATCTTTTCTGCTGTTTGGAAAATATTGTTTGCACTTCTGTTATGACTCCCTCTTCCTTCACGTTTAGATCCATTGTGACACTGAAGGGCATCTGTGCGCGTCACTGATCTGGTGTCCTGCTGTGGTGAGGTCAGATTTGTAGCTAAAAATTCCAATTATGAAATACTGGCAAAAATCCATACGCCTTCAAATATCTTGTTTGCAATAAATCGGCATGGATATGTGTTAAAAAATGAAGTATATTTATGAACAAAAGCAACAAAATTAACAGAGACAGTAATACCGTGTCACCTTCTTATGCAGCCATGATAGGGCTTATTATAATATAATATAATATTAGCATCAGACAGAGGGCAGAAATCTATGGTGGACATGATTTAAATTGATCACAGCAAAGGGTTACATGCATGGCCAAAACTGGGATATTTTAGAGTTGCCAGTTAAGATGATTTGTACATCCTATTGGTCAAGAGGAGAACATGCAAAATCCCACATTACAATCAGAGGATGATTCCTAAAACTTTGAGGCAACACTACCAACTAGTGCACCAAAGTGGCACTCCCATGTGCCATTTAAATTTATGCAGGCATGCTGGCTGTAGACAGTATTAATGCAGTTTGATCAGTGTTACATTTTCCAAAAGCTTTGTAAATCTGAGTACTTGTTTTCCTCATACATAACACTGTTAATTAATTAGTAAGTGTTTCCTGAAACCCTTCATATAAAGTAGTATGTAACCTCATTTGGAAATGAATGAGTGAAGTGACCAGCTCGTTATTTTCAGCATCATTCTTTCTATGGACTTTTGTCTGAAATTCTTTCACAGAGAGACAAAGGTCGCCCCATGGTGATCACAAAAATACTCTTGTTGTCATGTGAAATTTTGTATACAGGTTGATAAATATTTTGTATGTCTTTATTTGTAACTTAGACAAGGCAATGTAATATTAGTGCTATATCATTGATAGGAACAGCGGCAGTTTGATATTTGGCTAACCATTCTCCTTCCCCCCTTTTAGGACCGAGTGAGGAATTTTATGTTAGGGTTGGGGGAAAGTACCTAAAACCAGTTTGGCAAGTGATTTTCTGCAGGACTGTCTCAATCAACCCCCACAGGAAAGCCAGACTATCTAGCTGGCAAGCATCAGCTCAACTAATGGTTTTGGGGTCAGGTGTGAAAGGTATTGTGTGGCCCCATTGGTCTGAAGTATGAAGGTTTGGGATTGGTTTGAATCAGAGGTCATTCTGTAGCACAACACCCTATTGGTGTAAGGATTTGGACAAAGAATGCATAAACCGGGTTGCTTTACAACAACAACAACAACAACAACATTTATTTATATAGCACATTTTCATACAAAAAAAATGTAGCTCAAAGTGCTTTACAAAATGGAGAATAGAAAAATAGAAGACACAGTAAAAAATAAAAATAAGTCAACATTAATTAACACAGAATAAGTAGGGTCCGATGGCCAGGGTGGACAGAAAAAAACAAAAAAAAAACTCCAGACGGCTGTAGAAAAAAAATAAAATCTGCAGGGATTCCAGACCATGAGACCGCCCAGTTCCCTCTGGGTGACTTTACCTCTCCCTATCTCTCTCATCATCATGATGAAGGAGCATCTCACACACCATGAACTGAAATGAAGACAGCACTGAGAAGCACAACTAGCACAACAGCAGCCATATTGAGACAGACATGCAGCCTGTGCTGAAGAAAGCTTACTAAAAATGATGACTTAACTAGAGACATTTTAGCTAACAAGTCAGTGTACTGCCTGAAACTACACATCAGCATTTATCAGGTTGTATGGTTGCCAATATTCAAACGCACTTTTTCATGAATATTACCAATAATACATTATTTAAAGTTGTAGCGTAACACCTGTTTATCTTTTACTCTATATAATTGCCTGAGGTTATAGATGTAGAAGGGAAGGTAGGGAGAAGTTATAAAGTACAATACCTTATAAACATTGGTAAGTCTATGGTATTTGAGGCATTCTGACAAAAGCTACACATCAATAATACAAAAGGGGAAAGTAGTTAAATATAGGACTCCACCAAGACAAAGCAACGATGATACTATAATTATTATCATTATCATTAATAGGTCAATGTTGCATGCATTATTAATATAAAATTATAATGTATGCCATAAATTAGTGCAAAAGGGGTTCTTTGTAGCTTTAATGCCTGTAGACAATTTAAGTAAATAAAGAGTTAACCATTCTGATTCACTATATAATCAGGTACATCTTTTAAAGTGACAAGATGACTCACCCCTGGGTGCCAGCAATGACAATTGCAGCTTTCCAAAGAATTTTGCAACTTAACTGCAAATGGTGTATAAGACAGCAGCACTCAAGAAGCCAAGTCAATGGTCTAAATGTTGTTTTTGAGGGCGAACATATGATTCGTATATATGGTTCAACTCTGGAATGTGTCAGGTGGTAAGGAATGATGCGTTTGCTGGTGGCTGGTTATTGTGAGTCAGTGGGTATCCAGGTCACGAATACATGCTAACTCTAATGTTGAATCCTCATTCTATGGCTGAGGAGAGCTATAACACCAAACACAGAGTTCACACATTGTTGTGTGGGTGTGTGATAGATGTGATTCTGGTGCCTGCACAGGGTTTCTATGGGAAATGCACCCCAGTTCATTAGCTTTCAGTGATATTGTTGTGTATTTCATTTGCTTTGCATGCGAGCCAGTTCCATGCGATTGCAAGTGGTACTTTAGCATATATTGAAATTGTATATATTCTGCAATAATTATTGAAGGTTAATCACATACCAGAATATATTTTACCTTATTATCATTTTATAAATTAAAAATAATTATTTATTCATTTAAATATATAAATTTAGGCACCCTTAAAGTATATGTACACAAAACAATTTACAAATTATCAGTTACCATACTGCCTAATTGACCATTAAAGAACTGGTAAATGACTGAGAACTGCAATATATTGTTATATAAAAAGTTAGAAATACTTTAGCCATGTAATTTTAAAGTAGAAAATGATCCAAAAACATTTTATTTAAGAAAGAAAAAAATATTGCCTTACCCCAAAATGCCACATTTTGGTCTACCAAGCAATAATTTAAAAAAATTAAAAGAATTTACTTCCATGCTATAGTTTTCATGTTCAGACTTTTAACAAGAATTACACATCCCTCAGTAGATTAACAGCTTACTTTACAAAGATGTGTTTTTAGTGCAGATACCAAAACCAGTTAATGTAAGCACAGTAGCAGTCATCTAATTTGCAGAACACATTTAATTCTTTTACACAGACAATGAATTTAACAAGGCTTTAAGAAGCACTGCTACTTTTCTAATTCCTTTGAAATGGTAGTATACTGTATACACTTCTTGGGATCATTAGCATGTGCAATATACCTTATTTAGCAAGGTACTCTGTTAATTGAAATCATTATTTACTAAAAGGTAGTTTAATTCAGAGCGCTGCAGAAGTATTCTCACCTTTCAAATTTTACTTAATTGCCAAAGCTTACAAGCCAGATTTTTCATACCTTTTTTCATGCCTTAAAGTTCTTTGCTACCTATGGTTCTTTGGACCTTCATTTCAAATTACAGCGTTTATTATAATTCAGTGAAACGTTCAATTACTACTAATAATAAATACAATAGGGCAATGGACTATTGATAAAAATGCGTAAGTATGACACTCAAATATGTTGCAAAATGCAGCAACATAAGTAACATCTTTTGAATATAAGCAACATTCTTTGAATATACATTAATCTTATAAAAGATGACCTGTATATGTTTCTGTTTTTTGTTTTACCAGTTATTTGTTTTATGAATATGATATCTTCTGCCGCTTTCTAAAGCTGTCTCTGAGAAATGTGCTTCAATTGCTTAAAGCATTGTATATCTGTAAAAAATTAAAGCAAAGCAATAGCTGAGCAATGCAACCAATGTTGTGATTTGCTATGACTTTTCAGATCAAAGAAAATGTCATTGTATGGCAGGGTGTCCAGCAGGGGGTGCTTGGTCCCTGGGATTCTGTTCTTTACTGAATGCAGGACATACTTAAACCTTAGACACATCCCTTCAGTAACCATGGAAGAAATAATGAGACAATAAAAATATGGTAAAAAAAAGAGATATCTATATATGTTTAACTTGCTTTAAAATGTAGCTTTCATTCCCAAGGTACAATGTAGTGTAATTATTTATACATACACATCCAGGCCGAAGAGAAGCCACTGGAACAGTACAATTGTCATCCAGTTCTTCAGTGGGAAATGCTAATGAATGTACACTCAGTTCAGCATAGTGCAAGGCAGCATTTTGCAGATGGCTTCGCAATGGTTCTTATCCATTATAAATACTCACACATTTTGCGTATTTTGTGAGCTTCATATGAAACTTGCCAGGTATAGATAAATACCATTTGAGCTGTGGTATTTATGGACTGTGCTCTTCTAGAAGAGACAAGCAGGAAAACAAAAATGATCTATTTGATTATAATGGGACATGCACACTGCCTTCTTGCTGGTTTTATAAAAGCTCAAAATGTATTCTTAGGCTATAATGCACAAGTTTGAATTTAATACAAGATATTGTAGTAATCCCTAAGGAGCATGTAGAAGAAACCAACACAAACTAACCTAAAATAAGGTTTAAAGGTTTCTTGAGCTTTTTATTTCAGCTAGCACAATCCACATAACATCTTATACACTTTCTCATTTGACCATCTTTCATGCAGGCCCTAGGAGACACTATCTAATTCATTGTGTAGTGCTGTGGCCCTAAAGCATGCCAATATCATTCTAACCATTGATGTGTTCCAGCTCTAGAAAATACAGTCCTTTCTCTAAATTTCACCCCAGAGTTACTGGCCTCAGATTATGCCACCACTGGTCGCAGTGTACACCATTCAGCAGTTTCATCCCATGACAAGATGGCTTGTACCAATAACCATGCACAGCTCCCAATCTTCTCGCCAATTCAGCAGCCACTTCCGGTAATGGTCGTCCTGCATCTTGTGACTGTCGCTTCACCTTCTGTATTTCAAAGCTTGCTAATTCTAATCATGGGTTTCACTACCTCATCATCAGAATTGCCATTCAGAGATGCTCCTTCATCTCTGGCATCGGTTACACTCCATCAACCATACAGTCACCACTTCACTCCACATGCACCCCTAGCCCTTTCAGGACCAGAATATGCCTGATTTGAAGGTCTACTTTAGTTACAATGGGATCTTAAGATGGAGTTTGTAATATTCTTAGCATCACAATGCTTTTGTGAAAATAACTCCAATTTTGCTACAGTTATGAAATACACATTTCGCTTGTGATATTGGGTTTGCATGAAGAAATCAGTCCTGGAATCATATTGAATAACCCCAGCCTGCACCTAATATTTTAGGAATGTGTGATCATCTGACTAGCTTAGGTTGGCAGGGACAGAAATCTGTAAGCTTCAGTTTCCTTGGCATACAGCTGTAAACACACATTTATTGACTACAAGACACTTCACGCTCTTGCCCAGCTTTTAAATACTAAATTATCATGCAAGTGCTAAAGCAGAATAAAAAAAGCATTACGTATTTATATGACCCTGTCATGAACTTACATAAATAATTTTGTACTCTATATGTGGGTGCTTCTTATGCATACAAAACACTGTATAATACACATTTAAGATTATTGATATAAAACAAACCTTGTTCTAATAGATCGGAGGTCATCTGCATAACACATTTCTAGAGTTGTGTACATTTAGTCATATTTTAGAAGTAAAATTGAATGCTTTATTAGACTATATAGCACTGCTTTCTTGGCCAGTATTTACAAGGAATTACAGCTTCTAGCAGTCCCCAGAGTACTGGAAGGAAACAGAGACAGCTGCTTGCACATATCTTTCATGTGAAAATGAACACTAAGAAAAATGCTAAGTGACATTAAGCTGATAAGAAAGTTCAAAGCTAAATTCTCCTTTTTTACAGTTTTCTTAAGAGACCATTTACAGTAGGTTATATAGTGTTGTCTGTATGAATCAGAGTTATCATTACTGTGCTAGTAATGATCTGGAGCCATGTGAATCTGCTGTCTCCAACATCCTCAAGTCAAACTATTATGCCACTTTCAGGATGATTTTTCAAATATTGAATGAGATGCTTTGTGTTCTTTCTAATAACCCTCAACCATAATACATTTAATCTACCAAGAATTCATTTTAAATATATTTGTATTATTTTGCACTTATGCAGTACATTTCCACAGTTGAGAAGTACAGGATCACTGTATTTATTTAAAAGGTAGCAAAGTGAAATAAGAAGAACAGTTTTCATGTTAAAGATATACTTGGTACCTGACAAGAATATACACAAACTGGCCTGTCATACATTGCACTAAATGCTACCACATAGACCCCATCTTCCCACAACCCAAAGACTGCATTTAAGGAATTTCAGCAAATGTGTTCATGGAAATCAGAAGAAACAAAGCTTTTTTTCCAGGCTTTTTGAGGATAAGTGGTGTATTTTGAAATATACATCTATACCTACAGTACATCTATTCTGTGATTTAAATTTACATTTTAACCTAATGCAGTACAATATTAATAATTTGTTGCAGTTTGCTCCACATAAGCTTGTCAGAGAATGAATGATGGATTTGCTGCAGATTTTTACATTGCTGCAACAATCAGAATTTTATTGATTTGCTTTCTTTATCTCTCTCTCTGTCTTCTTCAAGCTGTTATTCCTTTTTCAGTGTCTGTCACAAGGATTCTTCTTTGTTAGTTATTTCTATCTTCTGTAATCGTTGGTCATACGCTTTGCACTTTGGAATTGTAGTCAGTCTGTTCACACCATCTCTTCTTTGGTCTTCCTCATGATTGTTATCAAAAACTTTCACATTATCATCCACTTTCTTCTCTGATTTGATCAACTATGTGTGAAGTTCTACTCTTTGTGTCCTCATTGTCCATGCTTCTATCGCAGCATCAGGAGTCATGTCACACATAACACCAAGCAATTTTCTCCATTTATTCCAATCAGGTTTGATTCGTGGAGTTTCGTAATCTTCACATCCTCCTCTGTTATAATGAATCCCAATTATTTACAAGTTTCTACTTGTTTCAGTTTAGTGCCAGATATCTCTATATAATGTCAACTTGCCATTTTGCATTATTGCAGACTTTGTCTTGCCTACTTTTACTTGCATTCCTTTTGCCTCTGGCCCACTCTGCCACCTAATGAGATTACCTTGTAGTTTCTCTGAGGTATTTTCTTTATCAGTTAGGTCATCTGCATATTGCATATCCCAAGAAGCATCACTTCTAAAATCTTCACTGATTGCATTCATTGCAATTATAAATAGAAACAGGTTTATACAAGAGTCTTGGTGATACAACCTTTATTACAAATTGCTCCTAATAACACTTACTAAGCCACTGTACATAGATTTCATCACACAGATCACCATTTTGATTTATTATGTGTACAAATCAAACATATTTTAAAAATTAGCACAGGGATAAATTTGTGTATGTAAGTTCAGTTTTTGTTACTAATGAGTGGCAGTGAAAAAAGCAATTCATGAAACAAATCATTTAATCTTTATGGATAGAAAGCAAAAAAGAACTGTTTCTTTAAAAAAAATAATAAAACATTGCCTAAAGGCTGCATTTTATGAAATATGTCAACCTTCTGCACACAAAATTATGTTCAACAAAAAATTTGTATTCTACATTCCAAGCAAGACATAGTGAGCAGTTTAATCTTTTACCTGCTCTGTGACACATGTGTTTTTCATTTATTGGCCTTTTGTTTTGGTTCCTGGAGGCATTTCAATTTTCTTTTGTTACTTGACCTGCTCTTGGGAGGATGTCACAGTGGATTACTTGTCTGTTCATCCAACTGTCTCCTAGAGTGTTGAGTCTTGAAAAATTGTTAACACTTTTCCGCTGTTGTTAAAGCTGTACAGAAAGATTTTTTTTATTCCCTGGAAACTGTTCTTTTATTATTAACAGATGTAATATGTTATAAGGGACACATTCTTTATATTGTAAGAGGCTTTTAAGATCTTTTTATATCGTGTTTACATTTTTTAACTTCATATTAGTTATTATATGTAATTGACTTCATTACACATTTAATAATTTTTCTGCGATTTTCCTGGCAACCTGCAGTCCATAAACTCTCCAAAAATATAACACATTAAACTTTCTGTTTATAGTAAAAAAACTAAAAATATTATAGTTATATTATAAAATACACTATCACAGTACTGTATATAAATAGAGTATGTATGACACTTTGCAACTGTATAATAAAAGGACTTCAATATGAATGCATTTTTTTGCTTACAGGCTCACAGTTTACTCCCTAAACAAACAATTTTACTTGAGAGTTTCCACATTATATCTCAGTTAAATGTTATAGAGTCTTTAAAAACAATGTAGCTTTATTGACATTGATTTTCCTGCTTAAAGTACTCTATGTATGAATTAAACAATCCTCAATACTGAAAGGAGCCAGTTGAGGTGCGTCAGGCATATCATTAGGAAGCCTTCTGGATGCCTCTTTGTGGAGGTATCTCCAAGTGGGATTAGACCTTGGGGCAGATGCAGAATATGCAGAAGAGATTAGATCTCCCAGCTGGCCTGGGGAACACCTCAGTATCACCTAGAGGATTTGGAGGATGTTCTGAGGTAAACTGACATCTGGGCATCTTTGCTTAGACTGTTGATCCTATGGTCCAGACCCAGAAAAGCAATAAAATATGGATGGTAACCTGAGTCTTGACCATAACATATTGGTCAACAGGTGGCTAGATAAAATTCACTCTTCAGTTCTGTAAGTGATGCAGCACATTTTGCTACTGTTGCATTCTGTTATACAGTGTAACTTCAATCCAGTTAAGTAAAATGAGGCAGTGAGCTGGTAGTATAGTGAAATGTATTAAACTAAACTGTTCATGTTGCAGTGGTTTCCATTTGCAATTACTCTGAAGAGAACTATTCAAGTGGGAGAAGAGCAAAATGTGTTTGAAAAATAGGAAAAGATACTAGTCTGGTAAGTTGTAGGACAAAGACATAGCCAGAACATACAGTGAAGTCAAGTAGACTCTTTAAGGCATTTCTCACAGGTTTAGTCTTAGTAGATTTTTGACAGTCTGAGTTGAGAAAATGGGTCAGAAGCACAATTTTTGTAATGAACAAAGTGTATTATTTCTATATTAAGATGACATCTACTCACTATCCAAGAATCTGATTGTGAAACCTTATTCCCTGTGTTGTTTTAGATTGTCTAATGTTATATTATCATTGACGTAGTGATATCTCTTTGACAGGATTCTTTTATTTCAAAAATACATCACGGATAAAGTCTATGAAGTATATAAAGGAGGCAAGTATAAAAACCAAATTAATTTGCTTCTACTGAAGTCTCTGACTTGCTTATGAATGTAGAGAAAAGCCAAGCAAAATGACATCTTTTATTGGCTAACTAAAGAGATTACAACATGCAAGCTTTCGAGGCAACTCAGACCCCTTCTTCAGGCAAGATGTAATACAGAAACTGGATCTCCCTGTGTTTATATACACATACACTAGGACAAGAAACAACATTGGTAAATCTTTAAATGAGAAATCTTAAATGTAAAAAATGAATAGATTCCTTCAGGCTAGGGTTAATTTAACAAGAGAGAGAAGAACAATGTATGGTCAAGATCTTTGGATAAGATGACTGTCCAAAAAAGTCTTTTGAAGTTTCTAATGAGTTTTTCAAAACAATGTGGGTCTGTAGTCAGGTTGTCTGTGTCATTCTGAGAGATATAGAATGATCTTTTTCAAAGGTTATATTTAGAAGAGAGTTGTTCAAATAATAAACAGGACCGGCTTAAGGGTATGCTGCACACCAAAGCTGACTGGGTTACATCCCGGAAACATCCAAATTAGTTTATTTGTTTCAAACCTAGCTTGACTTGTCTGTATGGAATGTTATTTGATTTTAATAAAATCAATGAAATGTTTAGAAAAAAAAATGAAACATCCAAATTAGAGTCGTAAATTCAATCAAGGAGGAAGAGGGGTCACTCTTAGAAATTGGCATGACAGTGATCGCATGTGAAATTGGCACGTAGTATATTGGAGGTGGTTGGTCCTCCTTGGAGACTGGCACTCTCACAATCCATCCATCCATCCATTTTCTAACCCGCTGAATCCGAATAGGGTCACGGGGGTCTGCCGGAGCCAATCCCAGCCAACACAGGGCACAAGGCAGGAACCAATCCTGGGCAGGATGCCAACCCACCGCAGGACACACACAAACACACCCACACACCAAGCACACACTAGGGCCAATTTAGAACCGCCAATCCACCTAACCTGCATGTCTTTGGATTGTGGGAGGAAACCGGAGCGCCCGGAGGAAACCCACGCAGACACGGGGAGAACATGCAAACTCCACGCAGGGAGGACCCGGGAAGTGAACCCGGGTCTCCTAACTGCGAGGCAGCAGCGCTACCACTGCGCCACCGTGCCGCCGGCACTCTCACAATCATATATGAAAAGACATTTTGATTCCCCTTTGGGCATGATTCCCCTAGGCTAGTGCCTACTTGGCCTAAGCCTAGAGCTGACCCTAACTGTGAATACATTTTAGAATTACATAATAGAAGTATCTGAAGTTCTTTATAGAGTATGTACCAAATGCAGATGATTTTTGAAGACAGAAATATATGAATGGTTTGAGAAAGTATGTTTGAAAATAGCTACTCTGATTTAAGGTATTATGCTCACTGAAACCAAAGGATTTTTAATGTATTTAAAGCAAGTTTTGTGTCAAACTAAAACCAAGTGTGGGTAGAATATACAGAGTATAGATAGAAGGATATGTTACTTAACTTTTAAATATCAAGTCAAAATAGCATACTGTAACAACCTGAGTGGTGCGAGAGACGAAGGAATGGAATTAGCCTCTTTAAGCTGATTGCTTGTAAATGGCCTTAAAAGGACCATTTGACTTCTTCAATGCAGATTACACCATGCTATTCAGGTCTTCTGGAGCGATATGTGCTCCTAGCTGCTGTGGACTTGAACCCGGACACAGACATACGGACATCTTAAGTTCACCACACACACGTTTATTTTACAATATTTACAGTGCACTCCCCAGTGCCACTTGCACCGTTCCCCCAACGTCCAGACCTCACAGTCCTTTGTGCCTTTCCTTCTCCTGGCCGCCTCCAGTCCTCTCTCCAGCTCCGTCTCTCTTCCACCCGACTTCCGCTCTGAATGAAGGGAGGCGGCGCCTTTTATCCACACCCAGATGAGCTCCAGGTGCTCCCTGGCAATCTCCCGCTGACGCACCCCAGTCTGGCAGAAGTGCCGGCTGTTCTCCCTGAAGCTCTCCAGGTGTCCCTGCTTCTCTTCCCCCCAGCACTTCCTTGTGTGGCGGAAGTGCTGATGTCCAGGGTCCCCAAGGCATTGGGGTGCCTCCTGGCGGTGACCACGGGCCCCTACAGGGTGGGGCTTCCACGCCCTGAACCTGTGGCCCCCAAAACAACCAGGACGGCGGCCCCCACGTGATCCCAGATGGACACATGCCCACTTTCGGTCCTCCAAGGCATCCCGGCCGGGTCGTGGACCCTGGCACCCTCGACACTGCTTTGTCCCTTTGCCGCTTACACACACCATCTGGCTCTGCATCATTCCTCTCACCCAGGGTGAGAGTCAACCCTTATGCCATATTTCACTAGCTCCCTGTTAGTTGACCCAAGCCCAGGGTACAAGTCCGTAGCTCGCCTGTGACTCAGCATCCAGGATGTCTCTAAGACTTCTTCCCCCTCTGCTCAAGGTCTGTCTTATAGCCAGCTTCTCAAGGTATTTCTGTCCCCTCAGGCAGTCTGTGGTCATCTGAGGAGCATGTCCCACTTAGGTCCACACCCTGACATCACTACAATACCTTCAGACTCATTCCAGAATCCTAAAGTGCAACATTCACTTTCAATAAGTAAAACTGAAAGTTAGGTACCACAACATGTTTCTCAGGTCTTTTTTCACAAAATGTCACTTCTATTTTTACATAAGCATAAGTATGGTTCCATCTAGTTTCCTAAAGAAAGATTTATCTATCCATATACTGTAGATGTGATTAGAATAAAAGAGATGCAATAATTTAGGCAATGTATTCAATTTGATTATATTGATTCTCTCACTAATTATATGTGAATAATGGACTAGCTTCGAAGATCCTGTTTAACCTTCTACTGAAATTTAATTTGAATGTCTTTAAAGTGTTGTGTAATAGTGACTCTTAATTAGATAAATTGATGTGACACAGCAAAAGGGAAATGTTCAAATTTAGACCTGCATGACAAACCATTAATGAGGAATAATATACTTTTGCAAGAAGATTCTGACTGCAGTTATCTAAAGGAATTCTTCAATTACACCTGGGGAATTTTCAGGTAGTCGTTTAGAATAATACATATTAAGAAGCATATCATCAGAGAAGAGAAATACTTTGGGATTAAGCGGATGTCCACTTATTCATGCAGATAAATAAGAAGTGTCTCAATTGTGAAGCTACAAAGAATTGGGGAGAAGAACTACTGTCTCAAGAGCCTTATTCTATGGTCAATAAATCTTTATAAACTTTCCACAAATTTTTAGAATCCTAAAGCAGCACCATGTCAATGCATCCCAATACCAAACATGCTAAACTATCTCAGAATAATATACGGTTAATGATATTTCTGTGATCTCACAATTGCTAGAGCTGCTGCTTTTACAGGTCCAGTGTCTTGAGCGTGAATTCTGCTACCGGCTACTGCCTGTGTGAAGTCTGAATACTTTGAGCCACTTTTTGTATGAAAATGTGCTATATAAATAAATGTTGTTGTTGTTGAACATTCTCCTTCTATTTTCTTGGATTTTTCTATGGGTATTTCTTGTTTTACTCCCATATCCCCAACACATTGGTGGAAGATTATATTGTCAATTCTGAATCAAAATGGTGTCAGTGCACATGGCTCCTGTGATAGACTAGTCCACAGTTGCCACCAACCTTATGCTTGATGCCACTGGCCTCTTATTACCCTTAACTGTGTTGGGTAATTTTAAGAATGTTTTATTATTCATGGTAAATGGCTATTACGTTAAGCAAGTAACACATACAATTTTGCTTAAAATGATAATGTAGTATAAATCAGCCTTTCAGTATTCCATTAAAAATATTTTTATTTTCAACATAATTTTAGCAAAATACATTCCATGCTAAATTTTCTTAGTATTTATAATACTTGAAGAAAAAAGCTTAAAAGAACAGTATAATTTGACTTGTGCAGAACCCAGAAGTAGTTAGTGTTGTCTGGGTAGAGTTGCCACTTTCTTGCTGTGCCTTCATTGCTGTGAGGCAATAAATGTGATTTTGCCATTCTTTTATTATTTTATACATACTTGTGTTTCTTTCAGAAAGCATTAAGAGATGTTAGCAACACTACAGTTTAATATAGTTTTATTCTTGACTAGCTGTTCCCTGAAGCTCCACCCGCATAGTAGTGAAACAGGATAAACTTCATCATTAAACAAACAGGTATTGCTAGCCAAGCAGAGGCAAGGTATGCTCCAAAACGTGGCCAGAGGTAGATCGCTTTAAATGAAGGCAGGTGCAAGAGTGAGGATAGACCCTCCCCCTTCCCCACAGCCTGCATCCGCTCTCTTAGATTCATATAAATAAATCAGTACTGCAAGTGAACTATGATACTTGGCTCGATGAAAGAAGTCGCAAAATCAACTGGAATGTTGAAGCAAATTATAGAAAAAAACCCGATCTAAATCCATTAAGTAGTTCTCTCATTCACAGCTAGTGAGGAGGCCCCCACCCGGCTCCCCACTCCTCATATCATGCTTCCCCCTTCCCCCTGGCCTGCAGCCTCTGTCTTGGATTAGCTGAAATGAATCGCTCCTGCAAACGAACTATGATACTTAGCGCTCTGACAGAAGTCACAAAATCAACCGGAATGTTCAAGCAAATTATAGAAAAAAACCTGATCTAAATCTGTTAAGTAGTTCTCTCGTTAAAAGCAGACAGACAACCAGACAGACAGATAGACTATGGATTTTATATATAGAGAGAGTTGTTGCATTGTTAGGTATAGTATGTTGAAGATTTGTTATGCACCACCATACATAAGGATGCGCCACAGTTATTAAGATTGTCTGAACTTTGTTTTACAAAATAAATAGTTATTTATGTTTAAAAAAATGAATAGTTATTTTACTTGGGCAGCTAGTTTAAGTTCATTTGCTGGTTTGAATCCTCATTTGTGTAGTGGTTTATTAAAGTTTTTAGCCAACAAATTATTTAACAGAAGTGTGTCAAGGAATTCTTCCAACCTATGGCAGTACAACTTTATCATCCTTCAGGGTGACACATACAAGCGTGATTAGTCCAATCATCTCATTAAACACACAGGGGCTGCATGTCCACTCACACCGATGGAGCCTAAGTTACACCATTTTTAATTAAACACTTGTACACTGCTGTTGACACTTTACTCACTTCATCGCAGGTGACTGCTCACTTATGTTTAAAAATGATGTTTTTTCCTTTTTTGTAATTTTGTTTCAGGGTTGTTGTTTGTTAAAAAATTTCTTTACCTTCTATAAAAAGTTACATTTCCTCCAAATAAAGTACCATCTGTCAGTCTGTTTTTTAATTCATCTATAATTCTCCTAGTGTAATGAAACTACTTACAAATTCACTTGATTACCTAACACTCTAATGAGAATTTCTCCTGTTCAAATAATAGAAAATCTGTTTAGACTGTATTTGTTTTGGAACCATCTAAATAGGCATGGTAGTGGTATCTCGCAGGCCACTCTGCTTTTCTCTCACAATCCATACATGTTTATATTAAGTTAATTACAGCCTGTGAATATAATTGTGTCCAATGACTGATTAATGTTCCTTGCAGGGTTGGCTTCTTTCATGTGCTCCAGCATCTCATGATCTGATAATGCAGAGAACAAGTTCAGAAAATGGGCAGATACAACGCTGAATGAGTAGCCGTTTACTTTATATTCTGTGACCATTTACTTCAATGACCATGTGCCTTTCTCTGGGAAGAATAAAAATGCCAATAAATAAATTATTTAAAATTGTGAGCAGCCAAACATCAATTAGCCCCAACTTTACAACCACTGACAGGTGAAGTGAATAACATTGATTAGCTCATTACAATGGCACCTGTCATGGGGTGGGATATATAAGGCAGAAAGTGAACAGTCAGTTCTTGAAGGTGATGTGTTGAAAAAAGAAAAAATTGGCAAGCATAAGGATCTGAACAACTTTGATTTGGGCAAAATTGTGATGGTGGCAGTTTGGGTCAGAGCATCTATAAAACAGCAGGTCTTGTGAGGTGTTCCTGGTGTGTAGTGGTTAGTACCTAACAAAAGTGAACTGGAGGCAGTGTCATGGGCACCCAAAGCTTATGGATGTACATGTGTAATGAAGGCTAGCCGGTCTGGGCCGATCCCACAGAAGAGCTACTGTAGCATAAATTGTTGAAAAAACGTAATGTTGGCAATGCCAGAGGTTTTAGAACACAAAATGCATTGCAACTTGCTCTGTCGCCGAAGATCACTCAGAGTGCCCATGCTGACCCTTGTCCACTGACAAATATGCTTACTATGTGCACATCTAGATCATGGAATGAAATGGAAGAAGATGACTTGGTCTTATAAACATTTTTTTTACATGATGCAGACGGCTAGGTGTGTGTGTTCTTTACATGGGAAAGCGATGGCAGCACTATAAGAAAAACAAGCAGACAAAGGCAATGTGATGCTAGGGGTAATGTTCTGCTGGGAAACCTTGGATCCTGACATTCATGTATAAGTTACTTTGACACATAGCACCTACCTAAAGGTTGCTGCAGACCATGTACACGCCTTCATAGTAAAAGTATTCCCTGATGGCAGTTGCCTATTCCAGCAGGATAATTCAAGCAGCCAGATGGCTAAAATTGTTCAGGAAGGTTCTGTGGAACATGACCAAAAATTCAAGGTGTTGACTTGGGCTCCAAATTCCCTAGATCTTAATCCAGTCAAGTATCTGTGGGATTTACTGGAAAAACAGGTCTGATCCATTGAGGCCTCACCTCGCAGCTTAAAGGATCTGCTGCTATTGCCTTGGTGCCAGATACCTCAGAACATTGTTAAAGGTCTTATGGAGACCATGCCTTGATGGGTTGGGCTTGTTTTGGTGACACAATGGAGACCTACCCAATATTAGACAGGTGGTTTTAATGTTGTAGCTGATCAGTGCATATTTATGCTATTTAAATTAAAAGACAAGATTTACACCTCTGTATTTTATACCATGACTATATTACAATTTTTTTATGGATTATCTTTAGAACAAATACTTCATTTAGCTTCAATAAAATCCTAGTTTGCATAAAACATGCAAACAAATGTTACATGTAGCATAACTAATTCAAAAATAGTGATATCAATGCATAATCGCAAATAAGACAATCACAATTGGAAAAAGTGAAAATACTGAATAAATTCAAAAATAAAAATGTAACATGCAGTCTTCTTAGAAAGAAGTAGGACTGTTGGACTAATATCTGAAATAACTCACCTAGAAAGTCAGTGTTGCATGAGGCGTGAAGAAAGTTATGCATCAGGGAAATCTCTAGTTCTTGGCTGAGACTCTCGTTGGGAGCATTGTGTAGAGTCTTAGGCTACAGTATAATGACTGAAAAGACAACTGTTCAACATGTCTGCAGCGTTTTCTGGAACTGAAGCCTGAGGGAGAAGCTAGTGTTATCAAACTAAGCTTAACATGTACTTTCATTAGTATGAATTCAAATGTGAAGCTTTCAGTTAAAAAAAAAAGACTTAAACTGAATTGCATAAGCAGAAACAAATTTAACTTTTAGACGTCTATTTGTGAAGTAAAATAGACAATGAATATTTGTAGTTGTAGTTTAAATAAATAAAAGCATGCATATAAATAAATCAACTATCACATATCTAAAAGAAATCACACAGTACACAATTCCAGATGCAAATATATATTAATCATTTTGTTTCCTAGTATGATGAAAAAAACGACTTCAGCCTAATTGCAAAGTAAACTACACATAATAAATGTGGGCTCAGACAAGAATAAAACTTGAAGAAATGTTAATTATAATATGTGTGTCAACTAACTATATATGGTGAAAATAGTGGTTTTTTTGGAGTTAACTTTAAGTTGACAAAAAACAACCGCATTACTCATTTCAAGTATATAAGAATGTGGAATTACCACTGAAACTCATCTAAAATGCTATCATTTATCACAAAGAAATTAGATTCAAATATAATATTTTTATTATAACAGGCTGTATTGTTACAATACTGAGCAGTAGACAACTTGGATAATGTAGGACTAAAGTATACAGCACTTTTGGCTTTTATGTTTTACAATTGTAAATGATTTTTCACTTATTTATTTCATTTTATTTTTAGTGCATGAATTCCATGATTTGCAGAACAAACATCAAATTACAAAAAAGTTATTTACATGTTAATTTTCCTCATTACTATTTCTGTAAAGCATTAATGAATTTTAGAGAAGCTCCCATTGCACCCCTGAACCCAGTATCACAACACTGACATCTAGGTAAATGGAAAAGGTATGCTTATTTATCAACAAAATAAAACAATGCTGGGAAAGGTATGCAGAAGAATTAAAACAGTAAAAAATAACAAAATCTAATGCCTGGACTTCCAAAATAGTTCCAGTCCCTTTCTGTCAGGAGGCCATCTTGTTATAAGTAATCACCAATCTAGTACTGTACTCCTTCACCTACCCTCCTTCTTCCTGAAATCATTTTGGACTCCACTGCTCCACACCTGACTCCAAGCATGTCTAGCCTTTGGCAAAGGATTCCCCTTAAGCTCCAGCACCGAAGAACTTTCAGTTCAAACTGGGAGTCACATCTGAGCTGTACTTAGTCCTAAACTCCTCAGGTCATCTCCCCAGATGTCACAGGTATCCCTGTATGCACACTTGCTCACCTAGAAGAAACGAACTGAGTAACCCTATAGTGGTCATAAATAAACAGAAAACCAACTCCTGCTTTTCCCAAATATAAGGATGGGGAATGCAAGACCTTCAGTACTTTATTCATCATTGTCCTCCAATTGTTTGGTTATCTCTAGAGTAGTTACTCCAGGGATGACTGAGCTTGCCCAACTCTGGCATCACTTTCAAGACAGATAAACACAGCATGCCATCTGACCCATAGTTCCAGCCCTGACCATCATTATTTTCACAAGTTATAAAGATTCTGATTTCCATTTAAAAGATATGTAAGGTATGATCACTTGTAAATATTTCTGTAGCTGTATGGTTTTATAGAACTCCTCTCTAAAAATACCACTGAGGCTCTTTCTCATTTAAGTTTTGGATGCATTGAAGTTTAAATATAGCACAGCTTCATAGTCTACGTTTTTATGATTTAAAAAGAATAAATAAAAGCAAAAGCAGCCTACATAAAACATACATGGGAAAAATAAATATACCCTCTATGAATTCACAATATATTTAAACTTCACTGTTTATTTATCAGTAGTCAGCCTGCATGAACAGATGGAAGATGAAGAATTTCTTGCCAAGTTTTGATTTATTAATTGGCTTTCTGTGTGAAATATATGATCAAAAGTTTGTGATTATTAGGCGTAGAAGGAAAACTATAAATTTAAGGCAATCTGATATTGTCTGAGTTTCTCCAAGTCTATGTTGAAGCTGCCTAGGAAAAAACGATGATTAAACTTAAAAGCTTTTTTTTTTCTACATTCTTAACCAATGGTGCTGCCTATTGCCAGCGTTCTTGGAAAACCTTGGCATCAATCATGAAAGACACATCACGGAAATATCATATTATTACACTAAACGTATGGACACTAACATGTTCTACATAATATAATGTCCAGGTTACAAAACTCACTCAGCATAGAGGAGTAGTCAGAGTAGTCTAACTGTCTAAAGTGTTTTGAAATATTTGGCTCAAGCACTGAAAGACTGGAATAGTACATGCAAGAATGCATTGCTATAGAACTAGAACAAATTGAAGGAATGAATTTAAAGTATTTAGGAATACATTCACATTCAGTACTGCATTTTGGAGATAAAGCAATCTTATCTTGGACCTGATCTGCTGCTCTGGTGTTATCCCTCTTGATCTTACAGCAGATTAACTCACCATAACTGATCATTTTCTCCTTTCATTTAATGTTAAACTTACTTTTCCTATTACTAAGCTTCCCCTTGTCATATCCTTCCATAATATTAAGGACATTAACTTGGATTTTCTTTCCTCTAGAATAGATTCCCACATGGACTTTTAAATCTATCCACTGTCACAAAAGCCACAAAGAAACATAGCAAGGTTTGGGGCAGCCACCCATGTATTTGGTTTCCTGGCTGCAAATTGTAGTTTAAATGATAACACTGCTGTGCACAAAACCAAGTCCAAAACAGAACTGAGGCAACAGAGAAAAGGTGGAGGCTTTTAAAGGGGAAGACAGGAAGTGAGATCAAAGAGGTCGGGCTCATGAAGGTCTTCAGCCATAGAATCAAGCCAGGACGTGACATCATAGGGGCCGGAGCCAGCAAGGTCTTCTTCCATAGGCTCGGTGCTGGAAGTGACATCAAGAGGACCAGGTGGAATCTCCCGTGAATTGTCTACAGGAAAATGATAAAAAGAGTCAGTGCACTCTGCCACATCCCGGTATGACTCGGAACTGCCCTTACTCAAGCCCTTTAGTTGCCTCCCATGCGCACGTGTGTGACACCACTCTTGAAGAATTGGTCTCACACTATAACACTGGACTCAATGGTATTCTTAATTCTCTCGCTCCATTAAAAAACAGATCTTTTTTTTTCTGCCCCCTGGTTTACGCCTGAACTTCAGCTTCTGAAAGCCAAGGGCCGGCAACTTGAATGGTTACATAAAAACTGGACTCTCTTCACAAAGAGATGCATAAAAATCATGTACTTTATTATAAGGACTGTATAGCTCAAACCAAATCCAACTATTACACTCAGTTAATTTCTTTTAATAAAGGTAACACCAAGTCATTGTTTTCATTACTTAATAATATTACTCCACAACCTCCAGACTCTTTACCATCTCACCTTTAATCCAATGCCTTTTGTAATTCCCGTATGTCCTTATTTAATGAGAAAATCTAGAGGATACAATAGCATTTCGGTCCAAATTCTCTCAATATTTCCTCTGAACTATACCCACCTATTCACTCATTTTACTCTTTCCAGCTTCCCACTTTCTCAGAAATCCCAGCTTTCGTCCACAAATCTAAGCCATCTACATGTCAGCTGGACGCCCTACCCACAGTTTTGGTTAAAGCTTGCCTTCCCTCTCTGGTCCCTTTTATTTCTGCTATAATTCACTCCTCTCTCACTACTAGTACTGTTCCTTCATCCTTTAAAACTGCTGTAATAACCCCAATACTGAAAAAACCTGGTGCCGATCTGACTAAGTTCAGTAATTTTCGACCTATTTTTAATCTACCCTTCATCTCTAAAATTCTTGAAAAAATGGCAGCTATCCAACTTCACTCCCACTTATTTCATAATAATGAGTTCCAGTCTGGTTTTTGTCCTCTCCACAGTACAGAAACAGCACTTCTTAAAATTACTAATGACCTTTTTATGGCTGCTGACTCTGGTTTAACTACTACTCTCATCCTCCTTGACCTGAGTGCGACTTTTGATACTATTTGTCACACCACTCTCCTTAATAGATTATCTTTGATTGGCATTACCACACTCCACTAGATTGGTTCAGATACTACCTCTCAGGCAGCACTCAGTTCATTCAGCCTAAAACTTTCACATCCCTACCCACAACAGATACTTCAGGTGTGCCCCAGGGCTCTGTCCTGGGGCCTCTTCTTTTTATTATTTACTTTCTTCCCCTTGGCAATATCTTTCATAAATATAACGTTCAATTTTACTGTTATGCTGATGACACCCAGCTCTACCTTGCTAGTAAACCCACCTCTTCTTTCAACCATCTTCACTTATTGAATGCATTGCTGAAATCAAATCCTTGTTTTCTTCAAATTTTCTTAAATTGAACAGTGACAAAACTGAGGTTCTCCTCATTATTACAATATCAACATTATCCAAAGCCGATAATCTTTCACTTGTTATTGATAACTACTTTCTTTCCCCTTCACCTCAGGTCAAGAGTCCGGGTGTCATCCTTGATAGTACTCTATCTTTCCAAACTCACATTAATAACATCACCCGGTCTGCTTACTTCCACCTACATAATATTAATCATATCCGCTCCTCCCCATACCACTGCCATCCTTCTTCACAGTCTTGTTACTTCTCATCTAGGCTATTACAATTTGCTCCTCTATGGTCTTTAAAATAAATCTATTCATAAGCTTCAGCTGGTCCAGAATTCTGCTGCCTGCATCATTACTCAAACCTCATCTATTCACCATATTACTCCGGTCTTGCAGCAGCTTCATTGGCTCCCAATTAAGTTTCGAATTGATTTTAAAATTCTTCTCTATAAAATGACATCAAAAACTCAGAATCAGTGTCTCCATGATGGGACAGTTAACTTCGTAAGCTGGAATGTTAAAGGCCTGAATCACGAATTAAAGAGAAAGAAAGTACTTTCTCACCTAACAGGTCTAAATGCTAAAATAGTATTTTTACAGGAAACCCACTTAATAAGTAAGGATCAGTTCCGGCTGCAAAAAGACTGGACTGGCCAAATGTTCCATTCTAGTTTTACAAAGAAAACTAGAGGGGTGGGAATTCTCATACATAGAACAGTACCATTTGTAGCATCAGATGTAGTATTGGATCCTGAAGGGAGATATGTGATGGTCATTGGAGACTTATCTAACTGTAAAATGATTTTGATAAATGTTTATGCACCTAATGTTGATGATAAGGAATTTATACAAAATTTATTTGCATCCATTCCCAATCTGAACACTCATAAACTTATAATGGCTGGGGACTTTAATTGTGTTCTAAATCCACTTTTAGATAAGACTTCCTCCACAGGGGGAACGGCAACTAACACCGCAAAGATAATTACAAAGTTTATAACTGATCACAACTTATCAGATCCCTGGAGGTTTTTAAACCCAAATTCAAGAACATATTCTTTCTACTCACCAGTACATCATTGCTACTCAAGGATTGATTACTTCTTTATAGATAATAACTTCTTGCCTAAGATTAAATCTTGTAAATACGATGCTATTGTTATTTCAGACCATGCTCCGATGATCTTGGAGCTGAAATTACTAAGCCCCATACACTCACCCCAAGCAGATGGCGTCTCAATCCGCTTCTATTAGCTGACGAGAATTGTACTGAATTTATATCCAAACAAATTGAATTCTTTCTAGAGACAAATACATCCCCTGAGATCTCTGCAGGAATACTCTGGGAAACTCTTAAGGCCTTCTTAAGAGGACAGATTATCTCATATCTTTCCCACAGAAATAAATCCGAGCGAAGAAAGTAGCAGAGATAAAAGCGAAATTACTAAAATAGATGAAGAACATGCCAGACTACCAAGCGAGACTCTACATAAGAGGAGGCAGGCTCTACATTCAGAATTAAACCTCTTGACAACTAAAGAAACCGAACAACTAATTTACAAATCCAGACATCATTATTATGAACATGGAGAGAAAGCTAATAAGCTTTTAGCGCAACAAATTCACAAGCAAGATGTACGCAACGCAATCTCGTAATTACTAACACGACGGAGATAAAATCATCGAACACAAAAATATAATGTACACTTTTAGAGACTACTATAAATCCCTATATACTACTGAGTTTAAAGAAGACAATATACAATCTAATGCATTTCTGGATAAATTACAGATACCACAAATTGACGCTATTAGTGTGGAGGAGCTCGATAAACCTCTGTCATTATCAGAATTACTGGATGCTATAAAGTCACTCCAAGGTGGAAAAGCAGCAGGCCCTGATGGCTACCCTGCAGAGTTTTACAAGAAATTCTCCGCTCAGCTAGCTCCCTCCTATTAGCAACATTTACAGAAGCCAGAGATAACCAATCTCTTCCACAAACCTTTCGCCAAGCACTAATCACTGTCTTTCCAAAACAAAATAAGGACTTATTACAATGTGCATCATACAGACCAATTTCACTTCTGAATAACGACGTTAAAATACTCTCTAAAATCATAGCTAGAAGGATGGAGAAAGTGCTCCCCTCAGTAATATCACAAGACCAAACTGGATTTATTAGGGGCCGACACTTATCTTCAAATCTTCGACGCCTGTTTAATGTAATATACTCACCAACTAAATCAAACACCCCAGAAATATTATTATCATTGGATGCAGAAAAAGCATTCGACATGATTGAATGGAAATACCTTTTACTATTTTGGAGAAGTTTGGGTTTGGCCCGAACATTTGTGCATGGATTAAATTACTGTATACTAACCCAGAAGCTTCAGTTTGCATCAATAACATTTGCTCAGACTACTTTAAACTAGAACGTGGCACAAGACAAGGATGCCCTTTGTCACCACTGCTGTTTGCAATTGCCATTGAACCACTGGCAATACATTGTCGAAATACTGATCAGATAAAGGGGATTAGCAGAGAAGGACTGGAACAGAAAATCTCATTATATGCAGATGACATGGTACTGTATATATCGGACCCAGAAAATTCTGTGCCTGCAGTCTTAGCAGCACTCACAGAATTTCAAAAGCTCTCTGGTCTCAGAATTAATCTGAATAAAAGTGTACTCTTTCCGTGAATTCGCAAGCATATAATATTAGATTAGACACCCTTCCTTTTATCATTGCAGAACAGTTTAAATACCTCGGGGTAAACATCACAAGTAAACATAAAGCTCTTTATCAACAAAATTTGTCGTCTGCATGGAAAAAATTAAACAAGACTTGCATAGATGGTCAACCCTTCATCTCACACTAGCTGGAAGAATTAACACTGTTAAGATGAATATTCTTCCTAAGCTCCTTTTTATTTCAAAACATACCAATATACATTAATAAATCGTTCTTTAAGCAATTAGATTCAACAATAACCTCATTTATTTGGAATTCTAAACATCCACGCATCAAAAGAGCGACCCTACAAAGACAAAAGGCAGAAGGCGGCATGGCTCTACCTAACTTCCAGTTTTATTACTGGGCGCAAATATACAGTCGATAAGAACCTGGACACAAATAGAAGAACATACACAGGCATGGACCGCAATAGAAGTAAAATCCTGCAGTACTTCTTTGTATTCCTTGCTTTGTGCTCCAATAAACACACGCTATCGGCAATACACTAATAACCCAATTGTGCTCCACTCACTTAGAATCTGGAACCAATGTAGAAAGCATTTTAAGACGGAGAAGCTTCTTTCTGTGGCACCTGCAAAAGAACCACCTCTTTCAACCCTCACAAACATATGCAGTTTTAATATCTGGAAAAATTTGGAATTAACTTGCTTAGAGATCTTTATATAGACAACGCCTTTGCATCCTATGAACAATTACATTCCAAATTTAACATTCCAGCTACAAATTTCTTTCACTATCTTCAAATCAGGAACTTTGTTAAACAGAACCTTCCAGATTTTCCTCATCTTGCACCCTCATCCACGCTGGAAAAATTATTGCTCAATTTCAAGGAGTTAGACTCCATCTCTACAATATATAAAATCCTTTTACAATCCCTTCCTTTCAAAGATCCAAGAGGACACTGGGAAAATGACCTCTCAATTAATATATCAGAAAAGGAGTGGAAAGTAGCAATGCAGAGAATTCACTCAAGCTCCATATGCGCAAAGCATACAATTATACAACTCAAAATTATATATCGAGCACATCTGTCTCACTAAAACTCTCCAAAATGTTTCCAGGGCATGATCCAACCTGCGAACGTTGCAACCAAGCCCCAGCCTCACTAGGTCACATGTTCTGGGCCTGCTCCAAATTAACATTATTCTGGACAAAAATTTTAATTACCTCTCAGACAGTCTTGGACTCACAATCCCTCCTAACCCATTAACAGCTGTGTTTGGGGTTCTTCCAGAGGGTCTTAAAGTGGAGAAAGACAAACAAATTGTGATTGCATTCACTACACTGTTGGCACGCAGACTTATTCAGATAAACTGGAAGAACCCAAACTCTCCTCTTTTAAGTCAGTGGGAAACTGATGTGTTATATTATTTAAAATTGGAAAAATCAAATACTCAGTTAGAGGATCTGTGCAGACTTTTTTCAAAACATGGCAGGATCTAATCAGTAATATTTTGAAATGATTTTATAAAGCACAGAGAATTTGTTGATTTAGGTATTTTTACAAGCCTTAAATTTTACACCGTTTGGCTTGCTCTCTCTCTCAAGGGTGGGGATCGATCTGTTCTTAGCATAATTCTTTTTTTTTTGTAAAAACTTGATTGCAATGTATTGATTGTAATAAAATTAATAAAAAAAAAAAAAAAAAAAAAATTCTTCTCTTAACATTTAAGGCCATTCATAACCTCACCCTTCCATATCTGTCTGACCTTCTTTATGTTGCCATTCCCTCCCATAACCTTAGATACTCTTCCTCCATCCACCTGACTGTCCCTCATGCCCGTCTAACCACCAGAACGGCTGAATGCTCTGCTCCCAAGCTCTGGAACTCACTACCATCTGAGCTTAGAAATATTGAATCATACTCAACTTTCAAATGTAAACTTAAAACCCATCTGTTCGAAATGCCTTTTTCTCTATGATTACAATGGCCTTGTTTGGTTTTAACTTTTTATATTTCTGTACTTTCTTGTACTTTAATTTTCTGTTTATAATGTGCTTTTTATTTATTGTTTGTTTGGTTTCCTTGAGTGCTTAGAAAGGTTCCTTTGTATAAATAAAATGTATTATTATTATTATTAAAAATTTACATTTTTTGAATGTTATTGTCTAATAGTAGAAAATGTAGCTGTAGAAGTATTGTGAAGAGTACAGTGTGACATCTCTCATAGCCAAATATGTACCTGTCCAATGTCATCATTCTCCCTGACCCATTTGCTACTGTTCATTGATGCCTTCAGTCCCTGAAATTCAGTTAAAAAACTTTGAGAAAAACTCCAGTTTACAGAAGTTCCATCCATCCATTACCCAACCTGTTATACCCTAACTACAGGGTCACAGGGGTCTGCTGGATCCAATTCCAGCCAACAAAGGGCGCAAGGCAGGAAACAAACCCTGGGCAGGGCGTCAGCCCACCGCAGGGCGCACAAACACACACACACACCAAGCACACACTAGGGACAATGTAGAATCACCAATGCACCTAACCTGCATGTCTTTGGACTGTGGGAGGAAACCAGAGCACCCAGAGGAAACCCACGCAGACATGGGGAGAACATGCAAACTTCACGCAGGAAGTGCCGCCTATACAGAAGTTATTTAGTACAAATAAAGTAATACAGATTTGATTGCTGCACACAAAGAGCTTGGTAATTAAAAAGATACTGGCAGTATTTCTAGGCTCTATACACTTATTCCATGGTGCAGAACCCTAGACGATCTTAGTCAATAATGGGTAAAGGCAGGAGAAGGTCCGTGGCACCTGGCACCTCTAGACAGTGGCTAGTGCAAGCTCCCCAATTAGTAGATGACATCACAGAACAGGCTGTAGGAAGGGTCCCTCTTCAACACTGGACCACTCGCAACTGCAGGTGAAGTCAAATCCCATTGACATCAGAGTTAGAGGTGCAGGAAAAAGGGAGGGGCAAGCTTGAATTAACTTTTCCACTTCTAGGCTGGTGCCTACTCAGACTATAGTTACATCCAGCACTTGGTAAAGGAACTCTCAATTAGTATCAAAAATAACACAAGACACATTTTTGTTTAATCTGTGCAAAACATGGCTAAAATTTAGTTATAAATGGTTAATCAGGAGTATCAAACACTGTTGCTAATGTATGTAATATGTTTTATATATGACCCACCCTCAGAATATTTTGAGGAAAAAAATGATGAATTTTACTATTACTCTTACATCCATCCATCCATCCATCCATCCATCCTCTTCCGCTTATCCGGAGTCGGGTCGCGGGGGTAGCAGCTTAAGCAGAGAGGCCCAGACTTCCCTCTCCCCGGCCACTTCCTCCAGCTCTTCTGGGAGAATCCCAAGGCGTTCCCAGGCCAGCCGGGAGGCATAGTCCCTCCAGCGTGTCCTGGGTCTTCCCCGGGGCCTCCTCCCGGTTGGACGTGCCCGGAACACCTCACCAGGGAGGCGTCCAGGAGGTATCCTGATCAGATCCCCGAGCCACCTCATCTGACTCCTCTCGATGCGGAGGAGCAGCGGCTCTACTCTGAGCCCCTCCCGGATGACTGAGCTTCTCACCCTATCTTTAAGGGAAAGCCCAGACACCCTGCGGAGGAAACTCATTTCAGCCGCTTGTATTCGCAATCTCGTTCTTTCGGTCACTACCCATAGCTCATGACCATAGGTGAGGGTAGAAGCGTAGATCGACTGGTAAATTGAGAGCTTTGCCTTACGGCTCAGCTCCTTTTTCACCACGACAGACCGATGCAGAGCCCGCATCACTGCGGATGCCGCACCGATCCGCCTGTCGATCTCACGCTCCATTCTTCCCTCACTCGTGAACAAGACCCCGAGATACTTGAACTCCACCACTTGGGGCAGGATCTCACCCCTAACCCTGAGAGGGCACTCCACCCTTTTCCGGCTGAGGACCATGGTCTCGGATTTGGAGATGCTGATTCTCATCCCAGTCGCTTCACACTCAGCTGCGAACCGCTCTTATGTTTAAGTTTATGTTAATGTTAATGGTGACACTATAAGGGACAAAAGTATAAAATACAAATCTACTGTAATATCCTATACTACAATGAACTCATGTCAGCCTAGAAATATATTTTATTGGTAGCCTCTACATGTCATTGTTTTGTCATCTAATCCTCTCTGAGACTTTATATTCTATTCCTGACATCACTGACTCAGCATTCATTTTTCCTACAGGCACAGACTGACAGGGATCAAAAATTGTCTCTGGACTTTTATCCACATTGGTCCTTTCTTTCTTCTTGGTACAGTTAGCAAACCAATTTTGTATTAGAGTTCAATGTTTAAGGTTCTTCTGTTTCTTCAGTCTGATAAAAAATATTAGTCACCTTCATCAAGACTTGCATATAGCTTATTTAAAAAAACTTAACAGTTCTCAGAATTATTTAGAGGTGTTCAAATATAACCACTTATTTTATCCACAGTTTATCACAACTTTATTGATATGTTTAAGCTCTAGAGGTTACATAATTTATTGATAGATTAAAGTTTGTCAGAAAACAATGCAAGAGGTTATAACCAGAAAATAACACACAAAAGGGAGCAGTTAGAACTCAACTTCAAGCAGCTTAAGGGTCCAACTGAGTACTTCAGATTATGAATCAAAACATTTCAAACAAGTGGCATACAATAGCATTATTCTAAATAAGGGCCATGCAGAATCAGGATTGCAATAATTAATTGACTGGGCCATATGGACAGCAAGACATAAGTCTGTTGACACACCCATGGCCAGTTCAGCTTTTCTTGTACTGAGAGTCTGCCCTGTTTTTTTATTTTATATATCCCCATCAACTACCTTTTTCAGGCCATTACAGTGTATTGGAAATATATGTAACTACAGTATGTGTAAAAATGTGAAAAATGTGTAATCAAATAAGCAGAGGCACATTAGCCTCCATGCTAAGGAATATTCTGTGGAAAGCATTAACTCCCAGAAGATTAGCAAGAGTAATTGATTTAAAATCTACTTGCTCTTACACGTGAGCCATAAAACAAGACAAATTTATATAAAGTAACTTACAAAGAAGAATATTTCATTGTCAAATGAATGGAAAGCCTTTAGATGTAGCATCATGAGATTTCCAAATATTAAACAACTCATGCTCCTAGCAAGCAATACTCACAAGATTACTGGTAATTTTAGGGGGAGTATCTGCTTGTGGGATTTATCCATGATAGAGTTTATATAGCAATTACATTTTTTTCCCAAGACAACACCTCATATTTGCAATCTGATTAAAAAAATGAGACATTCACCTTGTTTAATTGTAATTAATTGAAAAAATATTAAAAATAGGGTTATTAATAATCAAACTGCAATTAGAATATTTAGCTTTCTTGCATCATCCTCATATTTTCAACATATGCAGTCTAAACAATGGTAAAAAATCAACTCAAACTCAAGCATACATTTTGTTTAAATCTTTCACACATCATGGAGTATTTCTGCTTTGCTATCAACAGAAAGGGAATGAAAAAGTTGCATCAACTGGTGGCTACAGCTGGAAGATGATAAGGAGGAATGAGAATAATACAAAGCTTAAACTGAGTTACATACAATACTATGAATCTCCTTCATTGTACGAATTTCTAAATTATTATTTAGAAAATGTGCATTTTTTTCATTTTGTTTAATTTCAACCCTTTTACCTGTCATTTCACCAAACAAGATCTGATCTGCGTCTTCTTTTTTGTTTCCAACTTTAAAATGTGCTCATTAACATGCTACATTTCTTATTAAACTATAAGACTCAAACTTCAGAAAGTCTATACTGTCTAAAACTTAGAAATGCCAGTACCCTTCAATGGACAGGTAGCAGGTCCAGGTTGGTTCTTGCCTTGTGCCTTCAGCAGGTTTTGACACATCATAACCCTTAATTTGGATTCATCAAATACAGAAAAAGGATGAAGATGGGAAATCTTCATTACTGCACCTTTATGAGCAAAAAAGTAGAGTAAAAAGTGAAATTTAATTTATAGTATGTAAGAAATGAATACATTACTTGATATTACATCATAGTATAGAAGGGGTTGAGGATATAATTGATCTTTTCTCAACCGTGGCTCCTCTTTGGTTTTCATACCAGTTACTGTGAGTTTTATGGCTTGAAAATGGCTCTTTGGCAGTACTTATGGAATAAATGTAGCCACCATAACTGTACAAAAACACTGTGGTTATACCTGGACCTACATTAAGTTTGACACAGTGGACCACACCTGTCTGATAGGACACAGTGGAAAATATGTTTGGGTTCTGCCAAAATCTGACCACACATCTAATTGGCTACCAGAAACAGTCTGATTAGCTTAACATTCAGGCCATCTCTCCAGGGTTGGTTGTGAGACATAGTATAATGGGATCGTTTTAGTTGGGTTATTTTTTCTTTCACCTGCATCTTAAAGAGTAAATTGGATTCAGGATTCTTAGGGCTTAGTATATCCATTCATTACAGTGCCTTCTTTCTTTCAGTGATTCTAAAATTGTGGTAGTCATTCTTATTCTTGTTATTAAATAACATTTAAAAAAAAGCTTTGAGAAAAATAAGCTAAGAAAATTAAAACTTATGCCCAATAAATGTGCCCTGATAATCTGAATCTTTTTTCAAGATTTTGTGTAACTTTTTTAATTATTACATTATTCTTCAGTTTAATCTAATGGTTAATAAAACTATTTCCATTTAGCATACTACATAGTTACTTAGTACAAAGGATGCACAAACTGGTAAATTGTTTATATGAAGGTAAACACTGAACCAGTAATGTGCATTCATTCTAATTAAATTTTAATTAAATAAGAAAAGCATTTTAATCACATAGGGTTTAGAAATACTGTTCTTCACAAACTCTTCCTAGCCATGATTATTTTCTGTCTGAAGCAGCCTCATGCGTGCAGGATCTCTGTGATTTAATTTTTTTAAAGATATTTTTATCTTTTATTGAATTTATTAAAAGCATGTAACATTCCATACAATCAAGTCAAACCTAACAAACCTAAATTCAATTCAACCTCCATTCATGAGAAAGACAGGAAGGCCAACAGCAAGAGTAGCACTTTGAGAGCAGTAAATAGGGAAAGGAGTCATCTCCAATATAAATTCTTAGTCTAAAATGTTATTGATTAGGCCCTGCCAGGTTTTAAAAAAATTTTGAACAGATCCTCTCAGTGAGAATTTGATTTTTCCAATTTCAAATAGTATATAACGTCACCTACCCACTGACTTAAAAGGGATGGGTTAGGACTCTTTTAATTGAACAAGATAAGTCTACATGTCAATAGTGAAGTAAAGGCAATCACAGTTTGTTTATCCTTCTCTACGTTAAGCCAAATTGGGAGTTCACCAAACACAGCTGCTAATGGATTAGGAGGGATTGTGACACCAAATCTGTCTGATAGGCATTTCAAAATTTTTGCCCAGAATGAGGTTAAAACATGGTGTAGCAGGACTAGAGCTCAATTGCAACGCTCGCAGGTTGGATCTTGCCCTGGAAACATTTTGGACAATTTTAAGCAAGAGGATGGAAATGCTCGATGAAAGATTTTAAGTTGAATAATTGAATGTTTTGCACATATGGAGCTAGAGTGAATTCTGTACATGGCTGCCTTCCAATCTTTTTCTGAATTGTTCAGTAAGAGATCCTTTTCCCACTGTACTCTGGAATCTTTAAAAGGAAGGAACTTTAAAATGGTTTTATATATTAGAGAAATCCTTTCTGAGTCAAGACTGATCAATATTTCTTCTGGAATAGAAATAGGTGGGAGGTGAGGAAAATTGGGCAGATTTTGTTTAGCAAAGTTTCTAATTTGGAAATAGTGGAAAAATTGTGTTGATGGGAGTGTAATTGCTCGTAGGATGCAAAGACATTATTTATATACAAATCTCTAAATGATTTATTTATATACATTTTCCAAACATTAAAAAATGTGTAGATCTGAGATCGTGGAAAAAGGTGGTTATCATGTTGAGGTTTCAAAGATAAAATATTCTCTAACTTGAAGTACTTCCTACACTGGTTCCATATTCTGAGTGAATGAAGGTCAATCGGGTTGTTGGTATATTGACAATACCTTGCAATTACTGGTGTACAAAGCAAGGAATATAAAGGGGTACTACAGAATTTAATTTCTATTGCAGATTAAGCTAGTGTGTGTTCAGCTATTTGTGTCAATTTCCAGGTTTTTATAGCTTGTATATTTGCAGCCCAGTAATAAAATTTAATCTCACTTCTGAATAATGATGCCACCTTCTGATTTAGGTCATTGTAGGGTCACCCCTTGAATGTGTGGATATTTAAATAATAGAAGTTATGATTGAATCTAATTTCTTAAAAAATGATTTGTTAATGTATATGTGGATGTTTTGAAATAGAAACAGAATCTTAAGGGAGGATATTTATTTTCACAATGTTAATTCTCCCTGCTAAAGTAAGATGGAGGGTAGACTCTCTATGCAAGTTTTATTTAAGTTCTTCCCTTCAGAGAGCAAAATTTTGTTGAAAAAGAGCTTTATATTTGCTTGTGATGTTTACCCCTAGGCATTTAAACTGATCTACACTGATAAAAGGGAAGGTGTCCAGTCCAATGTTGTTTGCTAGAAAATTCATTGGGAAAAGCCTACTTTTGTTTAAATTAATTTTGAGTCCAGTTATCTTTTGAAATTCTGCTAGTGCTTTAAGGGCTGCAAACACAGAATTGTGTATGTCTCATATATACAGTACCTTATCTCCATATACTGATATTTTCTGTTCAAGTCCTTCTCTGAAAATCCCCTATATCGCTGAAGATTTTGAAAGTGAACAGCCAATGGCTCATTGGTGATTGCAATTAGCAGTCGTGTCAGGGTGCATCCATGTCTAGTGCAAAGTTGTAGTTTCAAATATTCTGAAATAATGTTTTTAATACAAACTGAACCTTCTGGACTGGTATACAGTAGTTTGGTCCATGCACATATGTTCGGGCCAAACTCAAATTTATGCAAAGTGATGAATAGATAGTCCCATCCAATAATATTAAATAATTTTTCTGCATCCAAAGATAATATGATCTCTGGAGTGTTACACTTTATGGGTGAATATATTACATTAAATAAGAATCAAAGATTGGAAGCTTAGGTTTTTACCTTTAATAAATCTGGTTTGGTCTTGTCATATTATCGAAAGGAGCACTTTCTCAATCCTTCTAGCTAGAACTTTAGAGTATCTTAACATCATTATTCAGAAGTGAGGTTGCTCGGTATGATGCACATTGTAATAAGTCCTTATTTTTCTTAGGAAATACGGTATTTCATGCTTGATGAAAAGTTTGAGGAAGAATTTTATTGTCCCTGGTTTCTAGAAATGTTGCTGATAGAAAGGAAAATTGTTTATAAAATTCAGCAAGGTAGAAATCAAGTCCTAGTGCTTTCCCACTCTGAAGTGGGTGTGTAGCGTCTAGTAATTCTGATAGTGTCAGAGGTTTATCCAGTTACTCTGCACTGAGAGTATCTAGCTGTGGTATCCATAATGTATCAAAAACACATTAGTTTGTGTCTTTTATTATTTAAACTGATGTGTAAAGAGTGTAAAGAGTTATAGTAGCCTCTAAATATGTGTAAGACGCGCACTCTAACTTTTGCAAAGAAAATCTTGGAAATTGTTTTGCCCAGTGTACGACATGCGTTGTGATTGTATAGGAAGCGTTTAGAGAGAGAGAGCGCGATCGAGAAAGAGTGCGAGAGTGCGAACAAGCGGGAGAGTGAGAGCGTGAGTATGCCAGCAAGTGAGCTAGAGAGATAGAGCGCGAGTGCGCGACCAAGCAAGCAGAGGGAGAGCACAAGCAAGCGAATGAGCGCGAGCGAGCGAGCCCAAGCAGAAGAAGTAAAATTACATTTCCTCAGTAGCACCTGATTTTCTAATGCAAATTTTCGGGAAAAATGTGCGCGTGGTACACGTGTAAATACATTATATTTTTATGGTCAATGATTTTATGATTTGTGTTGGTGATTACTGATATTGCATTGAGAATTTCCTGTTTGTGGATTTGTTAATCTAAGATCTTATTAGCCTTCTCTAGGTTATGATGTCGTGATTTTAAAATGAGTTGACCCGTTTCTTTTGTTATCAAAAGGTTTAGTTCTGATTGCAAAGCCTGTCTTTTCCTGAAGTGCCTCATTTGGAGACCTGACGTGTTCTTTATATATTCTGTTAATTTCACTGATTAACTCTGAGGCCTTCCAATTTATTTTTGTAGTAGAGATATGAGATAATCAGTCCTCTTAAAAATGCCTTTAGATTTTACCAGAGTATTTCTGAAGATGCATTTATCTCTAAAAAAGAATCAGTTTGCTTGGATATAAATGTTATATGGTTCTCGTCAGCTAATAACAGGGGATTAAAATGTCAGCTGTGAGATGAGTATGTGGAGTATAGTGATTTGAGCTCCATGATCAGAGGGGCATAGGCAAGAAATTCTTATCTATAAAGAAATAATCAATTCTTGAGTAACGATGTACTGGGGGGAAGAAGTGTATGTTCTTAAGTTTGGATTTAGAAATCTCCATGAGTCTTCTAAGTTATGATCAATTAAAAACTGTGTGATTATTTTTGTAGTGTTAGATGTTATCACCCCTGTAGCAGAAGACCTATCCAAGTCTAGATTTAAAACACAATTAAACTCTCTGGATATTATAATTTTATGAATGATCAAGTTAGGAATGGATGCAAATACATTTTGGATAAAGTCTCTATCATCCACATTGGGTGAGTAGACATTTATCAAAATCACTTTACAATAATATAAATTACCCATCACCATCACATATCGCACTTCAAGATCAAATACTACATCTGATACTACAAATGAAATTGTTCTATGAATTAAAATTCCAACACTGTTAGTTTTATATTTATAACTGGTGTGGAATATTTGGCCAGTCCAATCTCCTTGCAACCAAAACTGATCCTTGCTGATTAAGTGAGACTCCTGTAAAAAAATACAATCTTGTCTTTTAGACTTGTTAGGTGAGAGATTACTTTCTTCCTCTTTAATTCTTGATTGAGACTTGTCAATTGAGAGTTGTCATTTTATAGTCTTAAATTAAGTTAATACATTATTACATATAATAGCTTTAACCTTAATTTCTAGTATTGCCAGGAGTTATGGCTATGAAGACTATTGTGGTAGTGGCACTTACAATTGTGGGGATAAAGAGAATAGATCAGAAATAGCTTGCTGTCTTTCTGTCCTCCCCCAGACCCCCCGCCATTAGGTTACTTCTGTCATAACATGTGTTGACACCTCTGCTTTTTTTGGGGGGTTTTATTAACATCGCTACATGCAAGCAATATTTAGAGGAAACATATTTTGATTTGGCTTTGTTGATTCTTACTTCATAGATAAAGGGTTTTTGTACATGGAAGCCTGCAAGTTGCTTTAGGAAAAAGGCATAATCTTCATTAAAAAAGCATATCAGTATGGCTACCATTGGCATATTAACTTTTTTGTTTTATGTGTTTATGTGCTATGGAAATTTTACCATTCCTCAGAAGGTGTTTTTGTTGCAAGAACTCACCCAAATAGTGGCAGGCTGTGGCAGAAATATATTTTCACCACACAAGAAAATCAAATGAGCACGGTTATGTGCTCTGTGATGGGCTGGAACCTTGCTCATGGTTGTGTGCTACATACAGGGATGCAGTAGGTTCTGGCCCCTCAATTCCCATGTGTTTGAAAATGAGGTTTTGAAAAGTACATAAATGAATGAACTTCAAATGCGTTATGTCAATAGTGTATGAAGAGGAATACTGATAATGTATAATTAAATTAGCATATTTGAGAATATTATGTTGTGTGATGTTTAGCTTTTACTGTAAGTCATTTGCTGGACACAATTCCTGAATACTGCTTATAACATAATTATATAATAACCTCACATGTACAAAATGTAATATGTATAAAACCATGTTAAGTTGTTGGGAAATTATACTTTAAAGCCTAAACACATACTGTAATAGAGATTATAAATACAGCAAGTAAATTCATTATCACAATTTGCAAATGCTCTTATTTACTCCACAGTACATTTAGGAATAAACATCTTTTGGTAATTAAACAGTAATTAATATTAAATGGTGCAACAAATAGCTTTACATAATTACTTTCAGCTAACCTAAAAGGAATATATCTAATATACGAGACTATTCCCTCAGTATCATTAGAGGTAAACCTAAGAAACCACCAGTTAGTATCATTTTGGCCTATTTTTTACAAACAGTTAAAAAATGAAAATGTGGATTAAGTGCATTATATTCCTTTTACTTCCTAACTCAGCCACAGAGGTTGCACAAACCAGTGTGTTTCTTTGTGCCGGTCCCAAACCCAGATAAATGGGGAGTTGTTATGTCAGGAAGGGCATCCAGTGTAAAATTCTACCAGATCAATATGCAGATAACAATATAGATTTCCATACCAGATCGGTAGAGGTCCAGGTTAACAACAGCTGCAACCAGTACTGTTATCCAACAGAGTGCTGGTTGAAATTGGGCTATTGTTGGCTGAAGAAGCAAAAGAAGAGGGGGAAAGCATGGGATGTAGGCAAGGGGAGAAAAGGAAAGTAAAGAGAGTGGAAGTAAGGGTAGGAACATCGAATGCTGGGAATGTGACTGGGTTCAAATTGGCTAGGACAGGGGTTATCCTGAAGGAACAGTATTTCAAGAGTGTTTTGGAGACGAAAAGAGTGCTGAATAGAATGATGATTACAAAGCTGGAAGTTGGAGTTGTGATTATGAATGTTGTAAGTGAATATGCCCCATTAGTTGGGTGTGCAATGGATGAGAAAGAAGATTTTTGGAGTGAGTTGGATAAAATGGTGGAGATTGTACCCAAGAGAAAGAGAGTAGTGAATAACAGATTTTAATGTACAAGATGGTGAAGGGAACAGAGGAAATGAAGAGATGATTGGTAGGTATGGTATCAAGGAGAGTAATGCAGAAGATCAGATATTAGTAGATTTTGCAAAAAGGATGGACATGGCTGTGGTGAATACATATTTTAAGAAGAAGGAGGAACACAGAGTGAAGTACAAGAGTGGAGGAAGATGCACACAGGCAGATTATATCCTATGCAGGAGGGTCGATCTGAAGGAGTTTGGAGACTGCAAAGTGGTAGCAGGGGAAAGCTTACTTAGGCAGCATAGGATGGTGGTCTGTAGGATGATGTTGGATATCAAGAAGGAGAGTGAGGACAGAGCCATGGAGCAAATGGTGAAAGTTGAAAAAGTAAGACTGCAAGTTTGAGTTTAGGGAAGGGGTAAGACAGGCACTGGGTGGCGGTGAAAAGTTACCAAATACCTGGAAAACTACAGAAGAAGTAGTAAGGCTGCAGCAAGAAGGGTGTTTGGTGTGACATCTGGACAGCGGAAGGAGAATAAGGAAAGCTGGTGGTAGAGTGGGGAAGTACAGGAGAGTATACAGTGGAAGAGGTTGTCACAGAGGAATTGGGATAGTCAGAGATACAGAAAGTAGACAGGAGTACAAGGAGATAAGGTATAAGGTGAAGAGAGGGTTGGTAAAGGCTAAAGAAAAGGCATATGATGAGTTGTATGAGAGGTTGGACAATAAGGAGGGAGAAAAGGACCTGTACTGATTGGCTAGACAGAGGGACCAAGCTGGAAAAGATGTGCAGCAGGCTATAATTACAAAGGAGAAAGATGGAAACGTACCCACAAATGGGTTGAGATGATGGAAAGAGAACTTTGAGAGGCAGATGAATGAAGAAAATGAGTGAGAGAGATGGTTGAATGATGGGGAGATAGTGAATCAGGAAGTGCAATGATAGATAGATAGATAGATAGATAGATAGATAGATAGATAGATAGATAGATAGATAGATAGATAGATAGATAGATAGATAGATACTTTATTAATCCCAAGGGGAAATTCACATAATCCAGCAGCAGTATAATGATACAAAAAAACAATATTGAATTAAATAGTAATAAAAATGAAAAAAATAAAAATAAAATTAATGTTAGCATTTACTCCCCCGGGTGGAATTGAAGAGTCGCAGTCTGTCAGTGGAGCAGGACAGTGACAAAAGTCTGTCACTGAAGCTACTCCTCTGCCTGGAGATGATACTGTTCAGTGGATGCAGTGGATTACTCATGATTGACAGGAGTTTGCTTAATGCCTGTCACTCTGCCACAGATGTTAAACTGTCCAACTTTACTCCTACAATACAGCCTGCCTTCTTAACAAGTTTGTCCAGGCGTGAGGCGTCTTTCATCTTTATGCTGCCACCCCAGCACACCACCACATAGAAGAGGGCACTCGCCACAACCGTCTGGTAGAACATCTGCAGCATCTTACTGCAGATATTAAAGGATGCCAACCTTCTTAGAAAGTATAGTCTGCTCTGACCTTTCTTACATAGAGCATCAGTATTGGCAGTCCAGTCCAATTTGTCATCCAGCTGCACTCCCAGATATTTATAGGTCTGCACCTCTGCACACAGTCACCTCTGATGATCACAGGGTCCATGAGGGGCCTGGGCCTCCTAAAATCCACCACCAGCTCCTTGGTTTTGCTGGTGTTAAGATGTAAGTGGTTTGAGTCGCACCATTTAACAAAGTCTTTGATTAGCTTCCTGTACTCCTCCTCCTGCCCACTCCTGATGCAGCCCTGTGGACCTGTGGCCTCAGGTGGTGAAGCAGCAGCCGCTCCATGGTCTTCATTAGATGTGACGTCAGAGCAACAGGCTGGAAGTCATTCAGCTCACTAGGACATGATACCTTTGGGAAAGGAGTGATACAAGATGTTTTCCAAAGCTTTGGGACTCTCCCCTGTTCCAGGCTCAGGTTGAAGATGCGCTGTAGAGGACTCCCCAGTTCCAACGCACAGGCCTTCAGCAATCGTGGCGATACACCATCTGGACCCGCTGCTTTGCTGGCACGAAGTCTTTTCAGCTCTCTGCTCACCTGGGCTGCTGTAATTGTGGGTGGTGATTTCTCACCTATGCTGGTATCAGCAGAAGGATGGTTGGAGGATGCAGTACTCTGAGGTGAGAGTGGGTTAGGGTTAGGGTGATCAAACCTATTAAAGAAGTTGTTCATTTGGTTTGCTCTCTCCACGTCTGTCTCGATGGCGGCACCCTGCTTCGAGCTGCAGCCAGTGATAATCTTCATCTCATCCCACATTTCCTTCATGCTGTTGTTCTGCAACTTCTGCTCCAGCTTTCTCCTGTACTGCTCTTTCGCCGCCCTGAGCTGGACTCGGAGTTCCTTCTGCATGCGCTTGAGCTCATGCTGATCACCACCTTTAAAAGCCCTTTTCTTCTGGTTCAAAAGGCCCTTGATGTCACTTGTAACCCATGGCTTGTTGTTAGCATAGCAGCGTACTGTTCCTACTGGAACTACAATGTCCATACAGAAGTTGATGTAATCAGTTGTGCATTCAACAGCCTCTTCAATGTTCTCACTATGTGACCCAAGCAATATATCCCAGTCTGTAGTTCCAAAGCAGTCTCTCAGAGCCTGCTCTGCCTCAGGGGACCACTTCCTGAATGAGCGTGTAGTTGTAGGTAGCGCCCTCACTCTTGGTTTGTATTGAGGCTGAAGCAGAACCAGGTTATGATCTGCTTTCCCAAGCACAGGCAGCGGAGTGGCGCTGTATGCGTCTTTAACGTTTGCATACAGTAGGGCGATAGTCCTGTTTCCCCGAGTGTTACAATCCACATACTAGGAGAAGGCAGGTAATGTTTTGTCCAGCGTTACATGGTTAAAGTCTCCAGCGATTAGCACAAGTGCCTCAGGGTGCTGCGTTTGTAACTTAGCAACTGCGGAATGGATGATGTCACTCGCCATCTCCGCGTTTGCTTGAGGAGGGATGTAAACAATAACAACAATCACGTGTCCAAACGCTCTGGGCAAGTAATAGGGACGCAAGCTTAAGGCCAACAGTTCGATGTCCCTGCAGCAAGTGGAGATTTTAACATTTACATGTCCTGAGTTGCACCACTTTGTATTGACATAGAGAGCGAGTCCTCCACCCTTCTTCTTTCCGCAGGTACTTGCGTCTCTGTCCGCTCTAACTGTGCTAAACCTGGGTAGCTCCGTGTTAGCATCTGGGATGGTAGTTGTTAGCCACGTTTCACTAAAACACAGCAAGCTGCATTCTCTGTAGGTTCTGACATTTTTCACCAGCACAGCCAGTTCATCGATCTTATTTGGTAGTGAGTTCACATTTCCCAGGATCACAGAAGGCACCGATGGTTTATAACGCCATTTTCTCTCAAGTTGTCTCGATTTAATCTTATCTTTTATCTTTGCACCGGCTCGGCTGCCCTGATATCGTCTTCTTACCTCATCAGGTGAATAAGGAACCACACCCGCATAAGCATTTCTTCTCAGTGCTTTAAGCTGACTACTTGAATAGGCGATTCTCGGAGTGTAAAAATCCATGTCAAGTAGTAAAATAGTAAAAGTGTCTAGGGAGCAATTCCACATAAAAGAAAGTGGTAGAAGTGATCAGTGAAATAGAGAAAAATAGAGATAAAAAGGTAAAAAGATAAAGTCATATACGGAGCTGCTGGAAAGGCTGCCACTCGGATGTGGCGCCGGAAATGATTAGCAAGGAGGAAGTACGGACAGCTATGAAGAGGATGAAGAATGGGAAGGCTGTTAGTCCAGATGACATACCTGTGAAAGCATTGAGGTATTTAGGATAGAAGGCAATGGAGTTTTTAACCACATTGTTTAATGCAATCTTGGAACGTGAGAGGGTGCCAGAGGAGTGCAGAAGAGGTGTACTGATACCAATTTTTAAGAATAAGGGAGATGTGCATAACTGTAGTAACTACAGAGGGATAAAATTGATGAGCCACAGCATGAAATTATGGGAAAGAGTAGTAGAAGTGAGGTTAGGAAGAGAGATGATTATTAGTGAGCAGCAGTATGGTTTCATGTGATGTGATGTTTGCTCTGAGAGTGTTGATGGTGAAGTATAGAGAAGGCCAGAAGAAGTTGCATTGTGTCTTTGTGGACTCAGCTTTGTGGACCTATGCCTTCTAAATGATAGGGTACCTAGAGAGGAGTTGTGGTACTGTATGACGAAGTTGAGAGTGGCAGAGTATGTAGCAGTATTACAGGATATGTACGAAGGAAGTGCAACAGTGGTTAAGTGTGCAGTAGGAGTGATCTATTCAAGGCAGAGGTGCGATTACATCAGGGATCAGCTCTGAGCCCTTTCTTACTTGTAATAGTGATGGACAGGCTGAAGGATGAGATTAGACAGGAGTCTCCATGGACTATGATGTTTGTGGATGACATTGTGATCTGTAGCGAGAGTAGGGAGCAAGGCAAGGAAATCCTGGAGATGTGGAGATATGCTCTAGAGAGAAGAGGAAAAAAGGTCAGTAGGAATAAGATAGAATACATGTGTGTGAATGAGAGGGAGGTTAGAGGAGTGGTGAGGATGCAAAGCGTAGATGTGGAAAAGGTGGAGGAGTTTAAATACTTGGGATCAACAGTACAGAGTAACAGGGAGCATGGAAGAGAGGTGTAGAGAGAGAGTGCAGGCAGGGTGAAGTGGGTGGAGCAGAGTGTCAGGAGTGATTTGTGACAGATGGGTACCAGCAAGAGTGAAAGTGAAGGTCAACAAGATGGTGGCACTGACCAAAAAACAGGAGACAGAGCTGGAGGTAGCAGAGTTAAAGATGCTAAGATTTGCACTGTGTGACAAGGATGAATAGGATTAGAAATGAGTACATTAGAGGGTCAGCTCAGTTTGGACGGTTGGGAGACAAAGTCAGAGAGGCGAGATTTCGTTGGTTTGGACATGTGAAGAGGAGAGATGCTGGGTATATTGGGGGAAGGATGCTAAGGATGGAGCTGCCAGGCAAGAGAAGAGGAAGGCCTAAGAGAAGGTTTATGGATGTGGTGAGGTAGGACATGCAGGTGATGGGTTTAACAAAACAAGATGCAGAGGACAGGAAGATATGGAATAAGATGATCCGACTGATGACCACTAATGGGAGCAGCCAAAAGTAAAAGATTCCCCTTATTTCCTATATTTTATCACCATTTGGGACATTTTATTTTTGCTTTTTTTTTTACTGTATACTGTAACTAATTTGTTAATTCATTTTCTCTTAAACTTCAGCTATAGGACTAGAAGGTCCCTACTGTATAACAGTACAAATTATAAACCAGATATGTACATACTACTGTCTATCTCAATCACATTTATCTATCATGAACAAAGAAACCAAGTGTGTTAGGAAATCTACTCGCAAAACCCTAAAATACAGTAATCCTAGTAATACTGTTTGAAATGTTGTATATTGCATATGTCTTCTGACAGGACTGACTCTGGCTTCCTGTGGCTATAAATCGCTATCAGATAATTCAGAAAGTGGGTGGATGGAAAGATTTCTTCAGTTGTAAAGATGTTTTCCTGTAAACAGTGGCTCACACATTACTTTTTCAAACCAGTGTTGCCGAGAGGAAGGTTATTGAGCTGATGTTGGCAGTATGGAAGACAATTAATAAAATGATCCTGAATGCTGTAACCTTCCATCCACTTATACTCATGCACACATATTTGTAATGGATCACCATAGAATATCCAATCAACCATCTGAACAAAGTAAGAATTTTACACAGACTGTGAGCATGTTGGTAATACTATGTGTGAGGCTACAGAGCTAACCTGTGCCTCACTATCTTGAACATTTCAAAACATTATCTTTACTAAGTAATAATGTTTAAATTACATGTATACTTTAAATTTGTACAGGTGTGCCCATTATATTGTCTGTGTGGAAATTGCCTGATCTTTCCATGTTTGAAAGGATTTCTCCTCGGTGTACTTTGGTTTTTCTCACACATCGCAAAGATATTAATTGGCAATTTTATATAGGCGATAGCCAAGAGATTTAGTGTGGATGTGTGCATGAGTGGGTTCAGTGATAAACTAAACGGTTGTAATAGACTATATGGTTTATTAAATTTATACTAAATGAAACTGTCCTGCTCCATTGTTTATTTCATAAAAAAACAAGTAACCTAAAGTTTAGAAAAGGTAATAGTTATGAATGTGATTGTGACTACTATATACCATAAAGATATTGTAGAAACATTTTACTTGTGATTAAAAGGGTCAATTGCTAAACACAATAATAGACACATACTGTAATTGACATAAACAGTTTTATTTTCTAAGCTAAATTTAGCTAATTTAGAGCAATACACCATTAGGACCACACATTTCACATTATTACAGGTAAAAATAAATAACAGCTATGAGTAACAGTGACCACTGTGCACCTGTCATTGACAGCCAGTGACTGACTCAACCATATAATATGTAAGAAATTATGAAAGTGGTACCTAAAATAATACTAGGCTAGCACTTTTGGCACTTGAACATATAGACTGAGGAAGTAGTCTGAAGATAAATGATATGAATGGAGGGGAATTCCATTCAAGCTTCTAGAAACTCTTTAAGTTAATTGTTTTTCTGTTACTTTATTTGTGAAGTTGGAGTGCAAAGGAACCATGCTGCAAGGGACCAGACTTCAAGGATGCATTCATTTTCATGAGACAGAAATACTTCCAAAACATTAGCAAGTGAAAGTATACTGTACTTGTTTAGCACTGTAATTGATTAAAATGGCTCCTTTAAAATGAATAGATGTTTTGTTTCTGCATTTTGCAACAAGCTATTCCAAGGTCTGATAATAAACTTCTGTACCTTATGAATTTCTAATTTTACTTTAAGCCAGAGGTTTGCAAAGTCAGTTATGGAGGACCATAGTAGCTGCAGCTTTTGGTTCCAACTCAAATCTTATTTAAGATGGCTTTGGATGGCTTGTTAGTGTTTTCATTCTGTCTTGCCAGGTCATTCTGATAGTGTAGACTTTTAACCTTTCCAATGATATCACCAAAATGATTTTTAAATTTTAATTAAACTGTCCTGCTGTACTGTTAATATAAAGAAGCAGTGACAACAATAGACTCCATAACAAACCATGCACACTAAAAAGTGGTGTACTTCCTGTGACAGCTGAGGGAGTTCAATCTACCACAGGAGCTGCTGATTCAGTTCTACACAGCAATCATTGAGTCTGTTCTCAGCTCATCCATCTCAGCTTGGTTTGGATCAACAACTAGATGAGTCAAGAATAGCCTACAATGAATAGTCAGGTCTATTGAAAAGGTCATTGGCACTAGTCTTCCCATCTTATAGGACCTGTACTACTTCAGAGTCAAGAAGTGGGTCAGGAAAGTCATCATGATCCCTTACATCTAGACCAAAATCTTTATGAACTTCTCCCATCTGCCAGGCATTATAGACTAAACTACACCAAAACCAGTTGTGTGTACTTTTTGTTTAATTGAAAAGCCGGAATCACATTCCTTGTAAGCATGCATAACTTGCCAATAAATGTGATTCTGATTAAGTCGATGAGTATCTCTCAGACATTCACTTTTTCTACAACTTCTTGCAAAATACTTTTTTAAACTAGATAGTTTATGATGAACACACACAGGGTTTAAAGGAAACAAGTTAGACAAAGAACTGCTGGTTCCTTTATCACTTGCATCTTACTGCTATTAACAAGAAATTCAAAACAGTGGAAGCAGTAATTGAAGACTAAAATAAGCAATTATTGGTGAGACAACTAAACTGAAGCATAAAAATGTTTCTTCAACGATAAGTGCTTCAACAGCAATAATTGGTTTCCCTTTAAAAAAACTGGTTTGGAAAAACAAATTCCAGCCACTGCAGCCTTCCTGGACTTGATAGACTCTTGATTTCCACTGTAGAAGAATACTAACTACAAAGCAGAATACTTTTTAACATACTTGATATTTGCTATCTTTTGACTTATGTGTACCCTCAGCATTCCTCCTATTCCTTTCTTTGGTTTCCTCGTGTGTCTGAATTGGTCTTCCCCAGTGCTTCCTCTCTCGATCACATTCCTATAAAGCTTGCTTCTAATACTGCCATTTCAAGGTGCTTTGCTTTCCTCCAGCCCACTTTTTGACTACCACCAATGGAAGACCGACCCCATTACCTTCTGTGAAAACTTCATTCATGTTTTTGTGAATGCTCCCTGTCTTTGAAGGAGACTCTCAGTGTTCCTCCTCTGCCTTTACATTGTATTCTCATGTGTGTCAACCTCTCTTACCAAGGTCTTCTTCTCTCCATTGCATTTGACTAAGCAACCAAAGCGAAACTGACCAATCACACTAAAGCCAAACTGACCGATCAGATTGCTCAGTGGGACCAGACACACACACACACAGTCAGTAGCATTTTATTGTATAGTGAATAACCTTAATAATAAACTTGATACCACGATGTGCAAGAATACAATGTAAAATCTCTGCTCCATGGTTTATCTTGTTTCAGTGATAGTATTACTGAAAAGATGTTATACATATTCAATCACAGCACATGCCAATAGTAGGGCTGCAGCTAATGATTATTTTGGTAGTCGACTAATCGTTCAAATTATTTTTCGATTAGTCATGATTATATCATGCCTGACTATTTTGATGCCTGCGACCTGTGGTTGCACATCCTGTTCTGGGCTCCAGTGCATGTCTTACCTCATCTGCTCACGTCTGTCAACCTATGAATGTCATCCTGATGTCTCAGCATTAACACAATTAAAATAAATAATAATCAAATCAAAATAACAACCAGTGAAACATATGAATTTGAAAATAATCAGATATTTTTATATTAGTTTGACCATCAAAATAAAATAGAAATACATTAAACAATACAAACTAAAGTGCACGTAGTCTTTAAACAAAAACGTGCATTTAACCTTAACCAAAAAATACATCGTTAAAACTGAAACGTTTTTCATATTTTAGTAATAAATGACAAAATGTATACATAAACTATATAATGTGTAAAGCCTGAAGTGCAAAGATGAAATAAACACTTTCACAAAAGGTTCAAGGAAGATACAATAGCTTCCGTGGCGCAGTGGTAGGCATTGCTGACTTATAATCAAGAGTCCCCCGGTTTGATCCTGAATGCTTCATATATTTACCGTTTTGAGTAGTGAATTGCTCTTATTGTTAATATTATACAATAAACACATACATTTCATTTGCGTCTGTAACAACCACTGTAAATGTATAGTACTTGTAAAAGTTACTTTTTTTTTTCTCAGTCATGATCACGATACATACTACCACCCCCCCTAGAGATCTGACGCTGTTACTTTTTATCTGAAACTGGGAATAACTGTAGATGTGAGTGGTGTTTTGAGACAATCGAACTGGATTTTCTCTGACTTGGATGGATAAAAGCTGACACACAAATGTTGGCGAATCTGCCTTATTCATATCTCATTGTCACTTGATTCTTTTATTCAATTTTATTGAGTGTTCCTGCTTACGCTGAATTAGTATGTGCCTTATGGCCCGTGATGTCAAGGCTGCACTGACAAAAAAACAGAGACATACTGTAGGTATACTGTATATGATATTTGTAATTATTCATTTTATGACCTTACATTTCGGAAAACATTGTGGCACGGATGCAACATTATTCATATTCATTTGCGTACCTTCTTGCGGTTGTAATAAGTGACCGTACTTTTTTTTCCCCCGATCTTGCCCAGTCTGCACAGGACCCCAGGACATGCAGAGGAAAGAATGTTCCTCTGCAAGGTGAGCCATGAACGCTCTTCTTTTCTCAGGGGACCCCGTACATGCCTTGTACAGTACATGTGCTTTGATCGCTGCCTGGTCAAGCTTGTTATAGCACAAGCAACCGGCCACCTGCGTGCTGCTGCTAGCACTGAATAAGCTCACGCCTTCTGGTGTCAGCGTGCAGCACTGGGTAAAAAAAATAAGAGACAAATATATGTGACCTTTTGAAGAAATCATTGTATGACCTGAATAGTACCAATCAGAGAACATCATCGCACTAATGCAATATTATTTGAAAACAAACAGATCAGGTGTAAATTTGTTACTTGTAAAAGTTAGCTTTTTTCACTTTTATTTTCTCAGTCTTGTTCAAGCTCCCCCTTTCCTCCTGATCTGACCCTAACTAACTAACTAACAGCACCAGCATAAATTCTCAAGAGACGGCGGCATCAAAGCTATAGGATGCTTGCGTTTCAGATGCTGATGCATCCCGGTGCATCCGCTTTGCATAATCTGCATTTAACTTTTTTTTCTTTTTCACTGAAGTGCCCCCACACTTTAGAAAGTTTCTGTCTCAATTTTTTCCATCTCTCTCCCCATCCTCTATCTGACTCGCCATTGCAACCACGTTTATTTTCCTCTACTTTCTTCTTCTCCTCAGATGTCCTCCTTCTTCGTTGGTAGGACTGTATGCAGTCTTGACAAACAATAACAAATGATACTGCCCATAGATGCAATTACAAAATTCAATGTGGTTCTTTGTGACTGAAGCCTCTATTAAAGGTTCTGTTTATGACGCGTCGACAATAAAAAATCTGTGTCAACGATTTTTTGTAGTCGACGTTGTCGATTACATTGTCTAATCGTTACAGTCCTAACCAATTGTATTGCCAAAATCATGGGACACAATCTGGCCCTCGGACCATCGGACCTTACTTATTCTATGTTAATTAATGTTGACTTATGTTTATTTTTATTGTGTCTTCTATTTTTCTATTCTTTATTTTGTAAAGCACTTTGAGCTACATTTTTTTGTATGAAAATGTGCTATATAAATAAATGTTGATTGATTGATTGATTGAATCTGTCTAGGGCAAAGCCAGTTTATAAATATGATGCCTTTGTCATCCAGGAAAAAGATGATAAAGCAAATCCTCAGGTATTATTCCATAAATGTGAGTAAATAATAGGCAGTTAAAAATGTAATATTGAACAGACATGCATTAGAACCAAAAATATCAACAACAGTTTAAACATTAAGTCTATATTTCAGCAGTGAATGTCCATTAATCGATTCATTTTCTCAGACGTTTTCTCTAGTTTCATTGTTTTATTGAGTTGTCATTGTGCAGTAGCAATATGAGATGCAGGGCAGGTTATAACACTAGAGAAGGCAACAGGCCATAACAGGTTAAACAAGCACACGATACACTCATGCTTAGCGAATTTAAAACTGTGAGTTAATGTATTATACAAATTTTTGTAATCTTAAAGGAGACAAGAGTACCTTGTGAAAACCCATTCACACACGGAGAAAAGTGTGATTTTGACAAAATAACAAATTACATTACACAGCAGAAACATAAACATTAAAAACAACAACAACAACAAAGGCATAAGATTTACACTCCAAAAACAGTTATTAAAATCAACCTGTTGGCACAGAAGTAGCACACACAATGCCCAAAAGTGATTTATGCCAGTTTGATTTTTTAAAGTTTACATTAAAGTATGCATTCCACGTTCATCCTACACTCATAATCTTCTAATGTCTGACCATATGATGGTATACAATTTTGTGAAAAATGAATATGTTGTTAAGTTACCAATGATTGTGTCAACCTGACCAGAGAAACCAAGCGAGCCACTCTGCAAATACACCTTGATATATTAACTGAAAGAGACTTTGCAATTGGCACTGGGTGTTGACACTACTACTGCAGCCAACTATAGGATTTATTGTGGTGCTGCCAAATGTTAGTATGGCCCCAAATACTTTAATGGATCTTGTAGATGCTTTTTAAATGTACCAAATACTGGACTCCTTGATCCTGTGGAAGAATATGACCTTAAAATTGTGTTGATGCTTTCATCCAGGAAACTGATACACTGAAAGATGAAACAGTGATGGATAAAAATCTAAAGAGAATTTTTAATGTCTTCCTCTGGATCTGTGCAAATTCTGCAAGAGAAAATCCATATGATGTTTAACCATGATGTTGAAATGCTATGAGAGACATACTAGAATTCACTGCTTTTGCAATTCGGTAATGTCCTTCAAGAATTATTGTGGTTGTAATTATTTATAAATAGTTTATAATATTATGATGGCAAAACTTTACAAAGAGTTTACTGGAATCAACAGCTTAATGTAAATGTAGAAGTGCAGTGTCACTATTTCGGTGCTAGTATTTATACAATTTGAAAATGACTGCAAATGTTTTTCAGAGCACAAAACATTTAGTCCCACACACATTTAAGAGTTCTTCATTCCTAATGCAAAAGTGGATTCTGAACAGCTAGTATGAGCTCAATATTGGTTGTGAAATTTCACTCAGTACCCTGGAATAAATTAGGGCCTTTAAGCATGCATGTTCATGAAGCATACACAAATACTGAAAAAAATACTTCCTAAGACATGTAGTATGTAAAAAAAAAAAAAATCACACACACACAAGTACATTATCTTATAATTAGGAAACCTGCAGTCTAGCTTGCTGATTCCTGCTCATAAACTTTAGTTTTGTAAAGTGACTGTTTACTACTTTAAATGCATATTTGGGTTCCCAAATTTCATAACGTATTGGGCTCAAAGGGTAGTTTTCTCCACAAAGTACCTGCTGTTTGTGTGTTATATTATGAGCTATTGGAAACCATAACTTAGAGCAATAAAAGGTCAAAAAATGCATAGGTTGGATAATATTGATAGCGATTCAAGTTTTGCGACACTATCACTGACTGTATTTGAAGACTAAGTATATACACACTAGTGTAAAAAGTTTGGAAACACTCAGAAATTTTCATGTTTTTCATACAAAGTGATATTCTTTATTAAGACTATTATTAAATTAAATGATTTTAGATTTAGAAATATGTTCAAATATTTATGTTTCAAATGGCTATTGCTGCTTAAAGTGACAAATTTATAATTTATTATTGACATTTGACTACAAAGCCCCAATTTAAGCATCCATTATTTCAGTGTCCTAATAATAGTAAAATTTCTTACATAATCATTAATTAATTATATTTAAATGTTAATTAGCAATTAGACAAAACCTTTATAATTGTGTTAGCACAGCTGAAACACATTATTCTGTTCAATAAAGCAAGTAAATTGGGTTGCAAGGGACTGGCATTCCTAAAATTCAATCTTGGGTTCAAAACTTCCCAAAATTAAACAGCTTTGTCAAGTAACACATTAGTCTATTGTTGTTTTATGAAATGAAATTAGCCTATTTGACTGACTGACAGAAACTGAAGACTTTATCAAAGATGTATTCTACTGTCTGGAAAAAAGAGAAGCTGGGTCTGACCAGGGTAGAAAAAGAAACAGAAGGCACAGATGCACAACTGAACAAGAGGATAAGTGCATGAAAAAACAATTTATTTCTTGTATAGCCCAAAATCACACAAGGAATGCCTCAATGGGATCTAACAGATCCTTTTTGACAGCCCCCCAACCCTTGACTTTCTAAGAAAACAGGAATACATCACAGTCTAGAGTTTGAGAAACAGATGTCTTAAAGGTCTCAGTTGGGTAGTTCTTTAAATTGTACATGACAAATATTAGTTTATCTCCAACAGTGGAAAGATGACTCTAGGATGGTCTAGAAGGAAAATAGGCATATCTGAAACTTGCAAATAAAAAGAAGAGGTTAAAATGGGGGACTCACCCAGAAAACCACAATCCAATATGTTCTTCTGCCCATTTTAACATTTCCCTTTCACTCATTTATTTTGTCAGTAACTTGTACGATCTTTGAGTAGGAGCCTCTGCTGGAAGCATCAGCCAAGAGTTTGGAACCAACCTCATTCCATTAAAAAGCCGCTCACACACACACACACACACAGACATTATCACAAACAGTGAAGTTGGAATTGCCATTCAGTGTAATATGTATGTCTTTGGGATATTGGTGGAAATGCAGAGTATTAGGCTAAAATAATTTCTTTACACAAGGGATACTGGCTAAAATCATAGTCAAAGACAATGGCTAGGCTAAGATTTGAACCCAAGATACCAGAGCAGTGCAGCAGCATCACTAACCATTCCTCCAACAAGCCATCCTAGTATAGGTGTACAGTAAAATACTTTGGCATAGTAATTATTTAAAAAGAGCCAATCATAATTTAAATTGTGAATAAAAGTAAAAGTTTGAGCTGACATTTGTTCTTTATTTACAACTTACATAGCCAGACAAAAATCCCAAACTTCTACATTTTTGTTACCTGCAGTTGAAGAAATGCCTGACAGTATCTCCTACAACTAATTGAAATTCAGCAAAATGTAAAACTATTGGTAAAAATGAGGCACAATCAAGGAGAAAGAATACAGAACTGAACACCTAAAGTGACCCAAATATGTGTATAATCCTCTGCCTTCAGCAATTCCTGCTGGGTTTGTTAACTTCCCTGAAGCAAACACAAAAGTACTCCCAACAATCTGTGCATTCAGGTCTCATTAGAACAGCAATACTCTGTTGTGCTAACTCTGTTTCCTGCTTTCTCTCCTGTCTGCGTATTCATTTATCTAGGCATCACTTACAGTCAATATAGGCTAACTGCAAATACATGAACATGAAGTGTAGCTTATTTTCCTACAGTAATTGACACAGCATTCAAGATGTTTTACGGTTTAGCTCAGTTAGTAAAAATAAGTACTCAAGATATGTTTTTATTTTTTTATTTCAATCTAATACTGGAAATAATATGCCATAGTAAGTAACATTGCCACTTCACGAGACTTGTGCTGTGCTGATTCCCTGCTGGGGTATAACTTCCCTCTCACTATTTAACACAATTTTTGTTCCTGGCTTCCAAGAGTTATATTTCAACTGCTTATGTCTAAAACCTATGGAAAAACGACTACATTCAGCACAAACTTTGATTTTATGACCACAGCCCAGATAATTTCCTATTTATAGTGACAAAATAAGGGAATTTTTATCTTTTCGTTCATGCGGTCTAATAAAGAACAACACTTGCATGGTAAATAAACAAAGACAGTCAAAACCACTCAAAAAGATTCAGAAATGAGTAGGTTTTCTAGATTTGTGACTGTACTGCAAATCGCTTTCTCGAAGAAGTCCCCAAATGTTGTCCCCCATCATGTTTTCGTTATACTGTCCTTGGTAACGACGTTCAAAGTCCAGTATATCGCTCGCCTTGCTCCTTTGAGTAAGCTCCCATGTTCTCCATGAATTTGTCAAGATGAGCATCAAGGATATGGACATTCTGCATCCCATTTTGGCGTAATTCTTTCTGAGAGTCCGAACCAACTGCACATAGTTTTCAGCCTTGTGATTACCCAGGAAGCCGTGAACCACTGCAACAAAACTGTTCCAAGCCGTTTTCTCCGTTCTGTTCAGCAGCTTGGCAAATTGATAGGATCCACCATGCAGAAGTAGCAGTTGCTTGAGTGGTCAGTCAGTTGCCACCAAATTCGCGGGATAGCAAACTTCATGGCTCTCTTTTCTCCCCTGTACCAACCTTCAAGAGTTTTCTTGCAATATTCGCATGTGAAATGAGGTGCATAGGGCTTGTCTTGATCCCCGACAGGCATGCCGAAGTATGCCTTGTAGGCCTCGCACATCTTACGACATGCTTTCACGGAATACTTTCTTGCTCTTGTCTGTATAAATTGTCCACAGACGTAGCAAAATGCATCTGCTGGGTGCAAGCAACCTCTTGATGCCATCTAAATCAAATCAAAAAAATAACATAAACCGAAATGTTGGTTCGAGTCACCTGTGCTTTTATACTTGTATGACTACTATCGGACAGTCCGAGAACGTTCTAGAAAGTTCTAAAAGTTTCTTGAAAGTTCTAGATAATTCTGGAGGATTCTGACAGTTCAAGAATATTCTAGAAGACTACTCAGTGTTGAATGCGAATTGAGAATTTTCTCGAAAACAGCATATTGTAATCTTTTTAGTTAGCCAATAAAAGGTGTAATTTTGCTTGGCTCTTCTCTATATTCATAATGGCTAACACGGTACAACACCCTAGTACTATAGACATACAAGACACCGAAATGTACCGCTACTACATGGAATTGAAGACCTGGTGGAAGAAACTGGCACACAAGGACAGCATATTGTAATCTTTTTAGTTAGCCAATAAAAGGTGTCATTTTGCTTGGCTCTTCTCGAAAACAGACAAATTTCAAAATATCATTGTCCTGATCACAAAAGCAAAGTTTTTGTGGAGCAACAGCTATTTTCTATTTTTTTTAGGCATAATGGGTTAGGAAAACACACTTTGTACCCAGGTACAAAATAAAAATAAAAATTTGTTACATAGTGTTATACGTTCTTCACACAGTTTGTATGGATAACCTAAGAGGATGTTGATTTTCTCCAACAGTTCAAACTCAAACAGGTCCATTGATAAATCTAAATTGATCCAATTATGAATAAGTGTGTTCTTTCATGGAGTAATATCCATTCCAGGTTTGGCTCCTACCTTGAACCTGATGCCATGATTGGCTAAAACATTCCTATGATCTTGTCCTGGGTTTAAAAATAGGTGGATTACAGTACAACAATTTGGAGTTTTTTCAGTTTAGACATGAAAGTGATTCTTTTTTTTCATTTTCACTTTTCAGAATCTGTAGTATGTGTGTAATCCGATTGACATATTGTATGTAACATATATATATACAGTATGACAATGACTTGGAGAATAGTGAACTGGCACTGATTTGAAAAATGGTGATCAGCAAATTTAGAAATAAGTACATCATATGTGACAATGCATTCACTCGCTGGACCAAGTGCCATCATTGACTTCAACATGAGAGAAAAAATGTAAAAGACTTGGTAATATCAAACCATAAATAATTACTAAAATTAATTAAAAAGCAATGTAAGAGAGTAATATAAAATAATTTCAGCTGCAGGATTACCATGAGTGTGCTGCACTAACATAATGAGACTTCAGCATTGATTTAAATGGTGAGACCAATGGGGCTTCTCAAATATATGAGGCATATTGCATAGTTTGCCTTCTACAGCAGTTTTCCAAGGAATATTAAGAATATTACATCAACAATTAAACAGAACTATGTATGTCATTTAGCCACCTGTCTAAGAAGGTTACTTTGCAAGCACTAAAATAGTGGCAGTGGCCCCAGGAAAGAAACAGTTCAGAGCAGGAAGGTGACTACAGTCAGCAAACCCCCTGCAACAGCTGTCCAGTGGTCTAGATTCATAAAATCAACATCTATTGATCACAAAGCATCTCCTTCATCCACCAATTTGTAGTCTTTAGCAAAGTCAAGTAGTGGAATGTGTTATAGGAATCTTGTGTACAAAGTAACACATTGGCATCAAAGGCTACACAATAAAAAGTAAATGGTCACACAGAATTCAGTTTCCTTTGTAGCTTGTTTTTTTCACTTCCTGAAGAGGAAATAACCAAAGTCTGTATTGTGGGGTAGGGTAATATCTATTATGGGGGGGGAGGTGAGGGGGTTCTTTTAATCTGTTTCTCCTTTATTAAAATTGAATTTGTTCATTCATTTACTTTAGCAAGCCAGCTGATTATAAATGTGGATGCTCATACAAAATCACTTTAAAAGCCCAGTAAAAGTTGCCAATCCAACAAAGAATTCACAAGAGAAAACCCACTCAGCCACACGGATAACGTTTAAACTCCATCCAGACATTGCCTATAGCTCTGTGGCTACAAAGCAAGCCATTATACCAAGGTGCCTAACCAGTTTATTATTATCTCTTTTATAAGCTATACAGTACATCTTTTTTTTTTTTTTATAAAATATAACCTTTTTTTCTGTGTACTGTACAAAAATTTAAAGACAGATCTGTAATCTGAGATATCTGCCCTATTTTTGATTTGTTGGGTTTTTAACTTAGCACAAGTCAGCACAGCTCACAAATTAAAAACGGTCATAGGGGAGCACAAAGACACAGCTGAAGCAGCAGCAGAATTAATAAGTCTGCCACTAGCTGAGAGAGAGAAAGCAACTCCACATCAGGTGTAATTATTCAGTAACTCACTAGTAACAGGCTCTTCAAACAACAGTCTTGCAGTGCCTTATTTCTATTATCGCCATGCTATCATAGCTACAAAGCTGCATCGACTTGTGATTAAATCTGTATTCTAACAAATGGCTCCAGTGACTGTTGCTTTGTTTAGTTATTTACACCAGCTTCCTTACACGCCAATTTGGTTTTTTTTCACCCAATTGGAGAGTTCAGGAAAGAACTTAGCAAATGTTATGCCAGAATAATTTTGATAAGTCTTATTATGTACTATATTATTACAGGCTTAAGTCAGGTGTTAAAGACTTTTAATCAGAAAATATTAGTTTGAGTTGGAAATTTCCTGAAGGATGGGTTGTCTAAGCAGAAGGGTCGCGCATGTGGCATGAGACAGAGAAAAAAGCCTAACATGGGTCAACCCACAAGGGTTGTCAGGTATGGTATGTAATGTCCTAAAAAGAAATCACCAGGGGCTCCAGACTGATAGGGTGATTAAGGCAAAAAGCCAACTCCACCCATTAGGACAATATGCAAAAGCGGAGAAACACATGGTTGAGAAGGATGCTGCTACACATTACAACCAGGTGGCTTTGGATAGCCCGTCTCCTGTCTCTTTAAGCTAATGAATGTGTATGGGCATAGTTCTATAGGCTGCCAGAGAGCACTTTGGCCTAGCAGCCCAAGGATTTCTTATGCAATCTCTAATCATATATGGGATTACTGGAATGACCTCAGAAGTTAACCCCTTAAATGAAGAGGGTGAGAAGATGAACTGAGGTTGAGCTCTATCAATACCTAATTGGGTTAGGGCAAACACTTGACTACAGATAGGTGGTGTGGTTAGAGATTTAGAGGGAGACGATAAGTGTTGCTAATAAGTGAGCCACACCACTTAGTCATGTAAGAAATAAGTGATTATGCAGCCAGTAGATGAGTCTGGTTTTGGGGTTAATTGATCTCGTTGTTTTTCTAGGTCTAATAATCTACCACATTTGTTTGGAGTTCATGACTTCATTATTTTTTAGGTTTACTGCAGATTTAGCTGCTCAATTTCAAAATAATATCAACAGTATAGGAACCACAAGAAATGTAATTTTACTTTAAAGATAGAATCTGCATGTATCCACAGATCAGCAGGATTAAGATTTTAAGATTTTGTCCTCTATTATATTTTGTATGTACATTGGGTTTGAATTGTACCCCAGGCACTACCTACATGGGGTTTGCCATTTCCCTCCATGTTTAAATCAAGTTTTTTCTTGCATTCTTAACACTAGAATCCCTGAAGCCTATAAAAAAGCTTGTAATTCTGGGCCACCTTAACTTTTTCAGGGCTGATGTCGACTTTTGTCAAAATTCAGGAATAGAGGACTGTAACTGGCTGTAAACTGCGAAAAAACTCGACTTTTCGACTCTCTTTGCTAGAAGGAAAGTTACATAGCTTTACTGATTTAACCTCAATTCCCTACGCGTGTGTGAGCAGTGAACAGCAAACAACCTCTAAAATGGCATCAATATCTGGCGAGAGATCAAAGCGAACGTGCAAAGCAAAATGCTCTATGGATGTTTTACGTACATTGAATAGGACTCCCGACTTGTCGGATTTCAAGTTTAATGCAAGTGATCTGGAGATGGAGATAAAAAAAAACGAAAGTGAGGTACCTGCATCATCTGATCGGTCCCCAGCTGATCTTGGTGATGAACACTTTCGCGTAGCTGATGCGCCTACAGCAGCATTCACCTGTGAGGACCACCACGTATGATGACAACAGGTACAAACCATATTGTGCCACATTGCCACCCACCTGCTTTGCAAAGACAGCCAGGCAGCCGACCCACTGTGCATTCCTGCTGACCATCGAGGCGCTCCCACCCTGCCACTGCTGCCAGAGATGCCAAATATGTGCCAACAGCAGCCACAGCACATAGCAATAAACGTTTTATGTTGATTCATCTATGAAACTATTGCTTTGTGTGCTTTTCAGAAAGTTGAGTTTTTTGGAAAAATATTCAGCCCTCAAAGAGTTAAATTCCTTTGCATCTCTCCATTAGCATCTTTTGTTTTGTAAATGTTTCGATCAGCACAAGCAGCAAGCAGCCTGCTATCCCATCCCCCCTCCGTCACAGCTCAAGTCAAACAAAAAGTTCTCCCAGCTCAAGTCTGTTTTTTTGGGTGTGGAGTTGTCTGGAGTTGTATAGCGTAAATAATATATCGTTATTTGGAACACGTGCATTTCATATGTGTTCCGTGTCTACAACGATCTATGTAAATGTAAGATGACAGGAAATGAAAGGCAAGAAATATTAAACAAATACCTAAAATAGAAACTTTTTTCATGTTTCAGCACTAATGACAACATTTTGACATGAAGTGTATAATGTGTGTTGGACTGAAGTCCAAATATCAAATAAACACTTTCACAAAGGTACAAGTATAAAAAAACACACGCACTTTAATCTATACTAATAACTGACTGACTGACTGACTGACTGACTGACTGACTGACTGACTGACTGACTGACTGACTGACTGACTCACTCACTCACTCACTCACTCATCACTAATTCTCCAACTTCCCGTGTAGGTAGAAGGCTGAAATTTGGCAGGCTCATTCATTACAGCTTACTTACAAAAGTTAGGCAGGTTTAATTTTGAAATTCTACGCGTAATGATCATAACTGGAACCTACTTATGTACATATATACTGACCATAGCCTGCAGCTCTGTCGCCGTGTGAGGCGGAGTTGCGTCTCTCATCGTCATGCCTCCCATGTAATTGAGTGCCTGCCCATATAAGGCCGTCCATCAGCGGCAATCCAATAGAAACAGTCTACAGCTAAATATTCCCGGGTTTAGGGCTGTGCTTATGGAAACAAAGATGAGATGGTCAGGGTGGTGTTTGGCACTCTTAAGTGCTGGGTCTTAGCTAACATTAAATAAAGCCGTGGACATCACACAAGATAGCACAAGCACAGCTCAGAACCTTCGATGCATGTAGTCCGAGCGGCTCACGTGAACTGACTGTGAACGCAGTATGCAGACAAAAAGCAAGAGCTCCAAAGAGCACTGAACAAAAAAGCATTATACAATTGAGAAGGCAGCAAAAGAATATGAAGCGAGTGACACATACAAGCATATTCATAAGTGCAGCTACTGCGGAAACAAAGCACACGGTGGAAAAAGTCAATGTCCAGCTAAAGGAACACAGTGTAAAAAAAACCTGTGCATGCAGTCTGTGATGTCTCAAATAAAGAGGAAGACGAGCTGTTTATTGATGCATTAAGAAAGGAACTGATAAATGAAACCTGATATCTTTACAACGGTTGACAAACACGGAATGTAACTTGAACACAACACATCCTCCAAATACAAACCTGATTGAAAGAAATAATGATAATCAAATCCTTGATGACAGCAACATTCATAACAGTTATAAAACAATTACATTGACAATCATGTTACGTTGTTTTTAAAATGTTCCCTTTTCTTTTTCATAACTTCTTTAACACACTACTTCTCCGCTGCAAAGCGCGGGTATTTTGCTATATATATATACCCCGATCTACATACGGTCAAATAAACAAACCACATGCAGTGGCGCAATGCAAGAGGCTTTGCCTCTAGTTCTGCTGTCTGAGGTTCGATACCCGAGAAGGGGTGCAGTGAGTGTGTACGCCTGATGAGACCAGAATTAGGGTGAAACACGTGTCACATACTCTTTGCATTATTTGACAGTAAAACTATTTCAATATATATATACACATATATTATATATACACACACACATACATATATATCAGCGCTTCCCAATTCATTTTACCCTCGCACCCCCTGTGACGGACGATGCCGATTTCGTACCCTCTTGGTTTGAGAAGTATGAAAAAATATGAGGTTAACGAAGAAAAGCAGATCACCAATTGAAGCTTTATGAATAATGGATACTTTATTTGCCATCAATAATTGTTTTGGTAAAGCCATACTAAAGCCATGACTAAATTTAACTTGCATTCCTACCAAAGATATTTCTGTCGACTAAATAAAAATTACTTATATTTAAAATTTAAATAGAACTTGAACGGATACGATGTGCATGTAAGAGCGGAAGTCATCCGTTTTAACAAGCAGCGTATTGCACTGATACGAAATAGCCTGCCCATTTAATTATTTAGGAATGGATAGATAAATTAAGATTTTGTACAAATAATGTTTTTCATTTTTCTTCCTCGATGGATTCTGGCACCGCCAGCAACAGCTGCTCGCACCCCAAAGGGTATATATATATATATATATATATATATATATATATATATATATATATACATATCTGTATGTATGTGTGTATATATGTAGATATGTATATATATATATATATATATATATATATATATATATATACACACGCATCACACACGCATGGGAGGCAGCTAAAGGGCTTGAGTGAAGGCAGTTCGAGGCATGCCGGGTGTGGCAGAGTGCACTGACTCTTTTCTCCCTTGCCTGTAGACCATCCCCGGGATTTCACCTGGATCTCCTGACATCACTTCCGGACTGAGCCAATGGAAGTCGGCCACACCAGCTCCAGTCCCTCTGATGTCACCTCCGCTATGAGCCAATGGTGGAAGACCACGTGCCAGATCCATATGACCTCACTTCCTGTCTCCCCTTTAAAACCTGCCCCTTTTCCTTTGTTTCCTCAGTCTTGTTTTGGACTCGTTGAATGCACTTCAGTGCTCTGTATTTTGAAAAACGACTTTTGCAGCCAGGATACCACAATATACGGGTGGCTGCCCCAACTCTTTATCTGTCCATGTCTCGTTCTTGTGACAGTGGCGTAGTCGGCAGGATGGAGAAGTCCCGAAGAGAAGGGGACAGGACCTGCAATATACCCAGGTGGGAGCGCATCGGGCCGAGTATTCAGGCGGGAGGGTGCCCGTGGTTCGGCGTGACCGGTGCGGGCTCCGCCCCAGCACTCATAACTAGGCCATCTGGAGAGGCCAGGGTGTGCGGGTGGGGCTCACAGAATTGGGCTGCCCTGGAGGGGGAGGCAAAGGGACTCAGTATGCTCTCTTGGGGAGAGTGCCTGCCTCCCTGTGAAACCAAAGCCCCATTTACCACCTAGGGGTGCCCCAGACTGGCAGGTGAATAAAATAAAAATGGAGGTTGGACCCTGAGCGCCACCAACAAACAAGCCTGGTCCTTATGGGCAATGGTAGGGCATTGGCTACGCCATTTGAAAACACGCCTACCAAATAATAGAGCAGGTAGCTTGCTATCTGCTCCTGGAAGCGCTTCCCGTGGCTTCACCCAGCCGGTTTGGGGCAGCAGTTTAAGAACATGTCTGAGCTCATAGAGCTTATGGAGACGCAGAGGGCGGCCTCACACTCTGGGGAGCAGAACCGCCCTCATGTCAAACTCAGCCGGGTATGTTCAAGACCTAGCCCCTCCCTGTACAATCCGGAGCTCAGTATTGGCGTCCGCGGCCGCTGGGCGCAAACCGCTTGGAGGCAGGAGGAATGCAGGTGGAGGGCGAGGAGGGGTTGGTGTGCTCTGGCTAATCCGTTGGCGGTCCCACATACTGGCGTGGTGATCGCCAACGGACACAAGACCACCGGTTTGTTCGACTCCGCAGCAACATTTCTATTGTTGCCCGCCGCTTTGTGCAACCGCAACAGTGGCTAAAATTTAAGACCGGTATAACCTGTGTCCACGGAGACATCCGCTGGTACAGGTCCGCCGCTGTGTCATCAGTTACGGAGGGTCAGTTCAGAACTCACCGTAGCGTCCTACCTGATCCTCCACACCCGGTGATACTAGGGCGGACTGGTCTAAAATCAAAAGCGGTGAGACACATACCACTCCCGGGTTAATTTGGGCCTCGTTATGGACGGAGATAACCCGTCTCAAGCTGCCTCCACGCCGTGTAATCAGCCGGCAGAGAGAGACGGCGTCGCCCTGACTGACGTGGCAACTCCCGGCCGTCGCTGGCTAACACGCCATCCACCAACGCCGGCGGAGCGGAGGAAACCACGCCCATTGAGGTCGACGCTGACCCTCTCTCCGTGTTGCGGTTCCAATTTAAAGAAACGCCGGCTTCTTTTAGAAGGGAGCAATGGAATGATGACTCCCTGAAGTTTGTAAAAAATGCAGTGGTCCTTGTCAATGGCCAGCGCACTAATCAGTCGATGCCACAGGGCCCCTACTTTGTGCTAGATAATGACCTCCTTTACCGTGTAGCAATGCATGACGGGCAGGAGACGAGGCTGCTGCTAGTGCCGCGTACCTTCCGGCGGCAGGTCTGCGAGCTAGCACACGCCCACCTCCTAGGTGGCCACCTGGGCACCAAAAACTCTGGAGCGGATCAAGCTCCGCTTCTACTGGCCAGGAATTAATGAGGAGGTTCGCCGCTTTGGCGCTTCCTGCCCGGAGTGTCAACTGCGACAAATTCCTAGGAGGGACCGTGCTCCTCTTGTTCCTATTCCACTGATTGACGCTCCTTCCACAGAATCGGGTCGACCTGGTGGGACCCTGGAGCCCTCAGCCCGAGGACACAAGTACATTTTAGTCCTCGTGGATTACGCTACACGATACCCGAAGCTGTTCCGTTGCGCTCAGCTACCTCTAAAGCCATCGCACGGAATTACTAGGGTATTCGTGGGGATCCCCAAAGAAGTCTTGACAGACCAGGGGACCCCTTCACCTCGGAAACGTTCAAGGAGACTGCCAGATTACTGAAAATAAAGCATTTAAAGACCTCGTGTATCATCCTCAAACCGACGGATTAGTAGAGAGGTTTAATCAAACTCTCAAGCAAATGCTGCGTAGGTGGTCAGCGAGGATGGAAGGAACTGGGATCAGCTCCTCCCCTCGTCCTTTTGCCTATCGGAAGTCCCACAAGCCTCCACGGGTTCTCCCCTTTGAACTACTGTATGGGCGACAACCTCGGGCATATTAGATATTTTGAAAGAAGGCTGGGAAGAAGAGGCTCTTCCCTCCACAAACATACTGGAGTATATCGCGCAGTTACGATAGATTTGGAAAGATTCGCCTGTCCTTAAAAGTCACATGGAGGAGGCTCAAGCAGCACAGGCCGGTACTACAACCGCTGCACGCCTCTTCGGGAGTTCCGCCCGGAGATCGGGTCATGGTCCTAGTGCCTACCTCCCACTCTAAATTGCTTGCCCACTGGCAGGGCCCCTACGGTTAAGGAGAGGAAGGGACTGGTCGACTATTTGGTGAGTCAACCCAATCGCCGGCCAAAGGAGCGGGTTTATCATGTGAACCTGCTGAAACCGTGGAAGGACAGGGACCCCGATCCCTCCTCCGCCAGCCCCGCCACTCTTCGCCACACACACGACCTTAACTTCGCACGGACTTAAGTCCCAGACAGCGGCAGGAGCTGGAAACAGTTATCCGGACCGTTCGGGAGGTAGTCAGTGAGAACCCGGAAGGACCTCTCTGATTGAGCACAACATCGTGACAGAGCCCGGGTTGTTGTCCGAGAACGCCCGTATCGCCTTCCCGAGGCAAAAAGGCTGAAGTGGAGCTTGAGATCAAGCGCATGCTGGAGCTAGGTGTGATTGAGGAAAGTTATAGTCCCTGGTCCAGCCCCATTGTGCTCGTCGGTAAGCCTGACGGAAGTTGGAGGTTCTGCAATGACTTCCGCCGGCTTAATCAAGTCTCCCAATTTGATGCTTATCCAATGCCACGCTGGACGACCTCCTCGAGAGGCTTGGACAGGCTCAATACCTGACCACACTTGACATGACGAAAGGGTACTGGCAGGTTCCTTTAACGGACTCCGCGAAGGAAAAAAACGCGTTTAGTACCCCTAGCGGACACTGGCAGTATCGTGTCCTTCCATTTGGGTTACACGGGCTCCAGCAACCTTTCAGCGCCTGGTGGACAAAGTGCTTCGCCTCATAACTCATACAGTGCTGCCTACCTGGATGACGTGGTCATCTATTCCAGCACATGGAAGGAACACCTACAGCATGTCCAAGCGGTATTATGGACACTTGGTGAGGCGGGCTCGGATTAATCCCAAGAAATGCTTCTTGGATTAAGCGAGGCCAAATATTTAGGCTACCTGGTGGGTCGGGTACCGTAAGGCCACAGTGCTCCAAAATTGATGCCATTCTGAAATGGCCCGTCCATGAACCAAGCGGCAGGTCCAAGCCTTTCGGTTAGCGGGTACTACCGCCGGTTTGTACCCGGTTTTGGAGAGAGCGGCGCCTTGACTGATTTAACAAAGAAGAGGGCCCGAACATTGTGGCATGGACTGAAAAACAGGCGCTGCATTTGGTGACTTAAAGCAGGCCCTTACGCCCACACCTGTTTTGATGGCACCTAACTTTTCTTTGCCTTTCATCCTCCAGACGGACGCTTCGGACACAGGCCTGGGCGCCGTGCTGAGCCAAAGCGTCGATGGTGTGGAGCACCCCATCATGTTCCTGAGCCGGAAACTGTTGGACCGGGAGACCAGGTATGCTGCGGTGGAGAGGGAGGCTCTGGCGATTAAATGGGCGATTACTCAGCTGAGGTACTACCTGTTGGGCCGGGAATTCACCCTTGTCACGGACCATGCACCTCTACAGTGGATGGCCCTCCACAAGGAGTCGAATCCGCGGGTCACCCGGTGGTTTCTTGACCTACAGCAGTACAAGTTTTCGCTCGTTCATCGTCGGGGCGCTCTCCACGCCAACGCTGATGCTCTTTCTCGGGTTCACGACCTCTCGGTTAGGTCGCCCGCCCGCCGGGTCTGGGCTAAGGGGGCCTTGTCACACACGCGCATGGGAGGCAGCTAAAGGGCTTGAGTGAAGGCAGTTCGGAGGCATGCCGAGGTGTGGCAGAGTGCACTGACTCTTTTTCTCCCTTGCCTGTAGACCATCCCGGGGATTTCACCTGGATCTCCTGACATCACTTCCGGGACTGAGCCAATGGAAGTCGGCCACACCAGCTCCAGTCCCTCTGATGTCACGTCCGGCTATAAACCAATGGTGGAAGACCACGTGCCAGATCCATATGACCTCACTTCCTGTCTCCCCCTTTAAAACCTGCCCCTTTTCCTTTGTTTCCTCAGTCTTGTTCTGGACTCAGTTGAATGCACTTCAGTGCTGATTTTTGATAAAACGACCTTTTGCAGCCAGGATGCCACATTATACGGGTGGCTGCCCCAACTCTTTATCTGTCCATGTCTCGTTCTTGTGACAATGTATATATGTGGATGTATGTGTATATATATTGTGGAGCAACCCGGACACAGACAGGTGGACATGTTGTTCTTTAACCACCACACATTTATTTACAATTATGTACAAATATAATGGTCACTAAGACCCAGTCAATTGTGCACAAAAACACCCCAATACTCAGTCCTGGCCACAAATGCCTTCTCTTCGGGCCACTTCCACACTCTCCTCGTGCCTCGTCCTACTTCCACCCGACTCTAGCCTTGAATGAAGGGAGATGGCCCCTTTTATACATGACCCGGATGAGCTCCAGGTGCTTCCGACACTCCCCCGGGACGCCGTGAGGGACCGGAAGAGGGTCAGAGCCCACCCTGGATCACGTGGGGGCCTCCTTCCTGGTTGCTCTGGGGACCACGGATACAGGGCATGGAAGCTCCACCCTGTAGGGGCCCGTGGTCACCGCCAGGAGGCGCCCCAATGCCTTGGGGACCTGTTACCCCAGCACTTCCGCCACACCAGGGTTTGATTCCAGACGATTCCTAGATTTAACATTTTGAATAATGAGCTGCTCTTATTGTTACCATTATGGAATAAAAACATACATTTGATTTGAGTCTGTAACAGCTGGTGTAAATTTATGGTATTTGTACAAGGTTCAGTTTTATTCTCTCAGTCACATTCACGCTCCGCCTGATCTGACAATGCTGTTTTCAAATAAAGACGTGCTTTAACACAGGTGAACTCAAATGAGTGTTGGGGCATAGCAGTCTGCTAGGTTAAGGTTAATTTGTTAGTAGAGAGTTAGGGAGCGCTCCATGATTAACCTACACCACACCATAGATGGTTCCCATGTTACGTATAATGCTGATGGAACAGGTATTGGCAACCAGTAACCTTGAATTTAAATAAAAGACGTGAATGGAAAAACTATCCTGAAAAATCAAGACAGCATTATCAGTTAGTGAAACACAACCTTAGGAAGGAAAACCAAATAAGAGTCGACAGAACAACATTCTGCATATGCATGGTTATCATCTTACTCTTTCATTATTTTCTCCAGTAACAGAGAAATACTCCACACCAGGCACAGCATATTCTTTTAAACTAGGAATGCAGAGAAATCAGCTTTTGTATTATGGCCTTGCTGGCTGCAGGTCAGCGCTCCTGCTCTCTATCAGGGAAAGGGTAAATTATGTGTGCCTTTTTCCTTTTTTGATTAACCAGATTCTTTTTTATTGTGCATTCTTTTTGAATAAAAGAACTTATTAGGCTATTCTGTCCTTTTTCCTGCAGACAACAAATAATTGAAAAATCTGTTTCCTTGAAATAAAGGGCTGTTCATAAAGGTTTCTTGCTTATAGTGTATATCTTTTTTTGACAACAGATGACTGATCTGTCTCCACATGAAGTAGGATGAAAGAGGACACAGTAAAACAACTAATACGCAAGTCTATGCTGTAATGCTTTAAAATCTACACTGTATGCAAAGCAACAACTCCCGAAAACCTGTTTAACAATTAACAGACATTTTTTTTTCCAATTAGTACTGCATGCTATTAGGACTGCAGATACACAACTTTGAAATAAACAATCCCAGCTTCTGTTATACTGTGCATATTTTGAATTAGACCAAAGCAGACAGTTTTATTACTCTTAAATTAGACTGTTTCTCCTGCATACAGCAAGCTGATATAGTCATGAGATAGAGCTATTGAGTTAAAAAACAAAGCAAGTTTTCTAGAAGCATTGCAGAGCACATATTTTGGGCTGTGACAGTGCTCTTTTTTAGAATCTAAAACATCTTGAAACTTTGAAATCTTAGTTAATAGATAAGATATTTCCATTCGTCATTTATGTATTAAGATTTGGTCACCAAAAATTCTTACAGTACCCAAGCTGGTTTTGGTTATATTTGCATTTATACAGGGTATCATACTCCTATGCCTATTTTTAGCTGGTGAAACTTCAGTTTATGTTTAAGATACTTAAGCTTACAATCTCTGTTGTGCAGAATTGTAATAAATTGACCATATTTTAATATGTTGTGTTTTTTTTAACCAGTTAAAGAACACATTTCTTTGTTTAACATGAAAGGATAACAGGATAAAAAAGATGATTTACTCACTATTACAACTAACAAATGGAAATTTTGTGTATATATTTATTTTTTTGTTTCCTGAGCCCATTTGTTGTGATGAAGGGTCATAGAGACTGCAGCATATGCCAGCAGCATCCGCTGTATGGTGGGAATCAGTCTCGTTTGAAGCACCAGTTACTCATGAGGGGCATTCAATCTCACATCTACCATACATGGGGAAAATTATAAGATGTCAGTCCCCTCAAGCTGTACTTCTTCAGGATGTGGGAGGAAATCGGAGCAACAACAGGTAATCCAACATACATAGGGCAAACGGGCAAATTCCACACAGACAGGTCCAGAATACTTGATATGTTAGGCAGAAGTACCACTGGGTCACCATGTGCTATTAAAGATGTAACTAGTTATTGTATACAATAAAAAAACGGAACAGAGTCAATCATTAACCTCAATTTACTGTATTATTTAATTAAAAATTAAAATAAAAAACAAAACTAAACATGGGCACATGCTTGTAGTGGGTAATTTATGGCATAGGTTATGATAACTACTGTATAATGACTAGCTAAAGTGCTGAATTTCCTTCTATTTTAAACTCTAACAGAAATGCACTTTTAACACATAGAATATGAAGTTATTATTTGAAACAGCCTTACACGCTTAAAATCTAACATACACGTTATACACTTTTGTAGTAAGAAACCTTACATTTTGTTTGACTGAAAATACTGAATGTTTATTTGGAGAGATTGGTGCTTACAGTTTATATACAAGTTACAAAGTCTGCTAATTTTAATTTTTTCCATTATTGTGGCTGCTTACATGTGCATTCATAACTATGTCTGTTTTTCTTTATCGTAGTATCTCCTCCTGCTACATGATCATATTTTCCTTAGTTGATAATTTAAAAAGTCTTAGTTGCAGTGGTGAGGTACCTATTTTTCTTTTTTTCTACTTTTTATATTTCACTTTTTCTCTTCTTCATTCTCCTCAGCCACACACCTAGCTAATTTACTATTTAGTCATATTGTTGTTCTTTATTTTCAAGTTTAAAAGTAGAATTTCCAACATAATAACCTATACCGTAAGAAATGTAGTGTAATACAGAAGGGTACAATTATTTTTGGTATATTGAATTCATGTGATTATATGTGCTTATATATATGTGTGTGTGTGTGTGTGTGTATCCAACATGGATTTTTTTTTAACTTCTCAAAGTTCCTGTACAAGTTTTATAGATGTTACTGCTTTAAACAGTGTTTCCACGTGAGTATGCTTGGAGTTCAAATATGTCATTTGCTCTTTGGTGTTAGCATATGTTCTTCCATTTGAAATTAAATAAGTTAGTTCTGACAGTAGATGTACAGATTGATATACAGTATTACTACTTCTTTCACTGTTGATACTGTAGGCATCAGTTTCATTTTAAACACTCTCAGAGAATCAATTTATAATTTATGCTTCTTTTATATGCACCAAACCTCTGTAGAGTTACACAGTATTCTCAGACATAAGAAAATGAGTCATTTATGCTGTTTGTTCAAGGCTATAAAGTCCAGTTCCTTAGCTGATACGGTACTCCAATGTTCTGGCTGTGCCCTTGTGTGCATTCACCGTATTCAAATAAAAATACCAATAAGAAAAAAGATAGCCATGTTAATACATTCTTAGTTAATCAGCTGTATGTACTGAGTATTTAAATTTACGTATTTGACAGTTAATTGCCTGAGTGTTAGAATTGTGGAAGTAAAACAAATAAAAAGCATTTAATCTGAGATTACCCTTTTATTGGAAAAGCTTTGTTGTAGTTTGTACCATTCACCTAACCACATTTATGGTGTAAATGAAATGTGCAGAGTATTCCAAGGTGTCAATTATGCCCAGCAAGGTGCATCCGTTGATCCCTGCTCAAAAATTATTCAACTTGACAGATCTGATTGGACCTGTGCAACAAATGAAGCGTTTAGTAACATTTGCCCCTAACTGAATAGTCTATCGAATGAGCAGGTCTCCAAGCAATAAGGCACCAGTCCAAAAAATAAAAATCTCTAAATCTGTGACTGATGTGTAAAAATTGGAAAATTAGATACTCTGATAAGTTCATAATGAGCAACAAATGGTATTCCTGGTGTATGGCTTTGTGTTGTGAAAACAAGAAACAGAATATGTATTGTTCCGTGAAACCTGCAAGTGTTTTGGTATTGTGCAAACTGATAAGGACTGTGGTATAGAAAAAGTGCTTTAAATTTGTTATTTTGCTTTAGGTTATATCACATATTTTAGTGAAGCATTTACTGTCAACTGACCTATGTTTAATGAAATCTGAAGTTATAAAATGATATTAAAACCAAACAAGTAAACCATTTAATGCAAATAATTGCATTGAAAACCCCCAGAGAGAAAAAGGAAAACATATTTAAAAATGTATGGTTTACAAAGTAAAAATGCATAATTTTTCAAAATATTAATGTAATAAATTTTAATTCATGGTAAAGGAAAGGTTTCTAAGTAATACGTTTTTCCAGAAGGTGTCATCCAAGATCTTCTTTATCCAGAGAATGCATAGGTGTTACTCTGTTAAATAAAACTGAATCTTTTTCATGTCAAATTCTAATTGTCACTATGGTGTTTAGGAAAAAATGTATAATCTGTCATACAACATTAACAATGACTTCTCTGTTGTCAAGAAAGATACAGTACATATTTTAAAAATACTGCACATGTATAATTTGGGAATTAAAATCAATTATGTAAATGTCATAAAAGTGAAAATTGCCAATCATGGGTTGATGCACATTGTCTCCGAGCCATTTATAGCATTATGTGTGTTTTCCCTGCTGTTACTCATATTATTAGAATGAAAGATTTATTTTGTTTAAACTGAATGAGATTCGGGCTTCCTTGTTCTTATTGAAGTTTAAATGTTCATGCTTATTTATTTTTAAATGAGAGGAGTTTACCAATAAAAGTCCATTTGTGTACTTGTGTCACATTGCCCAGATAATTGAGAGTCATTTCAAAAGCAATTTATTAATTGCAATGAAAATTCCCTTGCAAAAAAAGTTCTAACATGCCTACACCTTTTAAATCAGATTTGGTTTACCATGAAAATTATAATATTTCTCCCATTTTTTCCTAGTTAGGGTCATGGGAGTAATACAGTGAGGTGGTCTGGCTGGGCCATTATGTCCCTAGGAACTTACTGCAGACTGTTCTGGAGAATTCCAGACTAGCACAAGAGGCTCTTCAGTAAAGATCTCCTGTTTTTCATTGAGATCATTCAATAGTGTGAGTCTAGCATCAAGCTTCATTTTTGCCACTTGTACTTTCTGTCATTATTTCATTCAGTATCCAGAGTTTGCAACCATGGGTAAGGAAATGTACACTGTATATGAAGAAAGGGGGGTTTCAAGTCACTATAGTCATTGCTTTTTTAATATTTTTTTTAAATTAAGAATGTACCAAACTGTAAAAAAATGTCATGAAGTCTTGTTAATTAGTTCTGGCTGGGCGAGAGCACAATTGTACAGAGAATACTGTCATTGATTTTAGAAAATATGCAAAGTTTAAAACACACACACACACACACACGTACAGACTTGCTTTTGAAAACAGACTTTAAGTGATTTTCATTTCCCTCATGGAATCATATCAGCAGTATAGTGACAAAAGCATGACTTTTTAGCATAATTTGCATTTTTCTAGCAAATTACCTAAGTAGGAGCTCATATTATAGCACAGCAGTGAAACAGCGAAATTTGTTATAATCAGAATTCTAAATATAACTTGAACATTGAGTCCTCTTCAAAATAATAGTAGACAGTTTCTGTTCTCCTCAATACATGTTAATATATGTCTTAATGTATATTAAATATTAGTTAATCTGCAATTACTTCTCCTGAGGTACATTGTGAGCATTCAATCTACCTTTAAACATTTTCCAATCACTATGAATGATATAAAAGTTTGCCCCTTGAGAATTAGAATAGGAGTACAATTTGACAGTCATAAGGAGAGAAAAGATGAAACAGAAAAAGATTTATATGTACAAAAAACTGTAATTTAAAGTCCCCCAAGAACACCCTTTCTAATTAAATGAAATTATATTTTTTAGGAACACTAATCATTTATATAAAACCCTGAAATTGTCTAATGGCTCATAGATAAATAGCACTCACAAGGCATATTTGAATCAATTCATTTCTTCAGACTGCCAAGTGCCAAGCTGTCAGTTTTGTCACCCTTCAGTTTTATCATTAGCTAACATTTACATTATGGCAGAGGCATTGGTAGCATGGTAGATTGCTTTTGACACTTATGCCACAGTGCAGTGACTTAAATGATGGATTTTTGTCACATGCACACACCAGTGGTGCTTATACACCCATACTTCTTCCCCCCCGACAATGGCTAGGTGCTGTTACCTTATTAACTGTCTGGTGTGTTTCTCTGTCACTCCTGTGCCATTATACACTGACTGAAGTGTCAATCTCATTTTTCAGTTCACTGCCTTTGATTACGCTGCAGATGGTTTCTACTACATCCTTCTTCTTCACCTAATTGATGCTTAGAAGGTCCTCCACTTCTCCTCTAGCCCATTCCTGTTCAGCTGTTGACTTTTTAACAATCTACTCCACAACGCTGATTTTCATCAGAAACGTATTGTGATCTAAAAGGGGTCAAAAGACAACCCCTCTTATATATGGTTAGCCATCAAAAGGGGCTATTGCCGATTTCACTAGATGCTTTTCAAATCACTTTTTTTGAAGCTTTTCAAGACAGCATCAGATAATGGAGCTCATATTATCTCACCTTTTTGGAGAATATTAACTCCAACTGATTATTAATATTTCTATTTTAACCAAAGCCCAAGCCATCTCGAATTATTATTGCTTCCTTAAAACATTAATTTATCCCTGTCGTCCTCCTCCTCATCTTTCACTATGCTTCTTGTTTTGTTTAGCTATCAAAAAAATAATAATTGCACCTTGCATTAACTTTGTTACTTTCTTCCATGGTTCCTCTTTCTCCTTATCAAATACTGGCCAGAAGTTAGAACTCTCCTCTTCCACTTTCTGTATCCAACACTACACCCTCTCCCTACCAGACATAAAACTATATCAAATTCTGACCTGCATGAATTTTCATTCAAGCTCCTTGTTGAACACAGATTAGTATTCTTCTACCGCTTCCTCCGCCATTAGGCACTATTCCCTTTACTGCTCTGTGAATAAAGTTATTTCTTCCCAACCGGTGTCCTCTTATCCCTATTTCAATAAAGATAGGGTATCAGGTAGATAGGCCCTTGTGCTCCAATCCCATTTAGTATTCTCACATCCCATTTCTCCATAATGATATCTTTTGATTTAGTGCGTGTTACATGTCATTCCTACTCTGGAAAATGTATTTGATGACTCAGGGACTGAGATTTAGGTTCTCTATTCCTTCTTTTTTTCTTGCCTTCATTTTATCTTCTGTCCTTCCCATACATCCACTTACAGCCTTTTCTCATTCTCATTCTCCCATAAAAAAAATAGAGTATGCTGGACTACACAAGGCATGCCATGGGCCTGCACCTGTATATTCAGACTTTTTTAAGAAAGGTATTCTTTGCTTTAAATGCTTCTTTCATCAGCACAGCTTTTCACAATGTGTCTTTCCCCTGATCCTTTTTGTCAGTATTGTTCATTAGGTATTCCAGGTACATTTCTTCACATGTTCTGAAATTATATTTCTTTTCTCACTATTGAGCTTTTGTCTCCAATTATATTTTGTTTAATTCTAGTTACTAATATTCTTTTCTGTCTCACATATTCCTCCTCCTTGATCTTTCAGTTCTCTTACCACTATCCAGAAGATGATTTTTTTTTCTATAGGTGTCATCACTGGCATTGGTCTCTTGCTGCAAATTATCTAACTTTAATTCTTTTCATCAGTGAAAATCATACTCCTCTTCACTCCACAATATCTCTATCCTCATTTCTCCACAATAAGTGCCAATGGTTCATTCAACAAGAATGCAAATAAGTGGCTGTCCTCTGTAAATCTAATATGTTACGGCATATCAGGAGACCAATAATAGGAAATGTCTAACTTGATCTGATTCATTTGTGTTCTAACTCTCATTTATTGCAAAGGTTGTTTCCTGCATCTTTACATTATCAATTATTTAAGATGGGGTTGAGTGGTTTAACACAATTTCTGATGTAAAAAGGTGACCAGGTCACTGTCATTTGCCCGCACTTTACGCCATTTAAAAGTGTTGACTGAATTGGAACAGATATGATTTGGTGTGCACATTGTATTTTCTTGACTTCCACATTCCATTTTTCTTGTATTACTGAGTCTACTTTTAATATTCGGTCAGACTTTTCAGCAAATACTGCAAAGGTAAGAGAAAGTGTGAATAGCTTTTTCTTTACTGATGCTGATGTTTCAAGATTATTGTCATAACCTATGCCTTCTTTTAGCAGACCTTAAATCTATAAAATCTAAAAGCATAAGGGCACAAGCAATTAGACTTTGTCTGAATATCACAGGCGAAATGAAACAGTAAAGCTAGATCATCTGCAAAATCCATATCCTCTAGTGCTATAGAAAATTGCACCTTGAATTGTGTGCATCACTAGTAGTCATATAGTCCAGTCAATGCCAAGGTTGTAAAGCACTTTGGATATCCTACATTCCACTCCAGCATGAGTCTTCATTTTAAAATGCATCTTATTTTAATCCACATTCCAAAAAAATTAGTTGTAAATGTTTTTGACCAGGTATAAAAAGTGCTGTGCAATGCCATTAGCTCTGAGGCTGCACTAGACACTGTCCATGTGAATGAATGATCTAAAGCCTTTTGTGTTGATTTTTGCAAATGAACTTCCACTGAACCCTGTCACTCACAACTTTAAACTGTCTGACAGGACAATGTATTTGGAAATGAAAGCAGAGGAGGATTAAGGCACTGACAGCATAAATATAGCAAGAGACTTAAAAGAATGATTATAAAAACATGCTTAATTTAATGAGTATATTAACAGATTTAGTATTTTCAAAGATGTTTTATAAGTCGAGGTCATTTGCCTATCTAGAAAAAAGGAAAATTCTTTTCCTTTTTAAAATGTTTCAGCATTTAGATATGTTTAGAGTAGGTGACCTTAGCATAAAGTGTACTATGCAGTATGATGCAATTAGTGTAATTGCCAAAAGCATATAGCAATAATGTTCTGGACATATAAACTTACACAGAACAACAAAACAAACCCAGGAAAAGATCTCCAAAAGAAGTTATGGATTAGATAAATATGGCAACTTGCAGTATGTTATTCCTGACTACTAATCAAACATTTATGGTACCTTTTTAAGTTATAGCTTAATAAATAATTTTAAGGCAGAGCTTCAGAAGCAATAGTTTATTAAGCGTTGATCAAAGAGCATTAATTTAAAGCACTAGAGTTCATCTGCAGCTTACTATGTACAATTTCTTTCTGCTGGCTTGGTTTCCCATGTACCATCCGATCCGAGTTTTCAGTCAGTGCTGATAATTGAAAGAAGGTCCCTGCAGCTTGGTGAAAGTTGAAAATTATTAAATATTTTACCAATTATAGTGAAGGTGAGGTCAAATGCATTAAGCTGGAGGTTTATTAGTAGTCACAATAAAAGTCAAAGTAAAAGTATCAAGATGGATTTATTTATAAATACTGTATAAATCAGCATGTATGATTTTGGTATTATACTATGCATTCCTGTGTGTAGATACAGAATAACCATGAACCAATCAACAGCTTTTAATATTGTCTAAGCGGTTCCAAGAAGAGAAGGAGTGGATCAATTGATTGTTAATTAATCAATCATCAGCTTTGCTTTGGGCAATGGCAATAATTAATGAGACAGATCAGTAAAGGTCCCACTTTATTTCTTAACAACTCTTTCTGGATGAGGGATGCTGGCCATTAGATTTATATCAAGGTAAGAGAACTACACATGTTTTAAAAAGTAAAATAATACAATGCATTAATACAGAAAAGAATTATAGGAATGGGATGACTGACTGTCAACATAAAAGATCTGATGCAATATAGATTCTTTTAGTTCTTTCAGTGTTTTTCTAGAGATTATTGATATTACAAAGTTTTTCAATTAGTGTTTCTCTTTTGCGAATTTACGGAGAAATATTAAACTGAATGTGTCTATAATAATTGAGACTTCCCACTTTAGTTTTTGTTGACAAATGGTTAACAGTTTCTTTTTGCAGCTGGAAGAGAGCATAGGTTCTGTCTCTGAGGTATTAAAATGTTAATCAAATGCAGGCCAATTAGTCTCTGCAAGTTTTTAAAACTTTTCCTGACATCCTGAGCGAATACCTTATGTTAGGGCTCTTAAACTAACAACCTGCAGGGCACAACCAGCCTGTTAAAAAAAAAAACAATTCCTGGCTGTAAAATCTATTTATCACAATAGATTAACCTGTTCCGGAACAAAAATAAACACGGTCCAAATTCCATCCATAAAAATGGCTTTACCACTTTGTGCTACCCTTGCCATTAAATTAAGGTTTGGATGATTATGACATTCACATTCTAAAACTTCTGAGATTCCACTGCTATTCTACTTTTTTCCAGTTAGCTAATATCTACAAAACTAACTTTCTCAACCTCAAAAAAGAGAAGGCTTGACAATGAAAATAGGGAGTTTAATAACTGGACTGAAAATACAATATCTATTTATGCATGTTTTAACAAAACCAGTGTGTTTGCTCTGTAACATTCTGTTGCTGTGACAAAGCAGTACAATTTAGAAGGCACTTCAATACAAAGCAAGCAAACTATGACACAACTTTTCTGCAGGCTCAAATGCTCATAGACATAAATTGCAAAAGTTAATCATGACCTACATCAGCCTCCCTCTGTGTAGCATAGGTTCCCAAAAAACAAAAAACATTTACCAGCTCTGAAACTGTTAAAGGCAGCATGGCAGCTACTCGAGAGTAGGTAAGAAAGAATATAACTTAATCCATTTAAAACATTCCAATGTCTGATATAACAAGTACTAGCAACTGATGTTTGTGAAACACTTTTAGAAAGATTAGAAAAGGTCAATGTATAGTTGATGGCTATTGATGAATTCACTGATGCTAGTGACGTTGCAAAACTACAGTTGTGCTTGAAAGTTTGTGAAACTTTTTCAGAATTTTCTATATTTCTGCATAAATATGACCTAAAACATCATCAGATTTTCACTCAAGTCCTAAAAGTAGATAAAGAGAAACCAGTTAAACAAATGAGACAAAAATATTATACTTGGTCATTTATTTATTGAGGAAAATGATCAAATGTTACATATTTTTGAGTGGCAAAAGTATGTGAACCTCAAAAATTAGCAGTTTGAAGGTGAAATTAGAGTCAGGTGTTTTCAATCAATGGGATGACAATCAGGTGTGAGTGGGCACCCTGTGTTATTTAAAGAACAGGGATCTATCAAAGTCTGCTCTTCACAACACATGTTTGTAGAAGTGTATCATGGCACGAACAAAGGAGATTTCTGAGGACCTCAGAAAAAGAGTTGTTGATGCTCATGGTTTGGGCCTGTTTTGCTGCATCTGGGCCAGAGCAGCTTGCCTTCATTGATGGAACAATGAATTCTGAATTATATCAGAGAATTCTAAAAGAAAATGTCAGGGCATCTGTAGATCTCAAGAGAAGGTGGGTCATGCAGCAAGACAACGACCCTAAGCACATAAGTTGTTCTAGCAAAGAATGGTTAAAGAAGAATAAAGTTAATGTTTTGGAATGGCCAAGTCAAAGTCCTGACCTTAATCCAATTGAAATGTTGTGGAAGGACCTGAAGTGAGCATTTAATGTGAGGAAACCTACCAACATCCCAGAGTTGAAGCTGTTCTGTATGGAGGAATGGGCTAAAATTCCTCCAAGCCGGTGTGCAGGAATGATCAAAAGTTACCGGAATATTTATTGTCAATTTTGTCAGAGAAACTTCAAGCTTACAACATCACTTTTTTGCAAACCCATGTCAGTTTATGTATGTTAGCAAAGTAGAATGACTTACTACTGCATGATGTTTGGGGGCTAAGTAAGGTCAATATAATAGACTGTTGCAGTTCTAACCTTCTGTCATCTAAGAAAGGCTCACACATTTCTATCCATAAACACCTCAGCACCACACTAGTTCAGATGGAATGGAACCAGTGTGAGTTTTTTTTTTATGGTGGCTAGAGTGCCAATTCTGCCACCAACCCCCAGTTTTTTCCCTGCAGGTTGCAGGGCCTACATTCAGGGCTGGATGCAGATTAATGTCATACTCAGGACAGAGCAATTGCTGGTTAAGGGCCTTGCTCAAGAGCCCAATGAAGTAGAGTCACTTTTGGCGTTTACAAGATTCAAACTGGCAACCTTCCAATTGGCATTGCAAATCTTTAGCCTCAGAGCCACCACTCCGTACAAAACCATTAGCAGTTCTGTTTGGAGAACAGGCATAGAAAGCATTAACTTCATCCAAAAAATCCAAAAACTTCATCAAAAAAACTCATATCTGACATGTAGAAATCTGAATCTGAAATGTGTTAGTGCAAGCCTTCAGTAAATTATAGGTATCACTTTCAAGGAGACCATAGTTTGCATCTTGAGCCCTCTCTTGGTGGAATTTGCATGTTCTCCCCATGTCCTAGGAATTCCTCTGGGTGCTCCAGTTTCTTCCCACAGTCCAAAGACATGCAGGTTAGGTGAATTGGCAACACTAAATTGGCCCTAGAGTGTGGTTGGTTTGTGCATATGGTCGCCCTGCGATGGACTTCTTCCTGTCCTTTCCACAATCTCGTATCCTTACTCTCACCTGGATCAACACTGCCAGACTGAGCAAGGGCTTCTACCAACCAGGCTCTTGGTCACAACGTTACTTTCCACCCTTGCCTGGGCCCACATACCATAGGCCCTTGTCTAATTAATCTTTGTTCATGCATTCCCTGTCCATTGTACATCTCTTATCATCAGTGAGTGCTGTTTCTCTATATGATATTGATTTGTCTGGTGCCCTGTCCATGGTTTGTTTCCTGCCTTGCACCCTGTGTCGGCTGGGATTGGCTCCAGTAGACCCCCGTGACCCTGAAGTTAGGATATAGTGGGTTGGATAATGGATGGATGGATGTTGATTTGTACAGACGTTGTTCCTTGTTCTATATTCCCTTAAGTAAAATTATCCACCCATTGTATTGTTATATTGTAAATTGGTACGTAAAGTACATTTTATTTATATAACACTTTTCTAGAAGAAATGTCACAAAGTGCTTTACAAACAGTCATCACAGACACTCACAAAAGTGAGTTAATAAATTAAGACCGGAATAAACATATACAATAAAAACATGATAATACACAAAAGCAAACTTGGACAAATTCAGACCTAAAATGAATAGATGGATAGACAGATAGACATACTATGTAAAACCCAGTAATGTTATAAAAGTTGACCTGAACAAATTAAAACCAGGATAAAAGACACACAGTAAAAAAAACCAGTAAAATTACAAAAAGGTGAGCTTGAATAAATAAGTCTTAAGCTTCTTTTAAAACAATGTCCAAAGTGTCCACTGATCTCATGTCAACAGGAAGCGAGTTCCACAGCTTTGGGGCCACAGCCTCAATCATAAAATTTTGTCTTAAATCTGCTGCACAGGACAGCCAACAAACCTTGTTATATAAGGCTGTAGTAGCTCTGTAAGATAGGTACAGTATATGTTTGATCTTGCAGGGCTCTAAAAGTGAGAATCAGGATTTTAAAATAAACTCTAAATTTCATGGGAAGCCAATGCAGAGAAATCAGGATGGGTGTGATGTGTGATGATCTACTCAGAAGCCTTGCAGCAGCATTCTGGACCAGCTCTAGGTAATCCAGTGAGGATGAATTTAAGCATGTGAACAGACAGCTATAGTAATCAAGATGAGATGACACACATGCATGCACTATCACCTCCAACTCCATTTGGGAAACTATCTGCCTAATTTTAGCAATGTTCCTGAGTTGGAAGGAGTAAGACCGTATTAAAAATTTCACACGAGTGTCAAAGATAAAAGTCGGGTCAAAAGAAATTCCAACTTTTTGACAGTGGATTTCAAAAAATAAAAAAGGGAGCCTAGATTATCTAGAATTTTTGGGATAAAAAATGTTAGTCATACAAATTAAAATGAAAGTTTTGTCAGTATTTTAGTTGCAAATGATTCCCCACCTTCCAATTTTTATAACATTCAGGAACTCATGCAAAATAGATTAACTTTGGAACATGTGATGGTTTAAAAGAGATATCAGGGGTGGGGATCGATCTGTTCTTAACTTAATTTTTCTTTTTGTAAAAACTTGATTGCTTTGTATGAATTGTAATAAAATTAATAAAAATAAAAAAAATTAAAAAAAAGAGATATATAACTATATGTCATCAGCATAGCAGCAGTATGATATATATTTACATGCAATCAAAATATGACCAAGGAAAATTAAATAACAGGCAAACAAAAGAGGGCACAGAAGAGAACCTTGAGACACGCTACAGAACAGAGTAGCATATGATGATGCCAAATTACCAGCAGCAACAGAGCAATTCATGTGATACAGACAGGAAGAGAACCACTCCAGGGTTGATCTGGAAATACCTACACTCGTCCCAAGTCTCTCAGTCAGGATATGATGATCCTCAGTATCAAACGCTGCTGTAAGATCCAGCAACACCAGCACTGAGTATTCCCCTGCATTACTATATATTAGAATATCATTAGGGACTCTGCATAGAGCTGTTTCAGTCGAATGCATCCTTGTGTTACTCAAGGATAGCTGTAATTTGGTTGACAGCTGTTTCTTCCAAGATCTTTGCCATAAAAGGCAGTTTAGAAAAATGCCTATACTTCTGAATCAAATAACCATCAGGATTTGGCTTCTTGACATATTTATTGTCTAAATATTGCACTGTGGCTCTTGGAAATGTAATTTCCTACCACTGTATAATGTACCATGGTGTATGTGTAGATGGTATGAAAATAAAGCCCACTTGACTTCACTTATTCTGTATTCTTTAGAAATGTGTGTATGCATAAATGTCACTGAAATTTGTCAGTCTGGTACAGTATATTTTCCAACTGTTTACCATTTTAACATTAGATGGTGTGAAAAAGCTGCATATTTGAATGTATAATAACTTAAGAATGTATATGTACTCAGTTTTACTACCAAATTTCATGCTAAATACTGTTCCAATATATTTTACATAACACCTCCCACACAATCTGAATTAAGCAATACTGTTTTGTAATTGAATTTCAGATACATTTTATTAAAAAAATAAAGGTAATAAAAAAATGTTATAAAATGAATACTATTTAATGCCATACTGTAAATAGCAAGATGCTCAGTATGAATATTGAGAAGGACACTAATATTGTGTTTCTTATGTGTATATTCTGTGTGTATGCAGTTCAAGGGATTAAATTACTTTGAAGTGAAAATGATATTGTTAAAAATTATGTAACATATCTCATGCTAGCAGTTTAAATATATAAGTGATTTTCTTAAACAATAATTTAGATCTCCAAAAATGTTGTTTAAAGGATGAAGCAGAAAACAAAATAAATTAGGGAAACTGATATCATTATTAAAGTAAATATTCAAATATGCATTGGGTAAAGCATTTATTCTATCAAAAAATTGCTGACAGAATATATACAATTTAAACAAATTACAAGCACTTTCTAATAGGCATGGGCATGAGGGGACACAGCAGCATACTTGAGGCCCGGTACCGAGATGGTTTCTGACAGTGCTGCTGAGATAGGCTCCAGCCCTCAGTAACCACAAATTAAAGTATGTCTGAGAATCTTGTTATGTTTTGATTAACATGTTTATACTTTTATGTTAACAACATTTTGAATTGTAGCTGTTAGAGGTATAACTATACATAATGCAACATTGACTGACTGACTCATTCACTCACTTTTTTATCAACAAAAACACTTTCTCATTTACCTAAAAAGCTGAAATTGAATATGACAATATGATATTGTTAAATCTGTCAATTAAATAGATAACCTAAAAGAAAAAGATTGTATTCGATCAATTAAATTAAAAGCAAAGAAAGAGTAATACGTGTAAGACACAAAAAAATTAATCAAAGAAATCATAATAATATATTCATATAAAACATGAATATTTTCATTCCAGAAGTACAACATTTTTAAAGCTTTTGGGAAACAATCCAAACTTCACCACATTTATGAGTCTGAAGGCAACAATATTTTGCATATAAAATAAAGGACAAATAATTTTAGATATCAGAGTACATTCAATATACACGTTACAGTAAAAAATATGTTTGTTTGAAATTAAAGATATGTATTTTTAAAAATAGCATTTCATGTTTGTACTGACTCCCTATAATTAAAAACTGTGAATGATCATTTTAGTGATTTGTCTTAAGTTAGCACACATACAGTTACAATCTTTAAGACAGGTCACCCTATAAAATATTTTTATACACATTAATTTCCTAAATGCCTAATGTGCTGGTTAAACATCAAAAAATATATTTTCTTCATAGTTTGAGCAAGATTAACTTCATGTTATAATCTATGTGGACTTCAGGTAAATCCTGTTTCTTACATATTTTAATGCAGTAGACTTTAGTAACAAGACATATTTTATTTATTTTAATACTTTTTTTTTTAAATATGTTTATATAAACTATGCTGATAAAAAGGATGTTCTCACAGTTTTTTCATGTGGGTACAAATAAATGCCACTCATGCCACTCCTTAGACAAGAGTGTGTGATGTGTGGCCTGTAGGATTTTCATTGGTGATTAGATGTTTTAGTGTGTAGAACTTTATTTTGCATACTAGGTGCAATAAATAATGCACATTTATAGCATAATAAGAAAAGTCATTATTACAGTTCAACCCCAAAATAGCCACATTTTAAACAGGTAAAATGGAGACTGTGCTTACTAACTCAGTTTGTTGCTCAGCAAAAATCTCACATTATTTCTTCAGAAGTAAAACTGTCTAGTGTTATTTTTGTTGGTTTCTAATGGTAAAAGCCCTGAAGCTGTTAAAGTAGATTTACTGCTTTATATTCATTCCAGCTAGTCATTGCATTATTGTTTCTTTTTAAGCAACTGTATTTTTTCAAAGGCTATTTTTAGACTCAAGGGACATTTTTAAAGCATAAGCATCTAGATATACTAGAACATTCCAATTATTTGTTTTCCAGAAATGTATTATCCAATATAGTTCTAGGATACTGAAATTAAAAATAATTCCGCTTGAAAAATAGTCAGTTTCAGTCTCACACCTGTTAAAAAAAATATGATTTCTTTCTTTTCTGATTAATATTTTTTATGACTTCTGCCCTTTATGAACAAAAATGAAATAGTCCCAGTGGACTGAGAATATGTATATAACCTTAAGCATAAGAAGCTTAAGGTAACAGACAGCAACAGCAATTTAAGTACCAACAATTTAAAGTACATTTTCACTTTCAGTAAATACATCTATCACTTCAAGAAGTGGTGATGCTATCTTACCTGAAGCAATCATTGCTACAGTTATATGTCACAAATAGGTGTCAGATCTTGTTATAGTGTAGAAAAAAATGCAAGTTATCAGATAGTGCATAGCTGAATCCCATTTTCTATGATTGGACTATGTTTTACACACAGTTAACTCTGAATAAACTCATACTGTGATGTTGATTTCCTTCTCTCCAATATTAAATCAACAATAATGTTTAATCTGGTTTTAATGCTTGTAATAATTTATTTAGCTTTTTTGTTCTTTGACTGTCTTGTGGCATTCACAGCCATTTCAAACATAAAAATATTCAAATATAAGTGTGGTGAATTCTAAAAAAGTAAGTAATAAATAAACTTATCTGATTATCTTATATAGATTTTTGCATTTAACTGAATTATAGAGCATATTACAATATTAAAATAATAATCTGTATATTGAATTCAAGTTAAAAAGGGTGCCTTTAACATTTACTGCTATTGTTATAAACTAGGATTTATTGGATGTATGATCATGTTTTCTGTCTCCAACAAAATTATTGTAAGGGGTCCAACTGAAACAATTAGGGGTTTAAAATAGTATTTATTTTCATGCTTCATTAATCTGTGATCTTTGGAGTCCAAAGTCAAAAGAATATTCTGGATTGTAAAGTCCTGATTCTTTTGTTAGTTACAGTATTTAGCTTGATAATTCTTATACTAGAGTGCTCAGTTACAACTCACTGAAAACAAAAGCTTAATTTTCAGATTAGGTTTAGGGAAGGGTTGCAAACTCAGATTCTACAGGGTTGCAGTGTCTGCAAGTTTTTGTTCCAGCCATGTTCTCAATTAGTAATTCACTTGCTTTTTTAGACTGAGGACCCTTTTCATTGTTTTGTTTTCTTTAGTTAGCATTTGGACAATGACATTAGATGCAAAGCACATCAACAGATGACCAGATAGCTTCAACCCATTTGTACTTATTTGTCCATCCTGATTGATTCAATAAAATATTTGAAAAATAAAAAATAAAAAGGGTTCACAGAAATGTTGATCTGTTCTGGTCGATACAATATTTTGATGGTATACTCAGCAAAAAGAAAAGCATCACTTTTACAAATTTCTGGTGTGACAGAATGAAACTATTATCAGTCTACTGAAGTAAATAATGTGCTTCATCAATAGCAAGAATTTGCTTCAATTGCTTTGATTAAAAACACTGGTACAGTTAGCTGCTTAGTGAAAAAAAGAATTAGGAGTTTCAAATCTCAAAAAGATAGTCAATTAAAAGTAAGAAATGAGAAATGGGTTGAATTAGCAGCAGTAATTGGCTCCTAATAGAGAAAGAGGCTGGAATGAAAAGCTACACCTACTGCAGTCATCTGAGATCTGAGTTTGACACACTGGTTTAGGGTTTATTTTTTATGTTCCTTCATTACTTTTGCTTTAATAGTTATAATACAACTTTTATTTTTGAATGAGTTGTCCTTTAAATAATCCATCCATCCATCCATTAACCAACCAGCTATATCCTAACAAAAGGATCACAGGGGTCTGCTGAAACCAATCCCAGCCAATGCAGGGTGCAAGGCAGGAAACAAACCCCAGGCAGGGCACCAGCTCACCACAGGGTGCACACACACACCCCAATCACACACTAGGGACAATTTAGAATCACCAATGCACCTAACCTGTATGTCTTTGGGCTGTGGGAGGAAACCAGAGAACCCAGTGGGAAACCCATGCAGATATGGGGAGAACATGCAAACTCCACGCAGTGAGGACCTGGGAAGCGAAGCGAAGTGTGAGGCAGTAGCGCTACCCACTGCACCGCCGTGCCACCCCCTTTTAATAATAGTATAATTAATTTGTTTTTCAATTAAAGATTTGCTTAACAACAACATGGTGGTGCAGTGGTAGAGCTGCTGCCTCGCAAACCTGGGTTTACATCCTGGGACTTCCCTGCATGGAGTAGGGACGTTCTCCTTGTGTCTGCATGGGTTTCCTCCGGGTGCTCCAGTTTCTTCCCATTGTCCAAAGATACGCAGGTTAGGTGAATTGCCAATGCTACATTATCCCTAATGTGTGTGCGTGCTTGCCCTGCAATGGACTTGTGCAGGGTTTGTTCCTGCCTTGTGACTTGTACTAGCTGCTTCTGCAACCCAGGTCTGGATTAACACTAGAATTACCAGGGCCTACAAAAAAACTCATAGATCCGTCCCAACTTAAATCGCTTCTCACCTCTCTGTCAGCGTCTTTTGTCCTTTAAATGTGTTGATAAGCAGCAAACAGCAAGCAGCCTGGTATCACATCCCCCCACCCCGCAATGTTGTCTCAGCTCAAGTCTGTTTACCTGCATGTCAGTTGCTTAGAGTTGTATAGAGTGAGAAATCAAGCAAAATGACATCTTTTATAAACACTGTATCGTATTTGGAACACTTGCATTTCACGTGTGTTCCATGTCTACAACGATCTATGTAAACACATCGTTAAAACAGAAACGTTTTTCATGTTTTAGTAGTGACTGACAAAATGTAGACATGAAGTGTAATTCCAAATCAGGCTTCACAAAAGGTACAAATATAACAGAACAAATGCGCTTCCATTCAAAATATAACTGTAGAAAAAGAAGCCGTGTTAGGGTGCAACATTGACATGCATTTGATACGACGGCTTTGGTGGTGCAACGGTATTAATTGTTGACTGGTAATCAAAGCTTCACAGGTTTGATCCCAGATGAGTCCATTTTGAGAAGTAAGCTGCTTGTATTCTTACTATTTTAGAATAAAAACATACATTTGATTCCAATCTGTAACAGCCAGTGTACTTTATGATACTTGTAAAGGTTAGCTTTGTTTTTTTTTTTGGTTTTATTCTTTCAGCTGCGTTCCCGATCCCAACTAACCAAGCATTTGACACTGCTGGTTTCACATAGAATTGCTATAACAGAGGTAAACTCAAATCATGACGACGGTTCCACATCGAATCAAAAATGCACTTTTACCATCGCTGTACTTTGTGTATATATACATGGGAAGCTCTGCACTCTACTCGTGTCTGTAGGAAGTAAGTAAATAAATAAAGGTAAATGGGTAAATAACATTCGATCTGGCTCTTACATACAAAAGATGGTGCATGTGCCCAAAACATTAACATTTATATGTTACTTACATAAAAGCCAGGTAAATAACTAAAACATGAAAAACGTTTCTGTTTTAACGATGTGTTTACTGTGCATAGATCGTTGTAGACATGGAAAACACATGAAATGCAAGTGTTGCAAATAAAGATATAGTATTTATAAAAGGTGTCATTTTGCTTGACTTCTCACTCTATATAACTTGAGCTGAGAAAACTGTGCGGGGTTGGGGGGATGTGATAGCAGGCTGCTTGCTGTTTGTTGCTTATCAACACATTTAAAGGACAAAAGACACTGACGGAGAGGTGCAAAGCGTTTTAAGGTGGGACGGATCTACAAGTTTTTTCGTAGGCTCTGGTAATTCTAGTGTTAAGCAGGTTACAAAATAACATGATGACTTGCTTGACCCTACTCTGTAATGCATCTGCAGGGTCATGTACCTGCATGTGCATAGAACAACACAGATCATTTTTTTAGCAGTTAATAAAAATTAATCTCCCATCAAACAACTAGTTTCAAAGAAGCAGCCATGATCACAAAAACAACAAACACATACACCTTTTAACATACAATATTAAAAATGTTTTATCCTTTTATTTGCTGTACTTATTTATATGTATATACCAGCTAACACATTCTAATGTAATATTGGAAGTACACACATACCCAGGTGGTAAAAGCTTAGCTAGTGTCAAGGGCACCACTAGGTTGTGAAAGGTCAGGGATAGGTTCCATATGAAGCTTTTAGAAGAGATGCAGACACATTGGCAACAAAAAAGTCTTGTACATATGTCTTTGGGAATGCATGGATCGCTAATGGGAGGCATGTCCGTTGTGTCGAATGCCTATCACTGGATGAAAAAATTATTAATTTTAATTAAAAAGTTTAAAACACAATGAAGCAATTTAAACATCATTATTTCCCATGGCCATAAAACTCTATTTCATCTATGAGGCCTTTTCAGAGTGAACATGTGTTTCTAAGTCACTAGCACCTTTATTTGTTACTAAGGTTTATGTGCCAGGTCTACAGATTGAACTTTTGACTTTCCACTAGCTGCATCCAAGTCAAAAGTATGGTATTTATACTGTAACCTGTCATTATATGTACATTTTTTGTTTGAATTGACATCTTTTGTACTTAAGATGTAGTGTTCAGTTACGCTTCATTCAAGCAAGTTCAGAATACATAACAGTAGAGCAATTGAGCAAATGAACAAATGCAGAACTATGTTTGTGCATATAATTTGAGTAGCAAACAAAACAAGATCCTAAACAGCATTAGGAACTTTATAAATCTAAGGGAAACTGACATTTTGCATTTACAGTGTATATTTATTTGCTTAACAGGTGCACTTATCCAAATCAACTTACAAAAGAGGTCAACATAATCGAGTAACATCAGTCTGGGGACTGTTTGGGAATAAGTGCAACTGGACAATAGTACAAAATTGATTACCATAAATGAAGGGCTCAGAACAAAATACAAGCTAGCTACAATTCCCAGGTTACAAAATCCTAACAACTAGCTAGCTAGCTAGACAGATAGAGAGACAGAGGGACCGTTTAGTCTGAACACAAAACAGAATGACTAAAGGAAAAAAATTTTAAATAAGGAAAACCTCTGACTTGGCATTCACAATCACGGTGGTGCATTATGCAGACATACTGTTGTTGGTATAAAGGAGCCCCAATAGCATTCCTTGACACACTTCTGCTGAATAATTTATTGACTGAAAGCATTCAGTGTTACCGTGTCAGAGAGAGGATGTATAGCATTGTTCGTAATGGCCCTTAGTTTTGTTGTAATTCTCTTCTTTGCTACTACATCCAGGTCGTCCAGAGTGCATCCCATAACTTAGCCTGCCCTATTAATTAGCTTGTTGATTTGGTGGACCTCTCTGGAAGTGATGTTACCAGCCCAGCACACCATAACATAGAAAAGTGCAATGATCTTTACATAGTTGTAGAAAATGTGAACAATGTCATTACCCACATTAAAGGAAAGTAGTCTCCTAAGAAAAAAAGCCTGCTCTTCCTTTTCTTATATACAGTAGTTCCTCTGTGTTACAAGACCAGTCATTGAGGTGGTCCCCCAAATACTTGTAGGAGTGCACCATCTCAACTTTCAAAACTTGATTAGTGACCAGACATAAAGACTCTCTGGTGTGGCAAAAGTCAACAACCATTTCCTTGGTTTTGCTGATGTTAACCAGTCATGATACCCACTGTGTCAAATCCTCTAAGAGACGAGGCCTAAAAAAAACAACAAAGAACTACTTACCATTTATGTTAGGTAGAAAGCCCAGGTGTGGCTGTGGAGTCTTTTGGGATGAAACCCATGCAGATTTTGTTTTTTTTTTTCTTCTGCTAACTTGCGTTTTTTATAATTTTTTTCTGTCCATGCTGTTCAACTGATTGCACCAGGCAAAAAAAATCTTGCTGAAGATGGTTGAACTGGGCAGCAGTGGCGCAGAGCGACTCCTCACTCTCTGCCTCAACACCAGAGAGGGCCCCATAATCCTGATCAGTTTCCATACCCTGACACTCAGCACTATTTCTGAGGCAAAGGACAATTTCTGTGAGAACCTGTCAGCCATTATCAGGAGTATCCCCCGTAAGGAAAAGGTTATCCCGCTGGACGACTTCAATGCTAGAGTGGGTACTGACCACAATTCCTGGCCCTCTTGTCTTGGACGCCGTGGAGTAAGCAACATAAATGACAACAAACAGCGACTCCTGGAGTTATGCACATCAACAACAACAACAACATTTATTCATATAGCACATTTTCATACAAACAGTAGCTCAAAGTGCTTTACATAATAAAGAATAGAAAAATAAAAGACACAATAAGAAAACAAAATAAGTCAACATTAATTAACATAGAATAGAGTAAGGTCCAATGGCCAGGGGGGACAGAAAAAACAAAAAAAAACTCCAGACGGCTGGAGAAAAAAATAAAATCTGTAGGGATTCCAGACCATGAGACCGCCCAGTCCCCTCTTAGCATACTTCAACCTGTGCATAACTAACTCCTTCTCCAAAATGAAGTCTCAACACAAGGACTCTTGGAGACACCCTTGTTTGAAGCTTTGGCAGCAGCTGGACTTGATCTTAGTCTGGTGTTCCTTGCTTAGGAATGTACTACTGACACACTCCTACCATAGTACTAACTGAAACACAGACCATTCCTAGGTCTGCCACAAGATCAGGTTGCAGCACAAGAAATTCCAAGCCAAGCAAGGAGGGAAACCCCACATCAACATTAGCAAGACATCCCATTTGGACTAGACTGATCAGCTTGCTAAGTCCCTTGAGAAGGAATTGAGCATATCACAGCCCGGCAACTTGGCAAAAGAGAAAAGGGAAGCCCTAATGGAGACCATTTACAGCACAGCCATGGCCACCTTTGGGAGGAAGACCTCGAAAAACAACTGTCTGGTTTGAGGCCAAGTCCAGCGAGATAACTCCCATCACTGAAGCCTAGTATGCTGTCCTGGCTGAGTACAAGCACTCTTAGACAGAGAGAAGCCAATAAATAGTCAGGGATGCCAGAAACAAAGTACCACAACCTGCCAGGAGCTGTGCTTACAAGTACTGGATGCAGCAGTGATCATAGGCACATCAGATGAATGTACAACGACATTAAGAAAGCTATAGACCTCACTCAGAGAAAGGTGGCATCCTGAAATTCAGCAGCGTAGAGGTTATCATAGACAGAGGAAAGCAGACGGAGAACTGGGTGGAACATTACTCTGACCTGTATTCCAAGAGAACAATGTCACTGCCTCAGCCCTTGAGGCTATCGAGTGCTTGCTGACCATAGAGGAGTTAGATGCTAAACCCACTTTGGGAAAACTCAGCAAGGTCGTCAGCTTGACCCTCGGCAAAGCACCTGGACAGGAAGGAGTGATGAGATCCCTCTAGACCTGGTCAAGCAGTGCAAGACCTGCTTACTACAGCCACTGCATTAAGTCATGTGCCAGTGCTGGAAACAGGGTGTCATACCACAGGACATGAGAGGTGCCAGAATCATCACCCTGTACAAGATCAAAGAGGGTAGTAGCGAATGCAACAACTACAGGCATCTCCCTGCTGAATGTTGTCAGTAAGGTCTTCAGAAGTACCTCTGAGCCCTTTGAGATCCGCAGTGGAGTGAAGCAAGGGTGTGTCCTTGTTCCAACACTATTCAGCATCTTCTTTGCTGTGCTGCTGAAGCAAGTCTTTGGCTTCATGAGGGAGGAGATCTACCTACAAACCAAATCAGACAGCAGGCTGTACAAGCTAGCCTGCCTTAGAATGAAAACCAAAGTGCATGAGTCCATCATTAGAGACATGCTGCTCACTGATGATCCAGCAGTCGGAACCCACTCACAGCAGGACCTCCAGATTCTGATGGATCAGTTTACCCAGGCCTGCAAGGACTTCAGTCTGACCATCAGTCTGGAACAGACCAATGTAATGGGGCCCAATGTTGAGGCATCACCAGTCATCAACATCAACAACTTTGAACTGGAGGTTTTTCACCAGTTCATCTACCTGGGCTCCACCATCAGTAACAACCTCTCCCTTAGATGATGAAATCCACAAACACTACACTACACACATCTGTGAGAACACGACCAAGATGGCTGTTTACAGCGCTTGTGTGATCAGCACACTCCTGTATGGTAGCGAGATCTGGACAACATATTATAGTCAGTAAGAAAAGACTTAACACCTTTCACCTGTGATGCATGCACCATATCCTGGGCATCTACTGGGAGGCAAAGTGATCAATCGACATTGAGGTTCTGTTCCATACTGGCTTACCCGGCATGTACACTCTGCTTAGGCAACGCAGACTGCACTAGCATGGCCACTTCCACCACATGGATGATGATCGTATTCCCAAAGACTTCCTCTATGGCCAGTTAGTGTCAGGCAAGAGAACAGCAGGCTGCCCATAGTTGCGCTACAGGCATGTCTGCAAGCAGGACATGAAATCACTGGGCATCAACACCAATTCCTGGGAAGACCTTGCTGCTGATCGTTCAAAGTGAAGAAGCATCTTGAAGTAGCACCTCCACACTCCAGAAAGCAGTGTTGGACATGCAAGCCCACAGAAAGCAATGCTGCCCAACAGACAGAGTGCATATCACCAATAAGTGTGACCTCTGCGACTTATTGGTTTCATCAGTCACAAACGATGTTATAACAATAACAAACAACCACAAAGGAAACTAGAGCTCACCTTTCCAAAGTCGCTTTTGACTGATGGAGGCCTTACCTTACATGGCCAAATGATGTGTCTGGTTTAATAAGATCTTAAAATAAATTGCTTAGTGTTAGAAATATCTTCCCTGTTCTTCTGTCTCACAGTCCCAGAGTTCTCAGTTGAAACAGAGTTTAAGTCACTGTCTCAGTTGAGTCTGTATGTTCTCTGTGTCCCACAAACCCAACTCATGTATGCTGTAGCTAAAACTGAATGGTGTGAGAAAGTGGGCATTGTAATGAACCAACCTCCCATCCAGAAGTGGTATCTTCCTTCTACTGTTTGCTCTTGAAATGAACTAGTTCAAAACAAATTATGAATTTTTAGCAGTAACAAACAACTTTGGTTTGGACATGTGCAGAGGAGAGATGCTGAGTATATTGCGGAAAGGATGTTAACGATAGAGCTGCCAGGCAAGATGAAGGCCTAAGAGAAGGTTTATGGATGTGGTGAGAGAGACATGCAGGTGCAGAGGACAGAAAGATATGGAAGAAGATGATCTGCTGTGGCAACCCCTAACAGGAACAGTTGAAAGAAGAAGAAGAAGCAGTAACAAACAACTATAATTTAATGTACTTAACACTAGAATTACAAGAGCCTTCGAGAAAACTTGTAAATCCGGCCCACCTTAAATCCGTTCGCACCTCTCCGTCAGTGTCTTTTGTCCTGTAAATGTGCCAAATAAGACAAGCAGCAAGCAGCCTGCTATTCCATCCCCCACCATCGCAGAACGTTCACTAAGTTCTCCCAGCCCATGCCTTGTTTGATTATCTGGGAGTGAACTGCTGGAGTTTAAGAGTGGAAATAATAGATCGTTATTTGGAACACATGCATTTCATATGTGTTCCATTTCGACAGTAATCTGTGTAAACACATCATTAAAACAGAAAGTTTTTCATATTTTAGTAATGTTACAAAACTCAGGCATAAACTATAGAATGTGTGAAGCCTGAAGGCCAAAGATCAAATAAACACTTTCACAAAAGGTTCAAGGATGATACAATATCTTCTGTGGCACAGCGGTAAGATTTGCTGACTTGTATTTAAGAAGGCACCAGTTCAATCCCCACTGCCTCCTATATTTACTGTTGTCAGGAGTGAGCTGATCTTATTGTTAATATTATACAGTACACATATACATTTGTTTTGCATCGTAACAGGCCGTGTACATTTATAGTACTGTACTTGTAAAAGTTACCTTTTTTTTCACTTTTATTCTCTCACTCATGATCACGATACATACTACCGCCCTAGGGATCTGACGCTGTTAGTTTTTATTTGAAACTGGGAATAACTGAAGATGTGAGTGGTGTTTTGAGGCAATGGAACTGGACATTCTCTGATCTTGTGGGATAAAAGCTGACACACAAATGCTGGAGAATCTACCTTCTACATTTTGTAACATTTACTACTGAAATAGGAAAAGGTTTTTGTTTTAGTTAAGTGTTTACACAGATTAATGTCGAAATGAAATGCATGTGTTCCAAATAACGATCTATTATTTCCACTCCTAAACTCCAGCAGTTTACTCCCACATAATGAAACAAGGCATGAGCTGGGAGTAGTTTGTACACGTTCTAAGTCAGTGGGTGGATGGAATAGCAGGCTGCTTGTTGCTTGTCTTAATCGGCACATTTACAGAACAAAAGACGCTGACGAAGAGGTGTGAATGGATTTAAGGTGGGCCGGATTTATGAGTTTTCTCGTAGGCTCTGGTAATTCTAGTGTTAAATGTAATTAGCACACATGTCGACAACAGATGTGGAAGAGCTTTTTTCACCAAGACATTAAAAAAGACCTGATTCTTAAAAAGTGCAGCTTTAAAAAAATACCTTACAAACTGTTAAGTTGAGTGCTTCTTCAATATAACACTTAAAATGTAGCCTGTTAAGAAGAATTCATCCACACATCTGAAAGTGGAATAATAACCTGATTTTCTCTATTACTCACTGAAAGAACTGTGATCTTTGATGTTTAGAAAACTTAACAGACCCAACTTATGTATGTGGGAATTGCAGTCTTCTAGCTAGGCGAGGTGACAATATAAAGTAAATAGGTTTTTTGCTCACATCACATTAAAAAGTGAATGACAAATACTTTATTCAGTAAATCCATAATTTTGAACATTTTAAGGCACAAATTCTGAATTAAAATATATTCAATTTTTTAAAAATTTAAACTAGTACATTTCAATATTTTGAAATATTCTCCGCCAGAAAAGGGTGGAGTGCCCTCTCAGGGTTGGGGGAGAGATCCTGCCCCAAGTGGAGGAGTTCAAGTATCTCGGGGTCTTGTTCACGAGTGAGGGAAGAATGGACCGTGAGATTGACAGGCGGATCGTTGCGGCATCTGCAGTGATGCGGACTCTGCATCGGTCTGTCGTGGTGAAAAAGGAGCTGAGCCATAAGGCAAAGCTCTCAATTTACCAGTCGATCTACGCTCCTACCCTCACCTATGGTCATGAGCTATGGGTAGTGACCGAAAGAATGAGATTGCAAATACAAGTGGCTGAAATGAGTTTACTCCGCAGGGTGTCTGGGCTTTCCCTTAAAGATAGGGTGAGAAGCTCAGTCATCCGGGAGGGGCTCAGAGTAGAGCCGCTGCTCCTCTGCATCGAGAGGAGTCAGATGAGGTGGCTCGGGCATCTGATCAGGATGCCTCCTGGACGCCTCCCTGGTGAGGTGTTCCGGGCACGTCCAAATGGGAGGAGACCCCGGGGAAGACCCAGGACACGCTGGAGGGACTATGTCTCCCGGCTGGCCTGGGAACGCCTTGGGATTCTCCCGGAAGAGCTGGAAGAAGTGGCCGGGAGAGAGAAGTCTGGGCCTCTCTGCTTAAGCTGCTACCCCCGCGACCCGACCCCGGATAAGCGGAAAAGGATGGATGGATTTCAATATTTTTAATTAGAGGTTTGTCAAAAGTAAACAGTTTAAATTTGACATTTATAAATGTGCATTCCACTGTGTACATATTGACAAAGCATAAAGTCTCATACTTTGATTATTTGTTTTTTATTTTATATAAAATGTTAGCTTTATGTAAATCACCTAAAGGGACTTCATCAAAAAAAAAAAAACATTTTTGTGCCCACAAGGTGAAATGAGCGAAAAAAAAATGTATGTACATTTAAAAATTTTGCTGACACCTTTATGTGCCTTATTTCTTGTGTGCATAAGATCTTTTTTGCATGCGCTGATTTTTTTTTTTGTTTGCTCATGTCCCTTTAGGGGCTCCGTAGTTGAAGCGATATTGTTGGATTTCTAAAAAGTAAGAAAGATGAAACATTACTTACAAAAACATTTAATTTGTTCATTGTAACATTAACGTTAAGCATGATTACATTTCTTGTCATTTGATAAATTCATTAACTATGCCTTAGGCTTTGGTATGCTAATGGAACTTAAGGGCTTTTTTTGTTAATTTAGTGATGAAACAATTTGTTATTCAGAAATTCATAGCTACTTTTTTATATATAAATTACTATTTTAATCAATCTATACTAAAATTATAAATACAAAATTAACAATTTATTATGAATATATTTTTTAATAATGTTTGTATTTTATAGTTAAGTCTTTGTGAATGAAAAACAATAATGCAGTTCCTTGCCAGCATGAATACAATATTTGGCTATTAACATACATACTGTATTGTGTCTGGATTTTGAATGTTCTATGCATGATTGGGGTAAATCAAATTGTTATCATTTTGTCTTAATTACTGTGTAATGTATAAAGGTACCTTTATTTAAAAATTTGGAAATGTTAAAAATTGATCATACAATGGTTAAAAAACTGTTGCATTATATTTTACTTACAGTTAATTATTTTTATTACAAAGTTGAATCTCATTTACAAAGCAAAATCTAACGTTCACCAAGTTGCTCTAAATTTAGGAAGAAAAATATCACTTTTTTTTCAGCCTCCAGTAAATTTTCTTTACGGGCTTATTTTTGTAGTGCAACAAAAAGAATAAATGGACAGTAACAAAGAAAGTTTCAGCCTTATGTGTTAGATATGTATGACCTATATTTTAAAGTTCCAAACACATAGGAAAAGGCACACAGGGGAGAGTGCCATACAAAAGATAAATGTGGTGTTGGAAGACTGGCATTGCCATTATTCAAATGAGAAACATGTTCAAGGTTTTCTGTTTTTCATTTGAAACTATGCTTTAAATTATGTCATTCTTAATCACCATTAATACATTATAAATAATAATGAAACTGTGTGTAACGCACACATGATTACAGTAATATAATTATATGACGGTTATGTTTTATTTTAAAGGTAACATCTGTGATAAAAGGATTAAACACTAATTCAGCATCCTTACATGGGTTATCTAATTGCTGTCAGTATTGGAAAAAAGAGCAAATGGTGGAATGTGCTTATTTTTACTGAGCTTGTAATGTATTATGAATAACTGAAATGTCATTCATTAGCAACACAATTACTTGAGACCTAAAGAACAAAATGCATTTTGACATTTCAGTTAAAACCCATTATGATTATAGCCCTTACTCTTCCTAAGGCTTCAGGCATTAGAAAAACAATATGTAACAACTGTAAAATTTTAACACTCAGTACAACTGATGTGATGTTTCTAAACTACATTTAACTTCTACAATTTAAACAGTAAACCGTTAAAAAGTTACTAATCCATTTTACAAATTATTTCATTTTAGCAGATCCTTCAGTGATAAATTATTAACGTGTCCATTTTTACTTCAAATGACTAACAAATGCTATCAAGACATAAAAAATAAAAGATTACAAAATATTAAGATTTTTTCATCAAGTTATTTTAAGTGCCCATACCAGGCATAAAATAATTTGTATTATTTGATTACTTTTCCCACAATTTCAGGCTTTTAAACTTTTTCTTTTCCCATTTTTACCAATACATTTGTATTAAATCCATTATTGTATTCAATGGTATTTTAAATAAAGTGAATCCAGACATAGCAGAGACAAACAATTTAGGAATGTATGAACATTTAAGCAGTTTTGACTTTTATGAAAACCAGTCTTTGATTTCACCTGTGCAAATACTATAGTCTGACAAGCTGAAAATAATTTCTTATTTTATGCTCTATTGCTGGGTAGGTTCCCGGTTTCGCACATTATAAATGTGATGGTGGGGATAATTCAACCTGCATACGCCATTTATTAAGACTACTTTCTGTTGGTGCTTCCTGTCTTCAAACTATCAGGAATGGATTAGGTAATGGTCTGCTTTTTCTTGTTTTGTTTTGGGAACATTTTGAACTTCTAGTTTCAGTGTACAGTAATCCCTCCTCGATCGCAGGGGTTGCATTCCAGACGCCCCCGCGATAGGTGAAAATCCGCGAAGTAGAAACCATATGTTTGTATGGTTATTTTTATATATTTTAAGCCCTTATAAACTCTCCCACCCTGTTAACATTATTAGAGCCCTCTAGACATGAAATAACACCCTTTAGTCAAAAGTTTAAAATGTGCTCCATGACAAGACAGAGATGACAGTTCTTTCTCACAATTAAAAGAATGCAAACACATCTTATCTTCAAAGAAGCGCCATCAGGAGCAGAGAATGTCAGAGAGAGCGCTCGCTAAGAAAAGCAAACAATCAAAAAATCAATACGTGCTTTTAAGTATACAGAAACACCGCGATAAAGCGGCATTTTGTAGAGGAGCATCCGTGTCCTTTGTACAAACAGCCCCTCTGCTCACACCCCCTCCGTCAGGCAGAGAGAGTGAGAAAGATAGAGAGAAGCAAACAAGCACTGCGCGGGAGGCATATCTTATAGCATTGAGGAGTTTTAGTTAATATGTAATACATGCTCTGATTGGGTAGCTTCTAAGCCAACCGCCAATAGCGTCCCTTGTATGAAATCAACTGGGCAATCAAACTGAGGAAGCATGTAACATAAATTAAAAGACCCATTGTCCACAGAAAACGGCGAACCAGCGAAAAATCCGTGATATATATTTAGATGTGCTTACATTTAAAATCTGCGATAGAGTGAAGCCGCGAAAGTCGAAGCGCGATATAGCGAGGGATTACTGTATGTGTAATTTTAATTGTCATTGTCATGATGGCAAACAAGTCACATCATTTTATGTATTTGTTTCCCTGTGGGTGATACCATTTTGTGTGTGTGGTTTTTAGGCATGTGATGATGTGTCATGTGATCCACATCATCTGAGCCACCCTTTATATAACCACTCAGATTGATCAAGTAGCTAAGCTCTAAACACTTACTTTGAAGTCATGAGAAAAAACAATACGTTATTTTTGCTTGTTTAGAATTCGGTTTTTTAGGTTTTTTTTGCTTACTATTTTTGGTATCAATTTGACTTTGGTTTATTCTATGTAATGTACCCCAGACAGTGTAACAGCCAACCCCTTACCCAGACCAAGTGATGGGCCATGACAAATGAGGACACACACCATCACCAATGGATGGATGTAAAGTGCAGGTACTTTTATTGAGAAGTGTCTTAATCAAAAGAAAAATGCAGTCCGATAATGTAGTGCTATTTCTCCTTAATAAATAAAACTTAAATAAAATGTGAGGTTTCTGAATTCTTTTAGGACACCCCCCAATGGGATGATACGCTGAAGTGCAACTGCCATGTCCATGGAGGACTGTTTGTCCATTGCCGAGGTAACCACAGGTTCGCAGCACAGCAGGATAGCCCTGTGGAAACAACTATGACCTGATCGAGATCACAGTATACGCACCTGGCACCCGATGCAAGCAAGATTATAAATGCAAAGAACAGTATAACTTGGCCACTGATCTGGCCCCGTCTATGCCTGTTTGCTGTGTCTGTGTATTAGAGAGTGATAACTCACTCTGCAGTAAATAACCCTGCTATTCCTGTTTCAAGTTGAATACAGCTGGTTTTGCTAAAGTACTGGGACTCAGCCTCGTATTTTGGGGTGCAAGACAGTGACTGACACATAGCAAAATAAATAACTTCCAATAAAATTTGATTTCCGGCGCCGCATCTGAGTGGCAGCCTTTCCAGCAGCTCCGTATATGACTTTATCTTTTTACCTCTACCACTTTCTTTTATGTGGAATTGCTCCCTGGACACTTTTTACTTTTTTACTACTTGACATGGATTTTTACACTCCGAGAATCGCCTATTCAAGTAGTCAGCTTAAAGCACTGAGAAGAAATGCTTATGCCGGTGTGGTTCCTTATTTACCTGACGAGGTAAGAAGACAATATCGGGCAGCTGAGCGGCGCAAAGATAAAAGATAAGATTAAATCGAGACAACTTGAGAGAAAATGGCGTTATAAACCGTCGGTGCCTTCTGTGATCCTGGGAAATGTAAACTCACTACCTGGCTGTGCTGGTGAAAATGTCAGAACCTACAGAAATGGAGGAGGACTTCCCAGATGCTCTGGAGCTACCGGGTGTCAATACAAAGTGGTGCAACTCAGGACATGTAAACGTTAAAATCTCCACTTGCTGCAGGGACATCGAACTGTTGGCCGTAAGTCTGCGCCCTATTACTTGCCCAGAGAGTTTGGACACGTGATTGCTGTTATTGTTTACATCCCCCCTCAAGCGAACGCGGAGATGGCGAGTGACAGCATCCATTCCGCAGTTGCTAAGTTACAAACGCAGCACCCTGAGGCACTTGTGCTAATCGCTGGAGACTTTAACCATGTAACGCTGGACAAAACATTACCTGCCTTCTCCCAGTATGTGGATTGTAACACTCGGGGAAACAGGACTATCGACCTACTGTATGCAAGCGTTAAAGACGCATACAGCGCCACCCGCTGCCTGCGCTTGGGAAAGCAGATCATAACCTGGTTCTGCTTCAGCCTCAATACAAACCAAGAGTGAGGGCGCTACCTACAACTACACGCTCATTCAGGAAGTGGTCACCTGAGGCAGAGCAGGCTCTGAGAGACTGCTTTGGAACTACAGACTGGGATATATTGCTTGGGTCACATAGTGAGAACATTGAAGAGGCTGTTGAATGCACAACTGATTACATCAACTTCTGTATGGACATTGTAGTTCCAGTAAGAACAGTATGCTGCTATGCTAACAACAAGCCATGGGTTACAAGTGACATCAAGGGCCTTTTGAACCAGAAGAAAAGGGCTTTTAAAGGTGGTGATCAGCATGAGCTCAAGTGCGTGCAGAAGGAACTCCGAGTCCAGCTCAGGGCGCAAAGAGCAGTACAGGAGAAAGCTGGAGCAGAAGTTGCAGAACAACAGCATGAAGGAAGTGTGGGATGGGATGAAGATTATCACTGGCTGCAGCTCAAGCGGGTGCCACCATCGAGACAGACGTGGAGAGAGCAAACCAAATGAACAACTTCTTTAATAGGTTTGATCACAGTAACCCACTCTCACCTCGAGTACTGCATCCTCCAACCATCCTTCTGCTGATACCAGCATAGGTGAGACATCCCCACCCACAATTACAGCAGCCCATGTGAGCAGAGAGCTGAAAAGACTTTGTGCCAGCAAAGCAGCGGGTCCAGATGGTGTATCGCCACGACTGCTGAAGGCCTGTGCGTTGGAACTGGGGAGTCCTCTACAGCGCATCTTCAACCTGAGCCTGGAACAGGGAGAGTCCCAAGGCTTTGGAAAACATCTTGTATCACCCTGTCCCAAAGGTATCACGTCCTAGTGAGCTGAATGACTTCCGCCTGTTGCTCTGACGTCACATCTGATGAAGACCATGGAGCGGCTGCTGCTTCACCACCTGAGGCCACAGGTCCGCCACGCCCTGACCCTCTGCAGTTCGCATACCAGGAGAAGGTGGGAGCGGAGGATGCCATCATCTATATGCTACACCATCCCTCTCCCACCTGGACAGAGGCAGTGGTGCTGTAAGAATTATGTTTTGGACTTCTCTAGCGCCTTCAACACCATCCAACCTCTGCTCCTTAGAGACAAGCTGACTGAGATGGGAGTAGACTCACACCTGGTGGCATGGATTGTGGACTATCTTACAGACAGACCTCAATATGTGCGTCTTGGGAACTGCAGGTCTGACATTGTGTTCAGCAATACAGGGCGCGCAGGGGACTGTACTTTCTCGGTCCTGTTCAATCTATATACATCAGACTTCTAATATGACTCGGAGTCCTGCCACATGCAAAAGTTCGCTGATGACACTGCTATTGTGGGCTGCATCAGGTGTGGGCAGGAGGAGGAGTACAGAAAGTTAATCAAAGACTTTGTTAAATGGTGCGACTCAAACCACTTACACCTTAACACCAGCAAGACCAAGGAGCTGGTGGTGGATTTTAGGAGGCCCAGGCCCCTCATGGACCCTGTGATCATCAGAGGTGACTGTGTGCAGAGGGTGCAGACCTATAAATATCTGGGAGTGCAGCTGGATGACAAATTGGACTGGACTGCCAATACTGATGCTCTATGTAAGAAAGGTCAGAGCAGACTATACTTTCTGAGAAGGTTGGCATCCTTCAACATCTGCAGTAAGATGCTGCAGATGTTCTACCAGACGGTTGTGGCGAGTGCCCTCTTCTACACAGTGGTGTGCTGGGGTGGCAGCATAAAGATGAAAGACACCTCACGCCTGGACAAACTTGTTAAGAAGGCAGGCTGTATTGTAGGAGTAAAGTTGGACAGTTTAACATCTGTGGCAGAGCGACGGGCATTAAGCAAACTCCTGTCAATCATGAAGAATCCACTGCATCCACTGAACAGTGTCATCTCCAGGCAGAGGAGTAGCTTCAGTGACAGACTTTTGTCACTGTCCTGCTCCACTGACAGACTGAGGAGATCGTTCCTCCCCCACACTATGCGACTCTTCAGTTCCACCCGGGGGAGTAAATGCTAATTTTAATTTTATGTTTTTCATTTTTTTCTTTTTTTCATTTTTATTACTATTTAATTTAATATTGTTTCTTTGTATCAGTATACTGCTGCTGGATTATGTGAATTTCCCCCTTGGGATTAATAAAGTATCTATCTATCTATATAATTATTAACAATGGTGAAGGTTTCAAAATTCAAAAAACAGTTTAAAACAGTTTAAAATCAGAGGTAAAAACAAGGTCAGGATTCCCTTGTAAAATCCCCAGACCTGAAGCATCTATACTACACAACTCATTTGTTTCTCTGCCACAGCATCCTTCCTCCTGCGGTGACTGCCACACACGGCATTTGCACACAAAACCTTCAGAGTGTCTGCCGTGATGCCCCATGCCGTCTCTGTCATCCTCCTCATACACAAAAACTGGTGATTTCTGAATCCATAGGGAAATTTCTATCGTTCCCTCCTACTCCTCAACTGTTCAGGGGGGAACTGATTTGCCCCTAGAACGTTGATCGCTCATTCCTCCATGGGACCCTGACCACTTGCCTCCACTCCTCTATACTGGCTGACTGGATACTGCCTTCACCTTCTGTTCAGATTTTCCCTTTATTCACCTTCTCTTTCTTTTCACCCTCCCTCCATCTGTCTTGTCTGACACCCTCTTATATACTCCCTTGGATGCAGCTCATCTAAAGCAAACTGCATGAAACCAGTGAAGCAATCAAGACAAACCACACCCTCCCATACAGGTGCATCCCTTCTCAATCACTCCACCCAGGTACAACACCCACAGAAAGCAATCCCTCTATTTATTTATTTAAAAACTGACTACTAGCTGCTAAGACACGGATGCTCAATATCACAATTTGAGTTATAGATTTTGTGGTTTGCCTTTGTAAAAATTTTTAACTTAACGTATTTAAGCCTTTAAGAGCATTTAGGCTAAAACCTTTTTGAGGTTCAGGCCTGAGTCATATCATATACTCAGGTAACTTCAGAAATTAACATTTTACAGAACATATTTCCAGAGAGAAACATATGAACACTTGAAAGGTGACATCTTATTTACAGAATTTTACAAAATATTTGTAGAAACCTTGGCCATGACAAATGCACAGTTCAATTCAATCCGATTTACAAGCATCAATGACAGAACTTGAAAATGTCTCCAAAATCTTACTGACTTTCTCTGTATCACCTTTAGGTGTCAACTTGATATTTAATTCACCTTTGTACCAGCTCTGTAATAGTAAATAGTCAAAGTCTAGACACAAATAGATGGCCTATGTCTGAAACATCATCCACCCTGCTATTACCTTAACTATAGGGTTACGGGGGTCTACTGGAGCCAATCCCAGCCAACACTGGGTGCAAGACAGGAAACAAACCCTGGGCAGGACGCCAGCCCACCGCAGGGCACACATACACCATGCACACACTAGGGACAATTTAGGATCGCCAATGCACCTAGCCTGCATGTCTTTGGACTGTGGGAGGAAACCGGAGGGAACCCATGCAGACACGGGGAGAACATGCAAACTCTATGCAGGGAGGACCCGGGAAGCAAACCCAGGTCTTCTTACTGCGAGGCAGCAGCGCTACCACTGCGCCACCGTGCCGCCCATCTGAAACAATAATTACCTGAAAAATATGGTGTCTAACGAATCGTTAAAAAATCTTTAATGAAATAAAATGTGTGATTTTTAAAAATCTGTCAGAAAATACAAAGATGGTGGTGTGACATTGACAACAACAACAACAACATTTATTTATATAGCACATTTTCATACAAAAAGTAGCTCAAAGTGCTTTACATAATGAAGAATAGAAAAATAAAAGACACAGTAAGAAAATAAAATAAGTCAACATTAATTAACATAGAATAAGAGTAAGGTCCGATGGCCATGGTGGACAGAAAAATCAAAAAAAAAACTCCAGATGGCCGGAGAAAAAATAAAATCTGTAGGGATTCTAGACCATTAGACTGCGCAGTCCCCTCTGGGCAATGAGAGAGAACAGATAAATAATACAATCTGCAGTGAACTCCTCCAAAGGTCTGCTGGGCATTGATCACAATATCCAACAAGGAATTTTTGCTTTGATCTATCTCAGTTACATATTTTGTAAAATAATATACTGTGTTTCCCCCAAAATAAGACTGGGTCTTATATAAATTTTTGCTCCAAAAGATGCACTACGGCTTATTTTCAGGGGATATCTTATATTTATTCATATACAACAATATACATTTATCCAAATACAGTCATCATCTTCTTCTGGAATAACGTCTTAACTCTCCACATTCAAACCTTGAATTCCAGCCTGAATTTCTTGATACTCCATCTGCTTTTAGGATCCTCCAGGATCAATGTGCATGCAAAATGGACATACAGATGTATTCATGTTGCTTTTATATTCAAGCTTTGCATATTCCCCAAAGTAATAACCATTAAACATCCTTTTCAGAGATATTGTGGCAAGGTGTCCTCGGAATTCATTGGATGCTTCAGGCACACACGTCACATTGCATGAAGAATAACCTGGCCTTAGGCATCTTACTTTTCAACTGACGATCTTGACTAGGGCTTGTTTTTGGAGTAGGGTTTATATTACAGAACAGCCTGAAAATCATGCTAGAGCTTATTTTCGGAGTAGGTCTTATTTTCGGGGAAACACGGCATTACTAATTTCATGAGTTATCCCTGGATAACTTGAAATAATGTTACTAGATCCAAACCTTCCCTCAAGGTATTTCTCAAGGTACCTACAATAAATCTTAGGCATTTTAGTTGGAATAGCATAAGAGGTGAGAGCTCAATACATAATTGACATATGCTCAGGGTGTTATAAAAAGTTTGCAGCTACAAATTGTTTATGTAGTAGGATATTTTATGGCCTTGAGTGAAGCACGTCCATCCATCCATTATTCAACCCGCTATATCCTAACTACAGGGTCATGGGGGTCTGCTAAAGCCAATCCCAGCCAACACAGGGCACAAGGTAGGAAACAAACCTCAGGCAGGGCGCACACACACACACCAAGCACAATTTAGAATCGCCAATGCACCTAACCTGCATGTCTTTAGATTGTGGGAGGAAACTGAAGCACTAGGAGGAAACCCACACAGACACGGGGAGAACATGCAAACTCCACGCAGGGAGAACCAGGGAAGCGAACCCGGGTCTCCTAACTGGGAGGCAGCAGCACTACCCATTGTGCCACCATGCCGTAGTGAAACATGTTCATTATTGAATTGTTGTTTTTATATTTTTATTGCAAGAAATAACATATTTAAACAGTCTACAAAAATTACCATTTCACCTTTCTGACATGTAAACATTCACCAATGTTAAATACATGAGATTTTTAAGATCTGTAAAGATTACAAATACATACTTTGCCCTCTCCAGTCAGTGGCACCAGTTTCATTACTGATAGCTCATTAATGCCTATATTGTAATTTTGTTCAGCAGAAGATAATATTGTCAAGTTTAAAACACATGACTGTAAACTGAATGTAAAGGGGACATGTTATAACACCTATACAGTAATCCCTCGCTATATCGCGCTTTGACTTTCGCGGTTTCGCTCTATCGCGGATTTTATATGAAAGCATAACTAAATATATAACGCGGATTTTTCGCTGCTTCACGGGTTCTGTGGACAATGTGTCTTTTTACTTCCTGTACATGCTTCCTCAGTTGGTTTGCCCAGTTGATTTCATACAAGGGACGCTATTGGCGGATGACTGAGAAGCTAACCAATCAGAGCACGCAGTTAAGTTCCTGCCTGCTGAATGCAGTGTTAACCAGGAAGTCTCGTCTCACTCATTCAGCATCAACGTGTTTCGCTGTGTAAAGAGTTGTGCTCTTTTGTGTTTATCTTTGTGCATAGTCAAGCCCTTCATTATGGCTCCAAAACGATCTGCTACTGCTTCAGGGGCCGTGCCCAAGTGCAAACGGAAGATGTTAATGATTGGCGAAAAGGTAAACGTTTTGGATTTGTTGAAGGCTACGATTCTTTTTATTTAAAAGTAGGAAAGGAATATAAGATCTACGGCCGCAGTGTCCTTTTAACCAGGGTGCAAAACGAGTTGTAAGTGGATGTAATAAGGCAGTAGTCTGGATGGAATCTGCTTTAGGGATTTGGATTGAAGACTGCCAGAAGAACAACAGCAATGCTACACAATCGCCTGAAGTGGCTCCTTTAAGGGCTGTAACGCTCTCCTTTGTTGTGCAGTAAAATTAAACTCATTGTTATCGGACAAGTCATCGTGTCATTGTTGGTGAGTAACCATAATTAATTTTCTACTTACAGTGCTTAGTACATGTACGTGCGTTTAGTGTCACTGTACACACATTTACTGTATACTATTTTTCTTGTATTGTACGTATTTATTGCTGGTGGCATGTCTATCGTAATGGCTGTAACATATGTGCTATCGGAGACACTCGATATCTTTAAAATAATATTTAGGTTTTACTGTATATAAACAGTGTGTTTATATACATAATTTCAATGAATCTTACCTAATATCTACGAGAATACAAAGGGATTATGCTGTATAACTCTGCGGGGAACATTTATAAACAGTGTGGGAGAGTTTATAAGAATTTAAAATATATAAAAATAACCATAGAAACATATGGTTTCTACTTCGCGGATTTTTCACCTATCGCGGGGGGGTCTGGAACACAACCCACGCGATCGAGGAGGGATTACTGTATATGAAGTGTCTACTACTTCAAATGGGAGATCAACATTAGGGTGCTGTGAAATAGGTGCAGATATAACCATTTCCTCTGAGAAAGCTTCTGGAATTCATACAAATTTATGAGAAGACTTAATATTCAAAGAATAGGGCTCTTAAGATTCTATTTTTTGTTTAATATAATTGTAATAATGATACGAGAACCCAATAAATCTTTGGTCTGGGTTAAGATGCTCAGGAGCCATCTAGCTCAAAATAACTTGATAATAACTAGCTTAGATTTGTTTATATGTAAGTGTGTTCTGGAGATTGTCTAATTTTAGAAAAGATTACTTTTCAGAAGGCAGCTAGATGTCCCCTCTAAACAATCATTGGGCCCACTGGATAAACCTCATCCCAGAGAGCGTAGCCCGAAAACTCACATTGCAGTCTTCTGGCTTGTACAAAAATCGGGGCCAAGGCTTTTGTTCCTGATCCTAATATAAACAAAGCTAAGTTTCTTTACAATTAAAGAATTTATTAAAGAATTTAAAACAGCACAACAAAAGGAAAAGCAGGGAAAAAAAACAGGTAAAAATAGCTTTTGCAGAAGGCAAAACCAAAAAGCTAATAAAGCCAATAACACAAGCTAAAGTCAGTATCTTCATCAAAGCAGATGTTAAGATCAACATTTCTACACAAAATAAAAAGTTATAAAATCAAAAACAGGAATCCAAACAAAGCCAAAGGTGATATGTGATGACAACAACTCCTTAAAACTGTTCAGTCAGTGCCCCAGCTGCATGATCAGGAGACAGGGCAGCTAAGTAAAACCACTATGAATAATATTAACATAATACAAAGTGGCATTGATTAATAAAGATCACAATATTACAAAAATACAACACAGACATTTTAAGAACAAAAACAGATATGATAACAACAAAAAACAATATTTGAAAGATAACAAAAATATTAAGTGAACAAAGAACACACTTGGGACGAGGGAAAAGACCCTGACTAAAGAAAATAAAAATCCCTATCCAACGGGACTGAAATAAAGTCTAATACAACCATTTTGAACATTATCAACAATGCAATTTATTCTCAAACAGGCCTATAGTTCCTCTTAGACAATGACAGTCCAGATAATAGAGCTATTGTGCAGCCATAACCTTGGTGAAGTGGAATCTCTAAAGACTTCTGTTTGCTGAAGACATTTTTGTTTTATTTGCATGGTAAGAGCAAAGTCTCATGTGCAAAGGACACATTGGTTGTTTCACTTTAATTAGATAATTCCTAAAACAAATTGGACATCAAGATTCAGTTTATTTGAAATACCTAATATTTATGAGAGTTGTTTCAACCAAGGATGCCATAAAATGAGACATGGTAAATTACTCTAAATTATATAAAAATGTTTAAAAGCATATATTTTCAATTTGCAAATGAATGGAAAGGGTAAAAAATGGGTCGTCAATAGAGAGAACACACAGTTTATACTTTGAAGGAAAGTTTTCAATCTGTAATTATAATTAAAATTCTGTACTGATTTTCCCCTACCCTCAAACTATAAAGGCTAACAATTCCTTATCTGTAATTTTAATTGGGGCACTTAAAACTGTAGGAAAACAAGGTTTGACTGCAATTATCCACCCTACCAACTGGGGGAATGCCACCATTTGAACTGAGCCAAATTTTTTTTTTCCAGTTTTTTTCTGTGCTTCTTAACTCTTTAAACCCTGCCCACTGTTCTAGTAGTCACTAATGGGGACAGATATTACACTAGTTAAAAAAAAAACTATTAGAGATCATCTGTTTACAAATCTTGTGCTTAAAGTATGTTTACTGTCAAAACTGCAGATTGCATATGTCTGTAGATCCCTACTCCCCATTTTCAAGTATATAACTTTGAAAAGGTGAATTTGACAAGCAGATTTTTATTTAGTAAAAAAGAGGAGTATTTTAGCTCTCAAATGCTGTTAATTATTCTTTCATGTTCAATGGATGATAAGATAAGGCAATTTGAATATGAATGCTTCAATGTTTGTCTTTACTTATCTAAGGGCTTGTTTATACTTCACGCTCAGAATGTGTATGCACATGCATCATGGCTGTCACCTGTTCCCAGCGTTTATTTGACACGTCCTCTGAGCACATCCTCAGAAATTAACACGATGTGTGCACGAGTTGTAATACCAACAAACAGTCGGGGCCACAGTGTGATAAAAGTTGGAATGTGACATCAGAGTCTCTGTTTACTGTCTACATGTGACAGAAAGCTGCTTTGAGGATCCTCTGCGACCAATGTGCGTGCTTTGATGTTTAATGAATGGTTCGATGTAGTGAAGAAAAATGCCAACATAAAAATGCATTCGTGGTGCTTTTATATTCAACCATTGCATATTCCCCAAACTAATGACACAATACATTTTAAAAGTCTCACATACCATCTTCCGTGCCATCTTTTTTTTTTATACCTTCACAACAGCATCAGAATGTACAGCAACGTATTTGAGCCATAGAAAAAAAAAATTATGGGTACAGTGAAAAGGTCGATTTTGTTAATAATTACACGTATTGAGGTGGCACGGTGGCAGAGCGGTATTACTGCTGTCTTGCAGTAGGGAGTTATGTCCACCATGTTCCCTTCCTAGAGTATGCTTGCTTTCCTGGTGGGTTTCCACAGTGTGTTCCATTTTCCTTCCAAAGACATGAAGGTTTGGCAATTTGGTGATGCTAAAATGACACTAGTGTGTGTATGCGAGTGCTTGTATTCACCTTGCTATGAGCTGATGCCCCATCCAGGTAATTTGTTTCTGTCTCGCGCCTAATGCTTGCTTGTATAGGTGCATCCCCGGATTGATTGTTTAATCATTAAACATCAATCCTTTACAAATCGAGAGATATTGTGGCAAGGTGTCCTTGAAATTTAATGGATGTTTCAGGAGATTCACAACACAGCAAAGTCGAATGTTTTCTCACCGTGGTGATATCTTGCACTGCCACCTGGTAGAATCTTCCAGATTGACGTAAAGTAATCGCGCAAGTATAAACAGTACAACGCTTTTGTAGCAGTAGCTTCCACAGGCGCACGCGTCACGTAAAGTATAAACCTGGCCTAAAGAATCACCAATTTGCAAATCTGCATGACTGCTTTTTTTCATGAATCAGATCTCTAAATAGTCCAGGTGTTGCCCTTCCAAACAAGGTACAGCCTATCTTTGTACCACCTGCTGATCACAAGACATTCAAAGAAAACCAGAAACAGGAAGAGCATGCCTGTGTTTACAAAATTCTATTGTGACAGGCAGACAAAGGAAGGTCTACAGAGGTGCCTGACAGTGTTTTCAGAAAAACATCTCTAAGAAAAGAATAACTGTATGATCGGGCTGAGAAACTTTAAATATTATAATAGGTGATAATGCAGTGAAAAAAGCACAGTTCAGTGAAGCTCGAACTCAAAGACACGTTTAGGAAATGTTTGCCAGGCACTCAATTTATCAAGTGAAAAATAACTTTATTTTAAACAGTCTTGGAATCAAATTTGAGAAGTGTATTTTAAGATACATCAAAAAGGTGAGAACGTTCAATTTTAAGATATCACAAAATGAATCTGAGATATTTTAAACTCTATTTTGGATATCTCAAACGATCAATGTGTGATGCCTCAAACGTGATATTTAAAGGAAGCTGAATGAACATTTAGAAATATCTTAAATACATTTTAAGACATCTGTAGATCATTTTAAGATATCTTAAATACATGTCAATATATTCTGAAATGATACACTGTTCATTTGGAGCATGGGTGCCCAATGCATTGATCGCGATCAACTGGTAGATCGTAAAGGTAGTGCAGGTAGATCACGTTGCATTCAAAAAAAAAATTTTTTTTAATGTTAGTCTATCATATATCCTCCCTATGGCATTTGCCACTTGATTGACATACAGGCCAGTCTGTTTTCTTCTAACACACTGGTCATCCCACGCACGATCAAACGCACAAGCTACTGCAAAACTCCGGCTGTGATCTAGTTAGCCTTCCAATTTATATCGACTAAAGAAGGGATTTAAAAAAAAAAAATGTTTGGGGAGTGTAAGGGCTGGATGTGGAATTGGAAGAGGATCTTTGTTCTCACAATATCACAATCGAAGTGCGTTTGTCTGATCTGTCAATCTATCATTGCTATTCCAAAGAAGGAAAATGTGCAACGGCACTTTCGAACTGTTCATAAAAACTATGAAACTGACTTCCTTCCAAAAATCGATCCGAGAAAGAGAAAGAAGAGAGAACTAAAATCGCAGTTAATCGGACAACTGTCATTTTTCACTCGGCTGAATTTAAAAGCTCTTTGACTGCATGACAACATATATTTTATGTATAAAGTATACTCAGTATATATATATATATATATATATATATATATATATATATATATATATATATATATATATATATATATATTTTAATGTAGGTAGATCATTTCGACCTGGACATTTTAAAAGTAGTTCACAAGCCAAAAAAATGTGGGCACCCCTGATTTAGAGATATATCAAATGCAATTCAAGATATTTCAAAATAACTTCTTGTAAAATTATATGTGTTTTCAATCAGACTTCATTGTTAATTTAAGATATCTTAAAATGCATTGTAGACATCTGAAAATAGACAGGTAGCTATTTTAAGATATCTGGAAAAGTACCTGCTGCAAAGTCTGAGTGGCAAATCCATATTAATGCCCATGGTTTTGGACTGGGATGCCCCAACAAGCTCAGATAGGTGTGAAGGTCAGTTGTCCACAAACATTTGGCCATATAAAGGTAGTATCAACCTGTCAGCTCATTATAACTCTGAAGTAACACAGGCGTTAATTTTAAAGCGTCCACCCTTATGCTGTGTATTTCAGTTCTTTGTAGTTCAGTTAATGGACTGTAGTGAGGTACTACAAAAAATTTTATAAAATTCCAAACAGCATCTGATTCTAAACTGGTTACTCTTTTCGTGCTTCTTCACTCATCGCCATACTCATTCACTGGTGTTACAGCACAAGCTATTCAAGCTCTGATCATATACTGTACATGCCTTTTTTTCATTTGTTATTAGCGCAGGAACCTTGTGTGCTAGAAAACACGATAAGTATTGATTGGTGAATATTTACATGCTGATTGATTATTTTAAACATCTATCAATACACCTCTCTATCTTAGTTCTCTTCAGACAAAAAAAAAAATCTGTCTTGAACATAAGATAAAAACAAATGACCACTGACAAATGGGAGTCATCAAATGAGTATGTAAGTGACATTCAATAATGCTTTCAGTGTTGTTTTCACAGGGGATTTGCCTATTAACAGAGAAGAAGCATCTTTTAATGGGAATCATTTAAGTGAAATAAATTTAATTAAGCATAACTGTACCTAAACCATTAAGTAAATTAGAAAAATCAAAAAGAGAGCCATAGAACTAGATGGTCATTCTAATGTTGATATAGATGGGTCACATAAAAAATGTTTTTTTAAATTATGAAACCATTTCCATGCCTGCTATATTCTGTACAGTGTGTTCTTAATGTTGTAATACTTTGTGTTTTGTGAAGAAGATTATATTTCTGTAGAAAAAATAACATTCACATTTTTTTCAAATTAGATGTAAAGTACAGTATATCTGTTAAATCAGTAATTATGATCATTCAGTTTTAATGAATTCTGATAAACTCCTGCTCTGGAAACACTTTAGAGATCCGTTTTTAGATCAACAGATTGCATTTATAATGGAGAATTAATCAAATAAATGTGAATTAGTTTAATGTACTTGGATACAAAACGGATGACAATGAAAGCTACTGCATGCCAGCCAGTATTCTCATCAGTTTCCTTATATTGTCTGCAGCTTGCTCTGCCAGACTAAAACAAGAAGGTCAAATGTTTTACACTTGAAATTGAAGTAATATATTGATTAAAACTCCTAACAATACATTTGGGAACAAATGGCCTTAAAATGAATAATGGTGCACAATTTAAAATTTTGTGTTTAATCATAGATAAAATCTCTCCAATTTAATATTAAACAATGCCAATAAATTAAAACTTAGCTGTTTACTTGAGAAAATAAAGATATGCAGTTTTTATTCCTAAATATATGATTAAAGGAAGTGAAAATGTGCAGATTTTAAAAAAGCTGCCATCCCTATATATCAAACTGGAATTGACTGGAACTTCCCAGTTTGATACACCTGACTGCTTTCTGGCTGACAATGGAATCTTAGAAACTAAATTCCTACCAAACTAAATACTGAAAAAGACAAGCTTAATGTCAACAGAAAAGCCACTTATTAGAAGTGTTCATTGATTGATCCATCCAGTGCATGGTGGCAGAGCAAATGGCGCCTAGTATCTCAGCTAGTATCTGGTGCAAGTTGGAATAAGCGGTGGAAAGGGTCAACACACACACACGCACACTCACACACACTCACACACACACTCACTAGCATACTAAGCTAAATTATTCTTGATTCAACCTTGTTATATGACAGATGACTATAGAAATGTATGTGACATGCAAAAGTTTAGTATATTTATGTATTTCCCTTTTCTATGCTGAAAAAACAATGGGGATTTTTATCTAAAGGAGAAATTGTTAATTAATTCAGTTGTCTTAAAGTAATTAGTGTGGAAATAAACTTTTTTTTCTTCAAGAATACAATGGCACTAGAACATTAATATGTACTACACTGCATTAAATGTATATTAAAAAAAAGACAAAATATATAAAAAAAAAAAAACATGTCTCCCAAAATAAAAAAATGAAAGCAGATTTTATTCAGAGAGTGTTGTTGCTTTATTGTTCTAAATTCCAAGTTGGTTTTCTTATTTAGTGCTTCTTATGATAATGTTGTTCTTTATTTGCAAAACAATCAAATTAGATTTGAAATCTCACTTTGAGCTTTCGGTTTTATCTGTCTGAAGACAACCCATACTGTACAAATTGATGTGTTTGTGTATGCCTGTTTTCCTGCTCACACAGATAAAGTTAATGTATTCAGTCACCAATTGAGCAAAGACTTCATTCAAAAACTAGCCTATGATGCAAAAGCAGAGTGTATGGCATACTTGGGATCACACCTAAAGTTGGCTTTCCATCTACTGTGATGCTGCAGTGGAAGAAGATTAGTTTTTCCACAAAGTAAAAGTTTTAAATTCATAGGATATTATGCTTGCTTGGCTTTTTAATCTATCTGGAGATATCATGTTTAGTGTCTATAACATGTCTAGAACATTGACTAATATACAAGCAAGAAAATCGATCTTTTACTTAATGGACATGGGAATTAACATGTCTCCATAATGTGACAGATGTCCTCAGATAAACAACTTTGGCGATATGTTGTTTTTTGGTTAGCCTGCAGTTCCATTGGTTTAGACTGGGAGAACCCTTGCAAAAGACGAAAGATGGGAATAGTTAAAAAGTTTAATGTCAGTTCAAAAACTTATAATAGTTGTAAATGGTCTCAGAATCACCAGTTCTAGATGTTCTTGATGTGTTTATAAATCCAGCATTCAGATTCCTACAAACAAACACTGCTCTTTACAATGCAAAGGTAAATGGTGTAAACACCTTTAAAATGTGCTATGTCCTTTGCTCCCATCTATTGGCATCCCTACTTTCTGCAAAATCAACATAATAGCAGGTGTCTATCAGTATTTCTAATAAAAAAAATTAAGACATGTTAGAGCATTTTCAAGAATCAAGAATAGACAATCTGCCCCGGTGTACTATTACAGTTCAGAAATGTCAGAGGCTGGGTTTTTCACCATAAGAACTAGATAAAGAATGGTAGATTTTCTAAAAATGAATATGAACTATACCAGATATTCCACAAAAAGTTAATGTTGTCTCTTTCAAAAACAGTCTAAACACATTCTTTGTTACAGAAATTTAGTTTTCTGCTAACCCCTGAGAAAATGATTATGTTTTCTATAGCTCTTAACTCAGTCTTAAGGATGAAAAACTATATTGCAAACCAACTTTTTCATGGTGCATGCAGGTTGCAGAAATAAACTATGAAAAATATCCCCATATGGGATCTGTATAATCAGCAGATTGATTCCTTAATTGTGTATATAGACAATGGGAGGTTCTAGAGATTCAGAGATGTCTCCATCTTAATAGCAAGTGTGTATGAGTACTAAGTTGGTGACTTGTTAGTGTATTTTACACCAAATACTTGAAGACTGTATTCTAAAGATCATTAACTGAAAACTCCTAAGAAAATGCCCAGCTAAAAAAGAAAAGAACAAGTAAAATGTGTTGTGAAGGGCACAAATTACAAACTATAAACCAGAAGAGTCCTGCCTTTTTCATTTTGTCATGCTAGGCAATTTCTGGAGATGCCTAATGGAAAAGATTGTCCTGCTTACTAGTTATTTTAAACAGGCCCATTTGCACATATGACCCTGTTACAGAATCAATAATATATTAGATCTTTAAATGGTTACAATTCAATATTTTAACTTTATGTATTCATGAAAAACAGAAAATCAACATAAACATATGCTTGTGCAAGTTTTTAAAAGGATTTTCATGCCTTATTTTTATATAAGGCGTATAATTTTATCAGCCTGCCTGTGCCACTAATATTTTAATCAATTTAGCCTTTTTATATGTTACTCACGTCTTATATTCAGCTTATACACATTGAAAGTCAATAACTTATTGCCAAGACTGAGTTTTCAATATTGAGACAAGTGAAGGCTGTCATAAGTCAAAATAGAAGTGAACCTCTTTGCACAGTTGTTCTGTGTTTAGTGTGTCAGCATATGATTTGCAGATATTGTAACAGAAAAAAACATTTTTAAACAGTCACATTCATGCTGCTAATGTTATATAACAGCACATTAATGAATTACTAACATAACATTTTATCTACCATAGTTTAACATCTGCACAATACCTGTAAAAAGCTACATTGCTGGTATGCAATCCATTCAATGCAGTGAATACAATATCATTAATGTTGTTATTACATAAAATCTTGACCTGTTAAATTTGCACAATGGCTTGGCTTTGCTCGCAAGATGTTGTTTTTGTAAATCTTTGTAAAATAGACACTTGAAAAGCTATTACTGAGGACAATAGATGTGTCTCAAAAAATAATACGGGAGTTTTTTTTTTTATTTCTCACCTACGAATAAGACAGTTAATCCATGGAAAATTGCTTACTTAAAGCTGTGAGATTTGAAATAATGGAGAAAATGTACAGCCTTCCAAGACTTCTTGCTAAATTTTAAATGTATAAGTTAATTGTAGTGACTATTTTCAATGGTTTGTATACCATATCAGTCTTTAACAATCCATGACCCATGGCTTCTAAATAAAGTAAAACTTAATTCTTTCTGAATTTGTCTGACCAGATATAAGCACTTAATTTATCATTTTTATTTTTGACACCTTCATGAAAACTACAGTCCTATTCCAGACCAAGAACCTTTTAATTTAGTAAGTTGGTATTTTATTATGGTAAGTCATCAAGCAAAAATGCACATTTTGTCTTTAACTGAAAACTTTATTTTTGCAGGGGAAATTCATACAGTATAATGTAGTGAAGGATATGTGAGGGGTGTTCAATTATAAACAGGAATTTTCATGTTCTGTTCTTATAAAGAGTGCAAGGTAGACATGACTCATTGGACAAAAACATGCATGTTTGAACTTGTCGTTAGTAGTGCTAGCTGCTCTTTCTCTCCTTCCTGTCAGTTGTAATCAACACGTTGGATTAGAAGGTACACAGTAGTGTTGTGCAGTAAATTATTACTAATTTGTCGACAAATGAAGGAGTCATTCCATCACAGATTTATTAGAGACTTAAAAATCAGTTTGAGGATGAGTGTCTTTCTCAGTCTAGAGTGTATGATTGGTGCAAGTCATTCAGAGAGGGACTGACTATCATCTCTTCCATCCACCTCCACCTTCCTCCAATTTTAGGAGGGAAGAAATTCAAGTCGAATGAGGAGGTTACTGAGACTGTGAAAGAATTGGTCAACATGCAGTCAAAAGACTTGTACTCATTTGGGATTAAGAAGCTTCCAGAGCACTGGAAAAAATGTATTGCAGTGGCAGGAGACTACATAGAAAAATAATGTGTAAGTCATTTCATTGTATTCAATAAATAAAGTGTATCTCATAAATTCCTGTTTGTATTTGAACTCCCCTCATATTTAGGCATCTGATTTGTATGAAAGAGAACAGCTTGCGAAAAGTAAAACTCCCCTAAAACTACTCTTGATGTCAGCAATCGTGTTCCCAGCATGTATACAGTAGACCAGTAACTATACTTTTAAAACCACAAAACACATAGACTTTACATTGTCAAGAGTAGGAGGCATTGTATTCTTTAAAATTAAGTTAGCTACACTACCTGTATGGTAGTGAAATTTAGTGATGTGCAAAACAATTAGTTTTTAGTGATCTGATTCATTACGTTCAGTTCACCAAAATGATTAGAATCTTTGAATCACTTATTTGTTCACTTCAAATACAAGAAGATATATTCTAGTTTAAACTGTAGAACAGTATCATAATAGTGTAACAATTTTAACCATCCAAATAATACAAACAATATAAAAAGCTAGCAAAAAAAAAGTAATTCACACATAATAATAATAAAAGTACTGTAATAATAATATTAATACTCTTTATTGAATTTTTTCAATAAATACAATTTCAACAATAAAAAAATGTACAAATAGATCCTTAGGAAAGTGCATACATCACAATTAAACTGTGAGAACATTGAAATATGACCAAATAAAATTATTTTCAGTTTTGGTTTAATATCCTTTCTGATGCAATATCCCATACATATATCATCAGTGAACTGAACTGTGATTCAATGTACTTACTGTCTCTTGTCTATAGTTCAGTACGCAAACTGATTCTTTCGGTGAACTAATTCATTGTATTGCACTGCGACTCAATTGTCTGCAGTTCAGAAAAATGAATTGATTCTTTTCGGTGAACTAGTTCAGTGTACTGTAGTACGAGTGTCTTGTCTGCAGTTTACGAACAAACTTCTCCAGAACGGTAGAGGGCATACTGGTTCATTCAATAGTCAGCGTTCCGATCAATGAGAGGTGCTTGGCGTCATCTACCACGTCAGTCAGTAGCTAGTTTTCATCATGACCATTTTGCTGAAACAGTTTAATGGTAGTCTATTTCCCAAAGACAGCATCCAACAAGTGATGATAGCTCCAGACTGTCACAGAATGCTATATAAAATGTAGCATGCACTACGCATGACTTGAAAAGATTTGTTGTTTAATGTCATTGAACTAGTTCAGAACTAGTTAAAACTAGTTTTTTCATTCACTGCACATCACTAGTGAAAAAACTTCAAGAGCAAACAGCTGTCGTGGTGATATGGAGGTACGGCACAGGTGGAAATGTTGCTAGCACTTTAGCATGAGTGATAAGGCTGGTCACCCATTTTAATTCTCGAGCACCAGCAGGCCAGCATCCTTGCGTTACTTCGTGCCTTACCAGTAAAGGACATTTGCTTGGCAGCATGAGTCACAGCAAAGCAACCAGCTTATAGTAGAGGCTTGTAAGACGGGTGTGCAGAGAGAGAGAGATTAAAGTGAAAGCAACTTCAGGAAGCTGCTTGAAGTTAAAATGGTAGTAAGCATGAATGCATGTGTGTGTGTGTGTAGCTCAAGGCTGCAGGGGTGGAAGGTCACAACCAGCACAGCTGACTAGATTATGTCAGGCTGGCGTTATGATTGGACAGGTAGACCCCGCATATAAACTCAAGGGACACCCAGCAGAGGTCTGGCTTTAGAAAGGGAAGGTTACCTGAACAAATTAGCGAGTGAGCCATATTAAGCACTCTTATATGTAGAGTTATCTATTTTTCACTGATTTTCCTGTATTCTTGTGCTTGTGTCATTTTCTTCATTTTTGATTTTGATAGCTATTCTTTTCTGTTCTCTTGATTTTTGTGTGGTGAGAAGGAAGAAGAAGGAGTTGTCTGATCATTTGTTATTTTTTGCATCATCTTTATTTTGAGCCATTGCAGAGGACTGCATTTAATTTGAAGTGCATGGCATTAAATTTTTTTTTGTCTAGCTGGCACTTTAATACATACTTGTTTTCTTTTGAATATTTTCTTTGATTCTGTTTCTTCATTTGACACCACTGATCTGTTCAGTTATGTTACAGACACCCAGAGTCTGAGCGTGTGCAGAGATCCCAGTGCCCAGGGCATCACAGTCCCTTGATGGAAATGGACAGGAGCCCTGGCTTCTTGGGAAACCTCCAGAAAAATACAAGGAACATATTAGAACAAACATATCCACACGGAAATGAAATAATAAATAAAACTAATAAAAAATACAGAGAAATGCAAATAATTAACATAAATAACAATATTAGCAGAAAAGAAGTTAATCAAACATGAGCAAAAAAAAAAACAGCCAGACGAGGAACCTTGGCTGAAATATAATAGTGAGGGAGCACCTCATGCAATAAGTTATTATTTCTACCTTGGTGATGCTCTTTTCTGGTGTTGAGTGTGTATTTATTGTAGAATATGCCATTCAATTAATATAATATCTGATTATATATTTCTATATTACGCCTACAGCATCTATTGTGGTATTCAAAATATTTGATGTATTTATAGTCTGGTTGTACTTTTATGCTGTCCTTTGGTAACTCTAGTGTGTCTTAAAATAAAAGATCTATTTCATTAATGTTAAATTGTCTACTTTAGTGTAGGATGTCTTGCCATAATGTCACTGATTTCTTGTTAGAAACTATCTCTTCAATCAAGTACTTGACTACTTTGCTGATATCACTGCCATTCCTTTTAATTTAAATCCTTCTCATTTCAGTGCTTTATTAAAATAGTTGTCATGACCAAGTCTTAATTAAATCTTCATATTGATAGGTGCCTTATCACAGAAATGTAAATGCATTATGTCAGGCTGGTGTTATGATTGGACAGGTAGATTGACCCAGCATATAACCTCAAGGGACACCCAGCAGAGGTTGATATTTGGTTTGAGTTATGGGTGTGTATATTAGTAAAAGAAACTTTCATTTCCAAAATATGCTTTTATTAATTAAGAAGAAAACAAGCAAAATACACTCCCCTGAAATATTGGTTTGAAACCACTTTTCAACAAGCAAGAAAAAAATTTAAAAGAGAAACTTTGAATTAGTCTTTGTAAGTTTAGGCAAAGTTATTGTTCAGAGACAATAAACCAAAGGCAAAAGGAAAACACTAATTTTTAGGTAATTTAACTGGTGCTCTAGGACTACTGAAACATAAATGCAGGATAAGGGAGCTCCCAAATCCCTGAACCTTATAGCATCCAGCAGTAGACAGAGACAAAACAATCACATGCAACTAAACAATTTTAGAGCATAGAGAAAACCATTATTCAACAGTTAATTAAAATAATGGCAATTACTGATAAATAATTTAAATACAAGAAAAAACAATGAACTTAAATATAAATAGTACAAACAAATGACACACAAAAAGAGATGAATAATGAAAAACTGTGTTGGTTTTGTTCCTTAAGAGCATACAACACCTGCCCAGCCTTTCTTGTACTTATGTATCTCTGAACTGAAGCAATGAGTAAACCTACTGATTTTCTGCAGGTAATTTGGTTTTTGCCTGAGATGCTGATTAACTGGATTCTCAATCAGCAAGCAGCTTAGTGCTTCTGAGCAGCCAGCCACTGTACTTTATTGCTATAGTCTTTGTTTTTATCTCATCTGTGCTGTTGGAATGCAACCATTGGCTTTAGTTACCTTGGTTGTATTTACTATTTGGTTTTTGCAGCAGTTAGTGTTGGCATTGTATTTTTCAAAATAATGCTGTATTTATCTGTAATATACTATACAGTAATCCCTCACTATATCATATATTCACGGCTTCACTCTATCGCTGATTTTAAATGTAAGCACATCTAAATATATATCACAGATTTTTGCTGGTTCGCTTTCTGCGGACAATGGGTCTTTTAATTTAGGTTACATGCTTCCTCAGTTTGATTGCCCAGTTGATTTCATACAAGGGGCGCTATTGGCGGATGGCTTAGAAGCTACCCAATCAGAGCATGTATTACATATTAACTAAAACTCCTCAATGCTAAAAGATATGCTTCAGCATGGCGCTTGTTTTGTTTGCTTCTCTCTGTCTCTCTCACTCTCTGCCTGACGGAGGGGGTGTGAGCAGAGGGGGCTGTTTACACAGTGGCTGTTTACCTAGAAGATAGGACGCTCCTCTACAAAATGCCGCTTTATCGCGGTGCTTCTGTATACTTAAAAGTACGTATTGATTTTTTGATTGTTTGCTTTTCTTAGCGCTCTCTCTGACATTATCTGCTCTTCACGGTGCTCCTTTGAAGATAAGATATGTTTGCATTCTTTTAATTGTGAGAAAGAACTGCCATCTCTGTCTTGTAATGAAGCACAGTTTAAACGTTTGACTAAAGGTTGTTATTTCATGTCTAGAGGGCTCTAATAATGTTAACAGTGTGGGAGAGTTTATAGGGGCTTAAAATATATAAAAATAACCATACAAACATGGTTTCAACTTCGTGGAAATTCATTTATCGCGGCAGAGTCGAGGGTTGACTGTATATATATATATATATATATATGATCATAACCAGAACAAAATTGCTTTTAAGAATGATTATCCACTTCTCTGATGGTCCTGCAGTTCAATAAGGCTAACAATTCAACAATCTAGACATCATATTCATTATTTGAGTGAAACTTCTTCCTGCTTATTAAGCACTGGTGTGTTTGCCACAGATTGGTGATTTTCACATCCTGCCCACTAAGTACTTAAATCTGACCCACAGTCATTCCGTACAAACACTGAATCAAGACAAGGTTCACCAGTGGGAATGATAGTTTAAAGTTTTTTGACAGTTTCCAGTCATTCTCACATATTACATGAGTGAATAACAGCCTTTCAGATGATATTAAAACAGTTTGCACAGATTCCAGAAGTCTTTAATGAGCAGCTCCCCACACAAAATTGTGCCATTTTATTGCCACGTCCATCTATGCCAACTCTCTTGTTTCCTCAAAGCTGTGTTGTAAAGCAGGTATATTATAAAAGTCAAACAAGGACATAACACACATACTGATGACATAATTACAATGCTCATTAGCATGGGAAACAGCACTTTGAGTGTTAAAGTAATGCAAAATTTAAATTTAAGAGTGGGAATGCATAATTTATCCTGTAATAAGTGTAACTTTTCATGAGGATGAGCTGCATGACACGGGACTATAAAGCACACAGCATCGGGCCATTAAAGAATGGTATCTTTGGTTGGCCCAAAGTGAGGTATGCACTATCTGAAGTCTAAAATGACAAGAGCTGTTGAAGAATAAATGCACTTTTTATCTGACCATATCACGTGACCCACCTGTCTATGAACTATGCAATATTATGGGAGAATACCATCTGAATGTTCACAGAGATGCATACCAATCTGTGACCTTATGCTGGCCTTGCAGGGCCAGATGTGATTCTCAAATGAGAATACACATCTGGGGAGAACCTGTTAAAAAGTTTGTGGTGAATAGTGGTAAAGTCCACTGCATAAAGGTTGCACCCATAGAGCTTCTTTCCTAAACACCTACCTCCAATTTGTTCAGTCCATGCATCCACTGGGGTTTCAGGGAGAAAGCAAAAGAAGCTGAACTAAAGACATGACATTGACGGAAAATTAGAAGTTAAAATTGCATTATCCATTCAGTATCTCAAATAGCACAATGTAACTGAAGCTTAATGATTCATTTGTACACTGTAATGAGTGTGACAACAAAAGAGATATACACACACAAACCCACATTGAACACTGGAGCTGCTTGGCTCCATGTGTTTGAGAAGTGCTTCTGTTTGCTACAATATCTTTTGTCATTTTTGACTATTTTCATCACTATATGGCATAACAACAGCAAACAGAGTTTAGATGAGCATTGTGGTCTATGTACATTATACCTGTATAGTACATGTTAAAACCCTAGGGCTATATTCTGGTATGGCGTGTTCGCATTTCTAATTACAGAGAAATGTTAACTTTAGTTATTCATTTATACGTTCAGTCAGAAGGTTGATGTTGTACAGATCTGTGCTATATAATTTATCATAATCAGAAGTTTGTTCTCTGATGGATCAGGTTAATGAGCACAACATAGCTGTTTGCATTTCAAAATCACCATCCCTACTTTGAACATTGCTTTCATGAAAAATTGGATTGATACTTTTCTGTATATGATATTTGTTCTTTTTTATTTAGCCTTGGGCTAATATTAGAATTCTGTGTTAAAGAACATCACTAAATTAGGGCATTCAGTAATGTTACAAAGAAAAGATAAGAAAAATATAAAGACTTATTCAAAGCTAAAAACTGGTAAAAATCTCAATTCACCATTAGCATCAAAGCCTAAAATTAGTACTGCTTCAGTATACAGTGGGTTTGAAAAATGTCTACCAACAAAAGGAAAAAAACATTCTATTCAATCAAGTCGAACTTAACAGAACAGAATTCATTTCCCACCCAAGAGAAAGACAGGTGAGCCAACAGCATGGGCAAAAATTTAAAATAAAAAAATAAAGATTTAAAAGAACAGAGGAGGGAGAATGTCCTTTACACCAATATTAATGCTTATTCTGAAATTTTAGTAATTAGATCTTGCCATGTTTAAAAAACAGTTTTGAACAGATCCTCTAAGTAAGAATTTGATTTCTTCCAATTTTAAATAGTATAGAACAACAATTATCCACTGCCTTATAAAAGCAGGATAAGTCTAGGTGCTAGTAACTTGGTATAGGCTATTACAATCAAGTTGTCCTTCTCCACTTTATACCCACCAAACACAACTGTTAATGGTTTTGTAGTGACTGTGACACCAAGGCTGCCTGAAAGGCATACAAAGATTTTGTCCAAAATTATGTTAATTTGGTGCACCCCCTAAACATGTGGCCTAGTGAGGCTGGATTGCAACATTCATAGGTTGGATCTTGCCCTGCATATATTTTGGACAATTTCAAACAAGATAAAAGTGATCAATTCAGTATTTTAAGTTGAATAATTGAATGCTTTGTGCCTATGAAGTTAGAATGTATTCTATGCAGGGCTGCCATCCACTCCTTTCTGAGATATTAAATGACATGTCCTCTTCCCACTCTAACCTAGGATCTTTAAAAGGAAGAGACTTTGAGATGTTTTATATATTGTTGACATGCTGTCTGAGTCTTCAAGACTGTATATTTGCTGCCAAGTAATACAACTGAGGTTAGGTAGTGCAATGCCACCTCTGCTTTAGGTCTTTGTAGAGTCACATTTTACATGCGTGGATGTCTTGAATTCCAGATAAATTATGTTATAATTGAGACAAATTTCTTAAAGAATGATTTGTTAATGAATATAAGGATGCTCTGAAATAGAAAAAGAAGCTGCTGAAGGATGCTCATCTTGACAGAGTTGATTCTCCATGTTAATGTGAGATAGAGGACAGGACATCTGTTCACATCTCGTTGGATTTTATTTGCAAGCTGATAGAAAAATTGGATTGAAAAAGATCTTTAGATTTATTTAAGATTTTTCCACCTAGATATTTAAAATCTTCTGATAAAATAAATATATGGATGTCCAGTCTAGCATTCTGTGCTAGAGATTTCACTGGAAAAAGCATACTTTTTTTCAAATTCATTTTAAGTCCAGATATCTTTTGAAATTCTGCTAGTGTGTTAAAGTTACTACTAGTAAAGATGTTTATGGGTCTGGTATATACAGTACCATACCATCTGCATATAGTGATATTTTCTGTTCAAGTCATTCTCTGATAATCACATTTATCTCTAAAACATTTCAAAAGAGTGGCTCAATAGTGACTGAAAAAAACAATAGTGATAGTGGGCACCCTTGCTGAGTACCACATTCTAGTTTGAAGTAGTCTGATATCATGTTGTAGATATAGACAGTGGCTTCTGGACTGGTATAAAGTAGTTTTATCCATGCACATATATTTGGGCCAAGCCCAGATTTGTGCAATATGGTGAACAGGTAACCCCATTGAGCATTCTTTCAAATGTTTTTTCAGTCTCCAAAGATAACAGGATTTCTGGTGTGTTATATTTTATGGGTAAGTATATTACATTAAACAGACACCAAAGGTTTGAAGCCAAGTGTCTGACTTTAATAAATCCGATTTGGTCTTACAAAAGATATTACAAATATTACAAAATGAGATACTTTCTTAATCTTTCTAGCTAGAACTTTGAAGAATATCTTATCATCATTATTGATAAGTGAAAATGGTCTGTATGAATACAAGAACCAAAAGGCCCCAGGCCCCAACTCCACCAGTTTCCAGGAGGAAACAGGAAGTCAAGCGTCTCGTTCATGAAAGGAGATGACTTAAGAAACTTTGGAAGAAGGCCTCTGGAGTGGAAAAGGAGAGCATAAGCAGTCTCCGAGCTGACATTAAAATCCGTCTGCCATCTCTCCGTAGAGCAGAGAAAGAAGAAAGAACAAACAAGATGTCAGTTCTATAAAGATCCCTTCAAATTCCTAAAGACTCTCTTCACCAAGGAAAAAAGTGGAGTTCTAAAAACAACAAAGAACAACCTGGAGGAGCACTTGAGAACAACACACTCTGATCCAAGGCGCTATGAACACCTGGCAATCCCCTCGGACATTCCACCAATTGACTCCCTACTACATCAATTTGAGATTGGCCCTCCAACTTGGAAAGAGGTGAAGAAGATAGTCCATCGGGCGAGAATAGCATCAGCCCCTAGGCCAAATGGAGTCCCGTACAAAGTGTACAAGAATGCACCAGATGTTTGTAGGTTTCTTTGGAGGCTCATGAGAACAGTATGGCAGAAGAGAACCACACCCAAAGTGTGGTGTTGGGCAGGTGGAGTCTTGATACCAAAGGAAAAGGACGCAATTAACATCAGCCAGTTCCGTCCAATCTCCCTGCTTAATGTGGAGGATAAAGTCTTCTTCAGTGTCATTGCACGGAGGATGGCTGAGTATCTGCTCAGAAATGAATACATTGACACATCTGTACAGAAGGCGGGATATCAGCTTCTCTGGGTGTCTAGAACATGCAAGCATGATCTGGCACCAGATCCAAATGGCAAAGCTGGAGAAAAGGGACCTACATGTAATCTTTTTGGACCTCGCTAATGCCTTTGGCTCTGTGCCCCACAAGCTCTTTTGGTTTGCATTCAGCTTCTTCAACATCCCAGACACCACCACAACTTTGGTTAAAGCCTACTTTCAGGACTTGCAGTTCTGCTTTTCAAATCCAGAATTTACAACTTCATGGCAGTGCTTGGAGGTAGGCATCATGGCTGGATGCATAGTCTCTCCCTTGGCATTTACCATGGCAATGGAGATCATCATTTCAGCCTCAAAATGGGTCGTAGGGGGGCAACGAGTTAGTTCTTGTCTGCGCCTCTCTCCCCTCAGAGCCTGTATGGATGACATTACCACCCTAACTACCACCGTCCCATGTGCCAGTCGATTGCTCAGAAAACTGGAGGAGAATATCAGTTGGGCTTGGATGAAGGTAAAGCCATCTAAGTCGTGCAGCATCTCAGTGGTGAAGGGAGTGCTTTCTGACCATAGGTTCTTCATCAGAGATGAGCCAATCCCCACAGTATTGGAACAGCCTGTACAGAGCCTCAGAAGGTGCTACGATGCAAGCCTGAAAGACAGAGACCAGGTGAAACAGCTGCACAATGACATTAATGCGCTCCTACAGTCCATTGATAACACCCAGCTACCTGGGAAATTAAAGACCTTGTGGTTCCAGTTTGGTCTCCTACCCCGGGCATTGTGGCCCCTTACAGTTCATGAGGTCGTCATCTCAATAGTAGAGAAGCTAGAAAGGGGAGTCACAGCTTATATTAAAAAGTGGCTCGGAGTTTCGCGGTTCTTCACCACCATAGGCCTCTACGGAGACGGTGTCCTCAAGCTGCCCCTCACCAGCCTCACAGAGGAGTACAAGTGCACTAAAACATGACTGCAGATTTCATTTAATGATTCTCAGGACAAGTGTTGAGGAGCAACGCACCAACCTTGGCTACTGGGTGAAAATGGAGACCAGCAACAGTGGTGAAGGAGGCTATATCAGCTCTCAGATATGCTGATATCATGGGGAATGTTCAGCATGGAAGAGGAGACCTTGGCCTTACAACTAGTCGCCCAGCCTGAAATAAAGCCACTGCTCAAGCACGGAGGAGGATGGTGGTGGAGGAAGTACATCGTCAGGAGGAGGCTACAAGGTGGACCAAGGCAGTCTCCCTTGGCAAACGGGCAGTGGACACTGTGGGACATTGTCAAAAGGCGGAAGCTTAGCTGGAACGATGTGTGGGCCATGGAAGTGAGGAGTCTGAGCTTTACCATCAGAGCCACTTATGACGTCCTGCCAACACCAATCAATCTCCATCAATGGATTGGTGAAGATCCAGGGTGTGCCCTTTGCTCCAGGCCAGCCTCCCTCCGGGATATACTCACAGGGTGTAAGACCAGTCTCACCCAAGGGCGATACACAACCAGGTCCTAAAGAGACTTGCGTCCACAATGGAGGAAAAACAATCTTTCATCAATGCCCTTTTACCACCAGTATCGAAACACCCATGGACGACTGCTTTTGTCCAAAAAGGTGCTACAGTTACCAGGAGCAACTCCACATCTGAGAGAGGCCAGCTGTGCTTAGCACGCAACTGGAAACTGCTGGTAGATATTGGCCAACAGTTGGTGTTTCCTCCGGAGATTGCCACTACTACCTTGAGACCTGACATGGTGCTCTGGTCACCTTCCTTAAGGAAGGGTTACATTATCAAGCTCACCGTACCCTGGGAGGATTCCATGGATGAGGCATAGAAGCGGACATATCTACGCTATGCTGAGTTAGCTGCTGAAGCACAAACATGGAAGTTGGCCCAGTGGAAGTTGGATGCAGAGGGTTTGTGACAACATCTACCATCAAACTGCTGAGAGACCTGGGAATTAGTGGCCAGAGCCAGCATGCAGCCATCAAAGCTGCATCAGTGGCACCAGAGAGAAGTAGCCAGTGGCTTTGGATGAAGAGGAATGCCCCCTGCTGGGCCCCCAAGTAACAAGCTTAGGCTGCCATACATAGGTTCATGAGATGTCAGTCATTTGACACCAAAGCGAGTCTCATAACTAATTGGGCATGGGATGCAAGCTTAGGGCTTATCACCGTATAGCTGTCCGCCTCTGGTGAGGGTGTATAGTGTGAAAGGCCGAAACACCCCATGATCCAGAGGAACACTACTGATGATGCGTCCCAATATTCTACAAACTTCTCCAAGTCTATCATTCAGCAACTGAACCCTATTGTACGTGCTTGCACGAGGATAGTAACATCTTGTTCTGTGTTTCGTAGTCTATCTTTATTTTTCTTTGGAAAGACGGTAATTAATGCTTTGCAAAAAGTTTGAGGTATAATTTTGCTCTCTAGCTTCTATAAATTTTGCTAATAATAGCAGAAAAAATTACATATATATATATAAATATATATGTATATACATATATACATATATATATATACTAGCAAAATACCTGCGCTTCGTAGCAGAGAAGTAATGTGTTAAAGAAGTTATGAAAAAGAAAAGGAAACATTTTAAAAATAACGTAACATGATTGTCAAAGTAATTGTTTTGTGTATTTGGCGGCAGCGTCACGAAGTTGTTTTCGCCTAGCTGCATCAGAAAATGTACCACGACGTCTGACACACCTCCTTTTTACTGTTTTCTCACAGCTTGGATTGCTGCTGTCTGTCATAATGGGTTTGAGTCTACATATATATATATATATATATATATATATATATATATATATATATATATATATATATATATATATATATATATACATGCATATATACATATATATACACATACATATCTTCATATCTATATACATATATACATATCTATACACATATCTACATATACACATATATATATATATATATATACATACCTATCTACATCATATATACACACACACACAAATTATATATATGTGTGTGTGTGTATATATATATATATATATATATATACATACATACAAACATACACACAGGTATATATATGTGTATATATGTGCATGTGTCTATATGTGTGTGTATAGCTTTGGTCACTGAGCGCAAGGAAAAAATAATAAAATGTAGTCTATAAGTTATTAAACAGTAAAACATTAACGTTTTAAGAAGTACGGGTACATTGAGCACTACTGGAGTGGTTGCGGGTAAACTACATTTTAAAGACGGTGTAACAGAACAGGTAAGTAGTACTAACAGCAGCTAAAATGTATATGGATAATCACTCGGTAGTTGATCCCTTTTCCGAAATAATACTGCTGTGCCAGGACATGATGAATGTTTAATAGAGTCTTCCGTTAAAGTGCACACCATTAATACTGTAATAAGCAATCTCAATGCACGTAGAAAACCTAGGAAATACGGCATAAACTCCAATAATCTAATTAAAATCACTATTTTAGAGGAACAATGTATTAAAACTATAAAAACAGATCACAGATTAAACAAAAATATACACAGAGCGCTAATAATAATAATTTAGTTCCTATTCCAAATAACAATAACGCACATAGTACTCATCTCTGCACCTCCGAAACATTAAATATGGCACTATTAAATGTTAGAGCTTTAACTAACAAAACGTTTTTTATCAATGATCTTATTAGTGATAAAAAATAGATCTTATTGCACTAAATGAAACGTGGCTGAATTCAGATGCCGCGGCAGTTTTAATCGAATCTGTGCCTCCGGATTACAGTTTTACTCATGCAAACCGCCAGGGAAAAAGGGGGGGCGGATTGGCTAACATTTACTCGAGCCGATTAAAATGTAAAGATGTCAGTTTTGGTAAGTTCAAGTCCTTTGAGTATCTCGCCGTTGTTATTCATGGAGATTCTCAAGTTCTAGTACTATCCGTGTATAGACCTCCTAAATATAACGCGTCGTTTTTGAGGAATTCTCTGACTTAATGTCAATTTTAATTACTAACTATGACACACTCCTAATAGTTGGCGACTTTAATTTTCATATAGATAATCAGTGTGATCTAAAAGTAAAAGAATTTATGAACCTCCTGGATTCTTTTGATTTGAGACAACTCATAAATCAGCCTACACATAAAGCAGGTCATACATTAGACTTAGTGATTACTAAAGGACTGAAAGTTGATATAAAACAGATCATTGATATTGGTCTATCAGACCATTTTCTTCTACTTTTAATATAGAAATAATGATAAAAACACTCATGAGAAGCATATTGTTAAAAACGCTTCTTTGATTCGCAGCAGCTTTAAAACTTACAAACATTTTAAGCAATCAGTCCGTTTATAGTGCCAGCTATAATAGCGAGGACAATGTAAATAGTAAGGTGGAAAGATTTAATTCTAAAGTGAGAGCTGCTGTTGACATAGTTGCACCTGAAAAGACAGTGAAAAAATCTTCTAGCATTGGTATACCATGGAAGACCCAAAGAGTGTCTGATTTAAAGAGAACATGCCGTAGAGCTGAGCGTCAATGGAGGAAGACTAAACTTACTATCCACCACGAAATATTAAAAGTCAAAATAACAGAATACAATAACACTGTCCGTCTTGAGAGACGCTGCTATTTCTCAAGATTATAAATAACAATGCTAGTAATCCCAGAGTCTTATTTTCAACAATTGATCGCCTACTAAACCCAGGTAGCTCAAAGGAATGCCTCCTAAGTGCTTCCAGTGAAACCTGTGAGGCTGTCGCTGTATTTTCAATCAAAAATTAATGATATTAGAAATAACATAGTATATCTCCCCAACACTAAGGATCCCCTAAACCCCAGCATCCTGTTATAAACAAATTAAACTCTTTCACTAGGATAGATTTACCTGATTTAAAAAAAATAATCTCTCAATTAAAACCCTCCACCTCGTCCTTGACCCGATACCAACAAGGTTTTTCAAAGAAGTATCAGTAATTGATAATGTTCGTGACATAGTAAATTGTCACTAGATACTGGGGTCTTCCCAGACTGTCTTAAGACTGCTGTAGTTAAACCCCTACTTAAGAAACATAATCTTGACCCTCAGCTCTTGAAAATTTTAGACCCATCTCTAACCTGCCTTCTTAAGTAAAGTTCTGAGAAGGCAGTCATTATGCAGTTAAATGACCACCTAAATAAACATGCTATTCTTGATAAATTTCAGTCAGGTTTTAGAACAAATCACAGCACAGAAACTGCACTCGTTAAAGTAGTAAATGACTTGCGGGTAAATGCAGACAGAGGCCATTTATCTGTTCTCATCCTCTTAGATCTGAGTGCTGCATTTGACACCATTGATCACAACATTCTTAGAAATCGCCTTAGTCAATGGGTGGGCCTCTCTGGCAGTGTCTTAAATTGGTTTGAATCCTACCTGACAGGGAGAAAATATTTTGTTAGTTGTGGGAATTACAACTCGAAGACACATGATATCCAATATGGTGTTCCACAAGGCTCTATCCTGGGTCCGCTGTTATTCTCAATCTACATGCTTCCGTTAGGTCAGATTATCTCAGGGCACAACGTGAGCTACCACAGCTATGCTGATGACACACAGCTGTACTTATCAATAGCACCTGATGACCCGATTCTATTGATTCACTAACACAATGTCTGACTAGTATCTCAGAATGGATGAATAGTAATTTTCTCAAGTTAAATAAAGAGAAAACTGAAATTTTAGTGATCAGCAATAATGGATACAATGAGGCTATTAGAAATAAACTGGATACATTAGGATTAAAAGTCAAGACGGAGGTAAAAGCTTAGGGTGATTGTTGACTGTAATCTGAATTTTAAATCACATATTAATCAGATCATTAGGACAGCATTTTTCACTTAAGAAACATAAGTAAAGTTAGACCTCTTATATCACTGAAAGATGCTGAGAAATTAGTTCACGCGTTTGTTTTCAGTCGACTAGATTACTGTAATGCACTCCTCTCAGGAGTACCCAAAAAAGATATAAATCGTTTGCAACTAGTGCAGAATGCAGCTGCTAGAATCCTAACTAGGAAAAGAAAATCAGAACACATTTCTCCAGTTTTATGTCACTACACTGGTTACCTGTGTCATTCAGAATTGACTTTAAAATTCTGCTTATGGTTTATAAAGCCTTAAATAATCTCGCCCCATCTTATATATCGGAATGTCTGACACCTTATATTCCAAATCGTAACCTCAGATCCTCAAATGAGTGTCTCCTTAGAATTCCAAGAACAAAACTTAAAAGAAGTGGTGAGGCGGCCTTCTGCTGTTATGCACCTAAAATCTGGAATAGCCTGCCAATAGGAATTCGCCAGGCTGATACAGTAGAGCACTTTAAAACACTGCTGAAAACACATTACTTTAACATGGCCTTTTTATAACTTCATTTTAATCTTAATTTAACTTAATCCTGATACTCTGTATGTTCAATTCATCATAATAACTATTCATGGTGGCTCTAAAATCGGTACTGACCCCTACTCTCTTTTCTGTTTCTTTTTCCGGTTTCTTTGTGGTGGTGGCCTGCGCCACCTCCACCTACTCAAAGCTTCATGATGCTCCAACAATGATGGATGGATTAAAAGGAAGAAGTCTACGTGACCATCATCATCATCAAGCCCTTCCGTGAGAATCCTAAATCCAAAGAGGACTGTTTCATTTATGTTAGGTAGAATGCCCAGAGGGGACTGGGAGGTATCATGGTCTGGAATCCCTACAGATTTTATTTTTTCTCCAGCCGTCTGGAGTTTTTTTGTTTTTTCTGTCCCCTGGCCATTGAACCTTACTCTTATTCGATGTTAATGTTGATTTATTTTGTTTTATAATTGTGTCTTTCATTTTTCTATTCTTTAATATGTAAAGCACTTTGAGCTACTGTTTGTATGAAAATGTGCTATATAAATAAATGTTGTTGTTGTTGTTGTTGAAAGGCGCTACACGACGGCTGTGGTATAGAAATTGCATTTTCTATGTGAACGTCCAAATTTCTGCCTCTGGTAATGTGCCTTACTGGCATTACCAGCAGTTAAAGAAAATTAGTTTTGTGTCCTCTGCAGTGTTAAGAGAGAAAGGCTTTGGTTTGGGATAAAAGGAAAAAAGGTGTAAAGAAAGGAAACTTGCCTTTTTCTTTTATATAGTATAGAGAGATGTGTTCGCTGACGATATGAGCGCCTTTTGGGGACAGTCGCGGTGGGTCTTGTGTAGACTGGTGAGACGTCCCTGCCATTAATTGGCTGTGATGGCACAGTCAGTCCTCCACTCCTGTGCGTGTCTTCATAATCCGAGCTGACAACCTCATAATCGTATAAGTGCAAATGAAAGTGCGAATCGCCTTAATATTAGTTTGCCGCAGTGTAAAAAAGGGGTCCCGTGTTTGCACTTGTCTGGACTATAGCTCAGGGGGAGGATGAAAAAATTTAAAAGTGCTCACTTTGACTTAAGGCAGAAGCGCAGTCAGCGTCTCAAAGGCCGGCACAGCTATGCGCGCGCACCAGCTGCTCGACTTTCGCTGGGTAGGAGACCCCAGTTTTTGCAGACACGTTCACGTGATCAAAAGTCTCAGCACTCTTTGGAGGTCATTCATATATATATACAGTATATATATACTGCTCACAAAAATTAAAGGAACACTTTAAAGAAACACATTAGATACATCAGATCTCAATATGAAGTTGGATATCTATACAAATAACGTCAGGGCAATGTCTTAGGAACAAAAGGATGCCAAGTCTTTTAATGGAAATAAAAGTTTTCTGCCTACAGAGGGCTCAATTGTGTAGACACCCTAAAATCAGAGTGAAATGAAGATGTGGCAGGCTAGTCCATTTTTCAAAAACTTAATTTCTGCTACTCAAAATGCTTTTCAGTATCTTGTGTGGCCCCCACGAGCTTGTATGCATGCTTGACAACGTCGGGGCATGCTCCTAATGAGACGACGGAAAGTGTCTTGTGACATTTCCTCCCAGATCTGTATGAGGGCATCCCTGAGCTGTTGTACAGTCTGAGGAGCAACCTGGCGGCGCCTAATGGACCGAAAAATAATGTCCCACAGATGTTCTATTGGGTTTAAGTCAGGGGATGAAGGCCATTCAATTGTTTCAATTCCTTCATCCTCCAGGTACTGCCTGCATACTCTTGCCACATGAGGCCGGGCATTGTCGTGCTTTAGGAGGAAACCAGGACGTACTGCACCAGCGTAGGGTCTGACAATGGGTTCAAGGATTTCATCTCAATACCTTATGGCAGTCAGAGCACCATTTCCTACGCAGTAGATGTCTGTGCGTCCCTCCATGGATATGCCTCCCCAGACCATCACTGACCCTCCACCAAACCTGTCATGTTGAACGACGTTGCAGGCAGCATATCGTTCTCCTTGTTTTCTTCAGACTCTTTCACGTCTATCACTACTGCTCAGGGTGAACCTGCTCTCGTCTGTAAAAAGTACAGGGCGCCAGTGGTGGACTTGCCAATTCTGGTGTTCTTGAGCAAATGCCAGTCGAGCTCCACGGTGCTGGGCAGGGAGCACAGGGCCCACTACAGGACGTCGGGCCCTCAGGCCATCTTCATGAAGTCTGTTCCTGATTGTTTGGGTAGAGACATTCACACCAGTGGCCCTCTGGAGGTCATTCTGTAGGGCACGAGCAGTGCTCAGCCTGTTCCGCATTGCACAAAGGAGCAGGTATCGGTCCTGCTGATGGGTTGAGGACCTTCTACGGCCCTGTCCAGCTCTCCGAGAATAACAGCCAGTCTCCTGAAATCTCCTCCATGTTCTGGAGATTGTGCTGGGAGACACATTAAACCCTTTTGCTGCAGCACGTGTGGATGTGCCATCCTGGAGAATTTGGACAACCTGTGCAACTTCTGTAGGGTTAAGGAATCGCCTCATACTGCCAGTAGAGATAATTACTCAAGCCAAAACTAGCACGAGTGGAAAACCAGCCAAAAAAGATCAAGAGGGAGAAACTTGAAATGACCTCCACATGTAAAACCAGTCCTGTTTTGAGGGTTTTCTAATTGTTGCCACTTTAGTGCACCTGTCGTTAAGTTCATGAACACCAATACAGCTGAAAGTGATTAACAATGACCTCAGCTGCTTAACCAACCAGAAAATTATCAGACAGGTTTAATTGATTTCATGCCAGGCCCAATAAAGAAAGTGTTCCTTTAATTTTTGTGAGCAGTGTATATATATATATATAGCAAAATACCCGCCTCGCAGCGGAGAAGTAGTGTGTTAAAGAAGTAATGAAAAAGAAAAGGAAACATTTTAATAATAACGTAACATGATTGACATTGTCATGAGTGTTGCTGTCATATATATGCCTGACTGAATAAGTCACCTCGCTTCGCTCTTACTTTTTTACCGTTCATTTAATCATGGCTAGTAGCGGAAAAATTATAAAATGGAAGGAGGATTACACTGAGTATGGCTTTACCAAAACAATTATTGATGGCAAATCGATTATTCATAAAGCTTGAATTGGTGATCTGTTTTTCTGTGTTAACCTCATATTTTTTCATACTTCTTCTCAAACCAAGGGGGTGTGAGGGTAAAATAAATCGAGAAGCGCTGATCAATGTAAGCGGTGTACCAGGAAATCATGCATTGACAAAAGCTCCCCTTTGCTTGTAATGCAAAGTGTGATTAAATGCATTATTTTTTAACGCGTTATGGAGCACATGCATTGAAGCTTCTCAGCTGTGCTTGTGCTAAGAAAAGGAAAGATTTTAAAAATAACGTAACACGATTGTCAATGTAACCTTTTGTAAGTAGTGCCTGGAGGATTCAGTGTGGAGAAACTCTATAGAGACAGCGTGTGTATTAACTTGTGGATTTTTCTGTGAGTATTTGGTGGCAGTCTGACGAAATTGCTTCGGAAGACGGCGTTAGCTGCGGAGCTCAGCTCAGAGCCAAATGAGATGAATGGGAGGGGAGATGATGACGTGACTCCCCCACCCGCCTTAACTGTCAATCCCCCACAAACACAGTCTCTCGGAATTTGCATAAGCACAGCCTTTGACCAGCAATTTGAACTTAGTTAGAAAGTGATCAAAACTGTCGTTTATACCCTGCGTCCTCTCATTAAACTTGTATCTCGCATTACCCATGGGCATGACAAACGCCAGCGGTAGCCTGTCTATGAACATAATTTAAACTTTAGGTTTACACTGTGCTTTGTTTCCGAAGTAGCTGCAGGCATGAATATGCTTGTACAGTATGTGTCACTCCCTCGCTTCTTATTGTTTCGCTGCCTTCTCAATTGTATAATGCATGTTTTCTTCAGTGCTTTTTAGTTTTCTACGTAATGTGTTGACAGTCAGTTCACGTGATTACGTGAGAGGCGTGATGATGTCACACGAAACTCCGCCCCCCCACGGCCATCGAGCTCAACTCCATTACATTATATGGAGAAAAATATCTTCCATTTATGACCATTACGCGTAGAATTTTGAAATGAAACCTGCCCAACTTTTGTAAGTAAGCTGTAAGGAATGAGCCTGCCAAATTTCAGCCTTCCACCCACAAGGGAAGTTGGAGAATTAGTGATGAGTCAGTGGGTGAGTGAGTCAGTGAGGGCTTTGCCTTTTATTAATATAGATATCTATATCTATATCTATATATATATATATACACACACATACACACACATATTATATCTATATCTATATCTATATATATAGCAAAATACCCGCGCTTCGCAGCGCCGAAGTACTGCCTTAAAAGTTTTATTAAGAAGAACATTAAACAATACAATACAATACAGTTTATTTTTGTATAGCCCAAAATCACACAGGAAGTGCCGCAATGGGCTTTAACAGGCCCTGCCTCTTGACAGCCCCCCAGCCTTGACTCTCTGAGAAGACAAGGAAAAACTCCCAATAAAACCTTGTAGGGAAAAATGGAAGAAACCTCGGAAAGGCAGTTCAAAGAGAGACCCCTTTCCAGGTAGGTTGGGCGTGCAGTGGGTGTCAAAAGTAGGGGGTCAATACAATACAATATACAGAACAGAACAATTCCTTAAGACAGCATAATAATAAAATTTTAGAATTACGGTTTAACAGTAGATGATATGACATAATTAGGTTTGGATATTTTTAGAGTCCTGGAGACCTCATCCATCTAGCTGCCTCCCATTTGGCCATGCCACGGCTGAAACGTTGCTCCGATGAAAGGACCCTCTTTCCCATGATTCCTGTGATCCTCCATCAGGGATGACTTTACCATAGGCAGGCAAACAACTTGGCAGGTGGGCGTGGCACCAATGGCCACATTTGGGTACCGAGAAAGAAACAGAATAGGTGAGGGTTAGTATTCAAATATAATTATCATGTTACTTATGTTATAGTGCTAATGACTAACAACAGAGATGCAGTATGTACAGTTAATCAGCAGCTCTAGTCAGGATATGCTAAACTGAAGTAGTGAGTCTTCAGCCGGGATTTAAAGGCTGAGACCGAGGGGGCATCTCTTATGGAAGCAGGAAGACCATTCCACAGTTTAGGGGCCCTGTAACTAAAAGCTCGACCTCCCACTGTTATTTTATTAATCCTTGGAATCCTAAGCAGACCGGCATCTTGAGATCTTAATGTGCTCAGGTTTGTAAGTCATGATAAGTTCAGACAAGTAAGCGGACCTTGGCCATTTAATGCTTTATATGTTAAAAGGAGGATTTTGAAATCTGCCCTAAACTTAACTGGGAGCCAGTGTAAAGATTTAAGAACTGGGGTTATGTGTTCATATTTTCTTGTTCTTGTAATAATTCTTGCAGCGCATTTTGGATTAACTGGAGGCTGTATAGAGAACAGTTTGAACAGCCAGTGAACACCGCATTGCAGTAGTCAATCCTACTAGAGATAAATGCATGAATTAATTTCTCACAATCCTGTTTATTTAGAAAGCGCTTAATTTCCTAATATTTTTAAGATGGAAAAACATGTTTTGGACGACTTTGTAATATGCTTTAAATGACATGCTAGAGTCAAAGATAACTCCTAGATTGCGGGCTGATTCAGTAAAATTAATTGGGATTCCAACTGAGTTAAATGACGACAAAATATTGCTGTGATCAGCGTCATTCCCTCCAACAATTAACATCTCTGTTTTATCTGTATTTAAAGACAAGTAGTTCTCATTCATCCATTCCTTTAATTCACTAACACAACTAATTAAAGACAACATCGGAGAAACTTCATTTGATTTAAATGAAAGGTATAACTGGGTGTCATCTGCATACAGTGAAAATTAACATTATGTTTCCTAATGAGAGATCCCAGTGGAAGCATGTAAAGTGAAAACAGTAAAGGTCCCAGTACTGAGCCCTGCGGACCATATTGAACTTCTGTGTATAATGATGGAGTACTGTCTGCACATTTCTGTACATACTGGAATCGATTTGATAAATAAGAACTGAACCAAGCGAGCACGGGCCTGTAAGCCCAACATCGTTTTCTAGCCTGTGCAGTAAAATAGAATGGTCAATGGTGTCAAATGCTGCACTTAAGTCCAACAACATAATTACAGTGGAATTTCCTTCATCAGAGGATATCAGAATGTCATTTACAACCCGTGTTAGTGCCGTTTCTGTACTATGACCAGTGCGAAAGCCAGACTGGAATTTCTCAAATAAATTGTAATGCGTAAGGTGTGACTGAAGCTGACTGGCGACTACTTTCTCTAGTATTTTAGAGAGAAATGGTAAATTTGAAATAGGCCTATAGTTATTTAGTATGTGTGGGTCTAGGTCTGACTTTTTAAGTAAAGGTTTAATGACTGACACTTTTAGTGCATCAGGTACTGTGCCATGCAGTAATGAACTATTGATAATGTTAGAATAGGCTGCAAGAACATCCATTGCACTTTTACTAGTTTTGTTGGCACTGGATCTAGGGAACAAGTAGTGGGCTTCATTTTAGTAATTAAAGTTAAGACTTCCTGCTGAGTTACAGGATTAAAATTATTAAAGTGCTGAATGCAATGTGACAGGGTCTGCTAAGCTAGTATTTGGTTTGTACTGTGATGCTGAGATCTGGGATCTTATATTTTTAATTTTCTCATTGAAGAAGTTCATAAAGTCTGTACTGCTAATATCTGTTGGTATTTTGCACTGTTGATCTGAATTCCCATTTGTTAATTTAGCCACTGCTCTAAAAAGTACCCTAGGATTTTTATTATTGCTATCTATTAATGTAGAATAGTATTCTGAGCGAGCTTTAAAGAGGGCTTTTTATATTTATTACACTCTCTGTCCATGCAATTTGAAAGACATGTAGCTTTGTTGTTCTCCATCTGCTCCAGTTTTCGACACTCTAATTTAAGAGCTCAGTATTTTCATTAAACCAGGGAGAGTTTCTATGTGCTTTGATCACTTTTGTTTTAGGGAGCCACTGTGTCCAGAGCATCTCTCAAGGTCACATTATAATGTGATATTAGCTGATCTAAATTGTTTTCCACGTTTACATTTGATGTTAACTGATCTAAATGGTTTTCCACAATTACACTCGACTTACTCAAGGTATCTATAAATTTTGAAGCAGAATTACAATCTAGATGTCGCACTGTCTTTGTTTTAATCTGCGAGTGCTGGCATGGGCAGAACTAAATCAAACGTAATTAAGAAGTGATCGGAAATAACTACATTTAATGGAGTAATATTTAAATTTTGAATTTCAACTTTGTAAGTTATAATTAAATCTAATGTATGGTTATGATTATGAGTTGGACCTTTGACAATCTGACAAAATCCTACTGAATTTAACAAATAAGTAAAACATTTGCTAAAAGTGTCAGTTTCCACATCAATGTGTACATTAAAATCCCCATCAGAACTACGTGATCATAATTTATAGCCAAATCAGACAGAAGGTTGCTAAATTCAGTCATGAACAATGAATATGGCCCTGGTGGTCTGTAGACTAGCACTATAATTGTGTTGGAATCTGTTTTAATATTTAAAATGAATGCCTCAAAGGATGTAAAGTTGCCTAAATTTTTAGGAGTGATTTGCATTTTGTTACAATGAATTATTCCAAGGCCTCCTCCTCGACCAGAATCTCTAGACTTATGAAGGAACGAGTATCCATCTGGTGACGCCTCAGCTAGGGAACAGTGTCACATTTACTAAGCCAGGTTTCAGTAAGAAGACACAGATCAGATTTTGTACTTAATATATATCATTTACCAAAACAGCTTTAGTGCCAAGAGAGCGAATGTTCAATAAACAGCATTTAAAACTGCATGGTTCTTTCTGAACTGCTGATATATTTTTGTTTTAATTTGAATTAAATTTCTATTACAGATGCCCCTGGTGGAGTGTCTGGTTTTATCCCTTGGTCTAATTATACACCTTATTTTTTGGTTATCAATTAATTTATGGTTTGTTTCAAGACTAAATTTACTGGATGCCCCACAACAGGGATTATGGGTAACAGCTTCAGGAAAATAACAGGTGGGATAAACAACAGCCTGTGATTTAAGATCACATGACTGCGGCCTGGATGGTGCTCTAATCAGTCAACCAGGCAGTTTTGCTGCCATATTTTGGGATAATACATAAGATCCCTCCAGTTAGGATGAAGACCATCTCTTCTGAAAAATCCAGGCCTTTCCCAAAAATCATCCCAATTGTTCACAAATGCTATGCTTTTATTTGCACACCAGGTTTCTAGCCAGCAGTGAAAGGAATGCAATCTGCTATAAATCACATCCCCTCTATACAATCTTGGTAAGGGACCAGATACAATTAAATTCCGACATTTTGTTTTAGCTTTGGTGCATAGAGAGATGAAGTTCCGCTTTAATACCTCAGATTGCTGTAAATAAATATCATTAGTGCCGACATGCAGCAATAAGGTAGATACTTCATCGTCGGCAACACGGTCCAATGCGGCCTTTATGCCAGAAATCTTGGCCCCTGCAAGGCACTTAACATTAACTGCTGGTTTAACATAGTTTGGAATTCTAACATTCCGCACTATGGAATCGCCAATTATGAGCACTTTATTATTCTCAGTTTCCACAGGCGCTGCGAGAGCTGAGAACCTGTTCTGGGTCCAATTGGTGACCTGGGTGCTGGGGGACTAAATTTTGGATTCTTAGACCCCCGTCTTACTGTTACCCACTCGCCCTGTGGCTGAATTGGTGCTGCTGATTTCTGCCTCGCACTGACTACAGTGGGACCTGGAGAGACTGAAGCCGAATCAGATGTAGCCGAATTGTCTAAACAAACCGAGTCGATCCAATTTTCGGTTTGCCTAATCGCTATCAGATTCCTAACGCGGTCCTCCAATTCGCGTATTTTCCCGACCAACTCTAAATTAACTAAACATTTTTGGCAGGTGAAGCTATCTGCACTGTCGGCCGGAAAACCTGAGCTGTACATACTGCAGGACACACAACATATAAACGTGCCCTCGATGGGCAGAGAGCAGATAGAACTTACATTAAATGTTGAAGTCATCTTTGCCGTTTTTATAGGTGCTTCTGCGCTTTCCGTGTTGAGCTGAATCACCGTCGCTTTAAGTTTCCACCACCCGCTAAGCGATCGACTTTAATTTCTCACTGCCGGTTATTTCTACTGGTCAGCTGCGGCTTTACCTCAGGTGAACTTGCTCGGGTGCTTTCGAAGGGCTACGTGCCTGTGGGAGACGCCGCTCTCTGCTTCTGCTCGCTGATCCGCTCTCTGCTTCCGCTCGCTGATCCGCTCTCTGCTTCCTTAACCTTTTTAAACTGAGGGAAAATATACCAATAATTATTTGTTAAGGATCTCTTTGTATACCACATTGTGAGTTCGGCCCTCCGGTTGTAATATGTATGTTGTAATATTGTAATATGAGCTTACTCTTAAGCATGCAACGTACAGTTGGCCATGTGAACAGTAATCTTGTTTCAAATCTCACAGCTTGGATTGCTGCTGTCATAATCGGTTTGAGTTTCATGGTTTGTTTCAATTACGAGTAGTAATAGTAATACAACAGCATTTGTAGGACTTGTGTTGAAGTGACATTCGGCATCTGTCAGGCGTTGTAAGTATACAACCAATCATCGATAACTTCACATCTAGCTTTTGAGAGTTTAAACATTCATAAACATCAAACTGTCCACTACTGAAATCGTCACATGTGAATCTAAGATGTTTAAGAGGCATTGGCGGTTGTCCAAATGTGTAAAATATTTGGCCATTTCGTGCACTTGAAAGCGACAACCGAACAATTCAGCGGCAGCCATCAACTCACATGCAGATGCATAGGTGAAGGGCTTAAGCATTTCACTCTTATAGTGCTCCTGTGTAGTATAATTATCTCCTGTACCGTCATCAGTCCACACCTTGAACCTGTCCCAGTCATTCAATACATAAGACACAATGTTTCTCCAGATATCAAGAGTGAGCCTGATATGGCCGTGCAATATGTAACAAAGAGAATGGAAAAGATAGGTGCCATCTCCGGGCACGGAAACCACTCGGTAAGTGACAGTTCTTTGATCGATGGTGATCACCTCGATAGACATGTTAATGCGGGTACGGTTGGAATGATAAAGGAAATGGGTACCTGAACGATGTAAAGTAAGTCTAAAATAACTACACAATAACTATAATCGTAATAAACGAACAATAAAACAGTGGAGAAGCCGTGGATTAAATTAAAGGCTGTAGTTATCAGCAGGGAGACGTGAATCCCGTGGCGAAGCAAGGAAGGGAATGTAGAGACTGCAGTGACAGACGGCCTTATAAAGGCAGGCAGCCAACAACGTGGGCGGTGTTGGGATGGGGGACCCAATGCCGCCTCACACGGTGACTGAACTTCAGGCTATGGCCATATATATGTACGTAAGTAAGATTCAGTTAGCGTTGGGAACCCGCGTACCAAATTTCTTGAAGATGGGCCCATAAGTAACAAAAACTGTTGAAAAGTTCAATATGGCGGCTGACAGTGGCATCATACCACCAAAATAAGTACCAAAGTTCAGCGTTCTACCTACACGGGAATTTGGAGAATTTGTGACATTGGAAAGTTCAATATGGCGGCTGACAGTGGCGTCATACCACCAAAATAAGTACATACATTGGTTTTGCGTTAGCGCAGGGAAGCCACCTACCAAATTTCGTGAAGATGGGGCCATAAATAAGAAAGTTCAACATGGCGGACTTTGTCAACTGTTATCGACCGCTATGACCGCTATGTGTAGAATTTCGAAATGAAACCTGCTTAACTTTTGTAAGTAAGCTGTAAGGAATAAGCCTGCCAAATTTCAGCCTTCTACCTACACAGGAAGTTGGAGAATTAGTGATGAGTCAGTGAGTGAGTGAGTGAATGAGTCAGTCGGTCAGTGAGGGCTTTGCCTTTTATTAGTATATATATATATATATATATATATATATATATATATATATATATAATTTGATTGGATAACCATCAGGGCCTGCTACTTTCCCTTTTTGGAGTAGGTTTATGACATCCAGTAGTTCTAGGAGTGTCAGAGGTTTGCAGTTCCTCTGCATACTAACAGTATCAAGCTGTGGTATTTGTACTGTATCAACAAAGTCCTAAGATTGTGTTTTATCTTTTTTAAACTAAGTAGAATATGAGAACTTAAAGTACTCCCTAAATTTGTGGGTTATATTTTTATGTTCAATGATTTTATCTCAGTCTGCATTGGAAATTTCTGTTACTGCATTGTGAACTTCCTGCTTGTGGATTTATTGAGCTAAGATCTTATTAGCCTTCTCTCCATGTTCATAGTAATAATATTGTGATTTAATGATAAGCTGTTCTGATTCTTTTGTTCTCAAGACTATTAAATTCTGACTATAGAACCTTTCTTTTTCTATTAAGTGCCTCATTTGGATATTTAGCATATTCTTAATCTATTCTGGTAATTTCGCTGATTAACTCTGATGCCTTCTTGGTCTCCAATTTATTTTATGGAAAAGATATGAAATAATCTGTTTTCTTAAAAATGCCTTCAGTTTCCATGAGTATTCAAGCATTGACCTGTGAGGATGCATTTGTCTCTAAAAATAATGAACTTGTTTGGAAGTGAATTCTGTAAAGTTCTTGTAGATATGGCTGTGCTCTGCTGCCTGTTTGTGGAAATCCACAATCATCTCCTTAGTTTTGCTAACATTGAGGGTGAGGTTGTTGTCCTGACACCATTCTACCAGGGGTCTGACCTCCTTCCTGTAGGCCTTCTCATCGTCCTCACTGATCAGACTTATTACAGTGGTATCGTCAGCAAACTTGAGGATGGTGTTAGAGCTGTACTTAGCTACACAGTCATGTGTGTAGAGAGAGTAAAGCAGGGGGCTCAGCACACTGCCCTGCGGGGTGCCAGTGTAGATGGTGATTATGGAGGAGGTTTTTCAACCAATACGCATTTGCTGAGGTCTGCCAGTGAGGAAGTCCAGTACCCAGTGGCACAGTGAAGAGCTAAGCCTCAGATCCAGGAGTTTAACGATGAGCTGGGATGGAATGACAGTGTTAAATGCAGAGCTGTAGTCCACAAACAGCAGCCTGGCATAACAGTTCTTATTCTCCAGATGAGACAGGGTGGTGTGAAGTGTTATGGAGATGGCATCCTCTGTGGACCTGTTGCAACGGTAGGCAAACTGGAGTCCAGACTGTCAGGGATGATGTCCTTGATGTGTTCTAGCACCTGCTTCTCAAAGCACTTCATGGCTATGGCAGTAAGTGCTACTGAGCGGTAATCATTAGGGCAGTATATTTTATTTCTCTTTGGGACAGGGATGATGGCTGTGTGCTTCAAACAGGTGGGGACAGATGAAACTCTCAGAGATGTGTTAAAAATATCCATAAAGATGGCAGCTAGCTGGTCGCAACATGTTTTTAAAACGCGACCTGAGACTCCATCTGGGCCGGGTGCTTTGCGGATGCTGAGTTGGGAAAAAGTCTTCCTCACATCATTCTCTGAGAGCCTCAGGCTGGAGTCTTGCAGCACTGCGGGGAGTCGTACAGGCCTGTCCGTGTTAGCGAGCTTGTTCAACTCGTCCGGGAGTGAAGTGGTAGTAGCTGTGGCCGCGTGTGTCCGGGGTTTGTAGTCCATGATCGGCTGGATACCCTGCCACATTCGACAAGCATCTGCTGTGCTGTTAAACAGCTGTGGGTGTACTGGTGCTTTGCGTATTTAATGGCTTTTCGGAGATCATATCTGCTCTTTTTGAATGTGTGTATCTCTGGAGTGAAACACACTGCTGTGCTCATGGATCCGCCGGTGTACTTCAGCACATATCCACTTCAACTGTTGCTTGTAAACAGGGAGGAGCAGCACAGAGCAGTGGTCTAACTGCTAGAGGTTCAGCCGCAGGAGCGAGCAATACACATTTTTGTGTGCAGTGTAGCAGTAGTCCAACGTGTTAGCACCCCTGGTGGGACAGGAGACATGTTGATAGTATTTGGGGTAAACAATTTGGGGCGACTGATAACCAGACCTTAGGGGTGTGTGTTTTCACAGTCCATAATGAGGCTGTACAGTTCCTTAAATGCAGTGCTGGTGTTTGCTAGCAGGGGGATGTAAACAGCCACCATGTGTACAGCTGTAAACTCGCTAGGCAGTTAAAGCGGCCAGCACTTCGTGAGCAGACACTCCAGGTCCTGTGAATAGCTTTGTGAAATGACTTCCACATCCATACACCACACATTGTTTTTGAGGAAGCATACCCCACCACCTCTCTTTTTCCCAGAGGAGGCCGACTGATCAGTGTTTTGGATAGAGGAGCCGTCTGGCTGGACAGCCGAATTCAGTGTGCAGGTGGTGAGCCATGTTTCCGTGAGGCAGAAAACACAGACTTCCCATGCCTATAGTTTTCCTTTGTATAGCTGGAGTGAAAAATTTGCCCAATCCAATCTCTTTGCAGTCAAAAGTGGTCCTTTCTTATTAAGTGAATCTCCTTTAAAAATACTGTCTTAGCATACAGTATAGACCTGATAGGTGGGAGAATTCTTTTTTTCTCTTTAGATTATGATTGAGGCCTTTGACACTGCAAAGTTCACTGCTTGGTCAGAAAAACACTGCTTCTGGCCTTCTGAGAACATTTTGTAATCTTAAGTAAAAGTAGTGCATTGTTTCATAAATCACCTTAAACTTTGATTTAATATTATTTTCAGGTATTATGACTGAGGAGCTTATTATTGAGTTGGCACTTACAGTTGTGGGAGTAAAAAGGATACATTTGAAGTAACTTACTCCCTTTTTCTTCTCTCAACCACCCCTCTACCCTACCTTCCCCTCCTAATTTGGACCTCCCAAGCATGGATTCTCTGTTCTAAATCTACATACTGTATATAATGCAAACTTGGAACTGAGCATGGGCTCTTTATTCCCACAGTCAGCTACTAATGACACACACTGTGAGTCAAGATCATCAACTCCAGTGGGGTACGAAACTCTACCTTGGGAACACGGAGAAGATAAAAATGAGCTACCTGAGCTAAAGCTATTGATCACCACACTTGGGGTAAAAATAAAGATATAAAGAAGGATATAACTTGAATTCACAAGACAACAAAACAGACAAGCTGCTTCAGGATATAAAAGACCAGGAGGTACGTTTAACTTTGGTGTAAACCTTACAAAAAAAAAAAATCAAGGAAAAATGTATAAATGAAATACAGGAAAATATGAGCAAAATTGAGGATGGAGGAAGTTAAGCAAATGTTTACAATTTATATTAAAGAATTAGAAAGAACAATTGTTCTCCACCATTGCTGTAGATTCGTTATGCAAACTACTGTAAATTAGCTTAGTTTGAAGATAGATACAGAAGAAATGACATCAGAATTAAAGGACTTCCTAAAAACCATGAAAGTCGCAATCCAGTGAAATTCATAGCTGAGCTCTTTTCCAAAATGAGAGGACTTAAATTGGACACTGAGATTTCAGCAGCTTATCACATACATGGTTCAAATGCCTTGTGGCCTTTTAGTCAGATTGTCCAATTCAACAAACTACAATTTAAGGAAAATGTGATGAAAATTCTTGATTCTTAGACAGAAAGAGGAGATTATATTTGACAACCACTGTATTCGTATTTTCCCAGATTTGTCTCTTTCAACAGTTGCAAACGAACTGCATTCTACAGCATTAAACAGCACTTACACAAAGGTGAAATCGGATATAGCCTCTTGTTTCCAGCCAAACTGAAAGCAGAAAAGCAGAAAAAGAGCTAAACAGACTGATTCTGACATCCTTTAATACAGTACAATATGAGTCATATTGTGTCTTGGTAATGCAAAGAAGACTGTGCTTGCAATTTGGCCTATTTTTAATGTAACATGTGCCAAAACTATACATTCTATTTCCTATTTGGCCACTTTTTTCAGTCACTATATTAAAACTTATTCGATTAAATATATGTGTGATTAGGTAACCATTAAGTAACTGTAGTAATTAATAGTCTAAATAGATTTAAATATTTTCCTTTTTTTCATGACATTATTTAGTTTCAAACCACAAATGCCACACTTGTGTAACTAGTGATCAAGCTGAAAGTAAGATATGTCATAAGAACTCACCTTATTTTGCCATTAACAAGAGAAATTGGAACTGCTTCTTAATACATTTTCCCCTCCCATCAAAATGTTTTTCTCCCATCAAAAACAATTTTTTTTCTGTCCCATGTCAATTCATGAGATCCTCACTATTATTATAGTATGGAGATGTCTTGTTCTTCTCAAATAAAGTAATTAAATACTCTCAATTGAAAATGGTCAGAAATCTTTCAGTATATAGCAGCAATTTATCAATATCATTCTCAACTGCCAATGTTAGAAGTGATTCTTAATCACTTTCACTTGCTGTAAACTCACTAGCCATTTTAATAACCTTAGCTGCCTACTTTTTACTACATCTTCTGCTCAGTCTAATATGTTTTTCTTTCTTTTCAGATGAGGATAGAGGACTTGATTATGACTAATGTACTAAATAGATAATTTGCTATATAATTTTTATCAAAGTAGATAACTTCTAATATATTGTAACATACTATACTGCTCTTTTGAAACTTAATATAAAAAGGGGAAAATCCTATAACAGGGTGTCAGAATGTTTCAGATTTGTTTTTGGTCCTGAAATATTCTCCAGAGAATGTGCGATTGACTCAAGCAAGGTCTAGACTATTTATTGGTCTGTACAAACAGTCCATAAACAAATCAAAAGTTCATTAGCTTAGCCAATTACTTGCACTGTTTTACTGAGAACTTTATTTTTTTTTATTTTCAATGTCATCCATTCTTATTCAAAAATACTCAGAACCAAACCTCTCCAATGAAGCTGATGTGCTGTACATGTACTGTTAGTTGCACCTTTGTGATTTTTTTTTAATTTGGGCTCATCCTGAAGAACTCAGTTATGATTATTGGGTAAATGAAAACTCCTGCCGTAATGTTGGTACTTGAGAAAGGTGTCAACCATTCATTTATAGGTTTTACAAGTATCAATAACCTCTGTCTTAAATCACATATTAGTTAGATTACTAGGACAGCATTTTTTCACAAAAATTAGACCCCTTGCAAGATGCTGAAAAATTAATTCATGCTTTTGTTTTTAGTTGATTAGATTACTGTAACCCACTCCTCTCAGGACTACCCAAAAAAGACATCAATCAATTGCAACTAGTGCAGAATGCATTTGCTAGAATCTTAACTACAAAAAAAAAGTCCGAACACATCTCTCCAGTTCTAATGTCTCTACATTGGTTACCTGTGTCATTTACAACTGACTTTAAAATACTGCTTATGGTTTGCAAAGTCTTAAATAATCTCACTCCATCCTAGATTTCAGAATGCCTGTCATCTTACACTCCAAATTGTAACCTTTGATCTTCACATGAGTGTCTGCTTATAATTCCAAGAGCGTAACTTAAAAAAACTGGTGAGGCAGGCTTCTGCTGTTATGCATCTAAAATCTGGAATAGTTCACCGACAGAAATTCGCAAGGCTAATACGGTGGAGCCATTTAAAAATGCTAAAAACCCATTATTTTAACATGGCTTTCTCATAACTTAATTTTAGTGTAATCCTGATATTCTGTACATGCATTTAATTATCTTTTTTTTATTTCATGACTCCGAAATCCATACTAATCCCTACTTTCTCTGCTGTTCTTTTTCTGGTTTTCTGTCGTGGTGATCTGCGCCACCACCACCTGATCAAGGCACCATGCAGTTCCTACATTGATGGATTGAAGGCCAGAGGTCCATATGACCATCATCATCTAATTCTATCACGTGAAGCCCGAAAAACCATGAGGACTGATTGATATCATTTATGTTTGGTAGAATGCCTAGTGGGGGCTGGGTGATCTCATTGCCTTGGAATCCCTGGAGATTTAGCTTTTTCTTTTTTCTGTCCTCCCCAGCCATCAGACCTTCCTTTATTCTTTGTTAATTAGTACTGCCTAATTTTATTTGTATATTTTTTCTTTCTTCATCTTGTAAAGCACTTTGAGTTACATAATTTGTATGAAAATGCCCTATATAAATAAATGAATGTTGTTACATAAGATGCATGATGGGCTTTATTTTTCAGTTTATTGATTTTTTTATTTAAGTAAAGTTGTATGTAATTGTACCATGTATTTTATTACAGTCCTGGGCCTGTCCAAAGATGTCATGGTGGTACTGGTAGTGGCGTACAAGTTTTCAAATGCTGCACACCTTGACCCTTAAATGAAATTGTCTCCTGCCATAGTCATGGTTGAGATTTTATCCCCTATGTTCAGACTGCATTAAATAGCACCTTTAATTGTTTCAAATAGGGTTGTCTACAATTTGCCAGTTTTTCCAGGTATAATTTCTTTGTCTTTAAGTTCAGACTGGTGAAAGCTCCACAACTGGGTCAATTAAAGGGTATTGTTAAATTATTATTTAATAACATAATCACAGAATATAGCACTTAGACATCAATACTAATTAATAAATATTAAACTGAAGTTTAAAAAAAAGAAATAACACTGAAAATTAAACAAGACCCTAGCACAATCTTGTACATACTGTTTTCTTTGTTTTGATCTTCTTCAATTTGCTAATTTGCTTAAATTATATATATATATATATATATATATATATATATATATATATATATATATATATATATATATATATATATATATACTAGCAAAATACATGCTTCAGTGGGAGAAGTAGTGTGTTAAAGAAGTAATGAAAAAGAAAACGAAACATTTTGAAAATAACGTAACATAATTGTCAATGTAAGTGTTTTGTCACTGTTGTGAGTGATGAGTGTTGCTGTCATATATATATATATACACACACATATATAAACATATATATATACATATCCATACATATACACATATATATATACACACACACATATATACATACATATATATATATATACAGTAATCCCTCGCTATATCGCGCTTCGACTTTCGCGGCTTCACTCTATCGCGATTTTAAATGTAAGCATATCTAAATATATATCACGGATTTTTCGCTGGTTCGCGGATTTCTGTGGACAATTGGTCTTTTAATTTATGGTACATGCTTCCTCGGTTTGTTTGCCCTGTTGATTTCATACAAGGGACGCTATTGGCGGATGGCTTAGAAGCTACCCAATCAGAGCATGTATTACATATTAACTAAAACTCCTCAATGCTATAAGATATGTTTGCCGTGCGGAGCTTGATTGTTTGCTTGTCTCTGCCTCTATCTCACCCTCTCTGACATTCTCTGCGCCTGACGGAGGGGGTGTGAGCAGAGGTGCTGTTTGCACAGAAGCTTTTGGCCTAGTGGATACGGACGCACCTCTAAGAAATGCTGCTTTATCGCGGTGCTTCCAAAAGCACACTTATTGATTTTTTGATGGTTTGCTTTAATCTCTTTCTCTCTCTCTCTGACGTTATCTGCGCTTGACGGAGGAGATGTGAGCAGAGGGGCTGTTTGCACAGAGGCTGTTTGCTTAGAAGATACTGACGCTCCTCTAAAAAATGCCGTGACAAACTTAAAAGCACACGTATTGATTTTTTGATTATTTGCTTTTCTTTGCGAGCGATCTCTCTCTCTCTGAAATTCTCTGCTCCTGATGCAGACACTCCATTGAAGAGAAGATATGTTTGCATTCTTTTAATTGTGAGAAAGAACTTTCATCTCTGTCTTGTCATGGATCACAGTTTAAACTTTTGACTAAATGGTGTTATTTCATGTCTAGAGGGCTCTAATAATGTTAACAGTGTGGGAGTTTATAAGGGCTTAAAATATATAAAAATAACTATACTATATACTATAACTATATATGGTTTCTACTTCGCGGATTTTCATCTATCGCTGGGGGTTCTGGAACGCAACCCCCACGATCGAGGAGGGATTACTGTACATATATACACATACATCCACATATATATATATATATTATATCTACATATACACACATACATATACATACACACATACATACATACACATATATACACACAAATACATATATATATACTGTGGACTTGGCCCGGACACAGACAGGCGGACATGTTGTTACTCAAGCACCGCACGTTTATTTACAAAACTATTTACACAAATATTGGTCACAAAGAGCCAGTCCCGTGTACAAACCCCAACAATCACTCAGTCCTGGCCTCAAATGCCTTCTTTGGACCGCCTCCACACCTCCTCTGTGCTTCGTCCTGCCTCCTCCCGACTCCAGCGCTGAATGAATGGAAATGGCCCCTTTTATGCAGTCCCCGGATGAGCACCAGGTGTTCCCGGCATTCCCCACTTGGCCACGCCCCAGCGTGGCGGAAGTGCCGGCTGTCCTCCCGGCAGCTCTCCAGGTGTCTCCCAAAGTCTTCCCCCAAGCACTAGGGCAACAGGTCCCCAAGGCATTGGGGCGCCTCCTGGCGGTGACCACGGGCCCCTACAGGGTAGGGCTTCCATGCCCTCAACCCGTGGCCCCCAGAACAACCAGGAAGGCGGCCCCCACGTGATCCAGGGTGGGCTTTGACCCTCTTCCGGTCCCTCACGGCGTCCCGGCCGGGTCGTTGCCCCGTCATCATATACACTCTTTGGGGTGCGAGCAACTGTTGCTGGGGGAGGCAGAATCCATCAAGGAAGAAAAAGGAAAAACATTATTTGTACAAAATCTTAATTTATTTATCCATTCCTAAATAATTAAATGGGCAGGCTATTTCGTATCAGTGCAATACGCTATTTGTTAAAATGGATGACTCCCGCTCTTATGTGCAAGTCTTCGTGGATATTATGAACTATCATATCTGTTCAAGTTCTATTTAAATTTTAAATTCGACAGAAATATCTTTGGTAGGAATGGAAGTTAAATCTAGGCATCATTGCATAAATTTTTCTTCACCATACAAATGTAAAGAGTAAATTCGCCTTACATTCCAAGCAAAGATATTTGTGTCGACTAAATCAGGGGTGTCAAACTCAATTGCACAGGGGGCCAAAATCCAAAACACAGTTTAGGTCGCGGGCTGAACAGGATAAACATTTATTGAACACACTAAAACTAAACTTTTAAAACTTTTGAATCTTAACTGTTTTGAACATAAATATGAATAAAAACAGACAGGAATATTATTCCGGAATAAATCAACTCAAACCTTAAATAATTTATATTTTGCTCTCCATAAAAATATATCCTGTCTAAATTATACAAGTTAGAAATAAAGTAAACGTTAAAAGAACAAACATTCAAATTTCTTTACTCTTATGTAATTTTATATAAAAAATAAACTTAAAATTTAAATATCCCAAAAGATTTTGCTTTCCATAAAAATATATCCTGTCAAAATTATACAAATTTAAATATGAACATGGTGCATAACAAAACCTGGAAATATAAATAAAATTTGTTCTTTTCAGCAATAACAAATCAAATCATTCAGTTGTCTTTGCTCTTATGTCATTTTATCAGAGCTGGACGCCTGGCATCTTTTTTTGTCAACATGTTTGTTTATGTTTGGTGTGAGGTTCTGTGTTGTGGAGATTCTCAGGATGGACTGCAGGTGCTCATCAGTGAGGCGACTCCTGTGTGCTGTTTTATTAGTCTTCATAACTGAGAAGAGCTTCTCACACAGATATTTGCTACCAAACATGCACAAGGTTTGAGCTGCATGTAGACGGAGCTGGAGCATTTCTGCGGGAATGGAGTGAATAAACTATGCGGGCCCTGCAGTATCATACTTTGCCTTCAGTGTGCCATTACACTGCAGCTCAATCACCTCCGTCTGAATCTTCACAGGTGCAGTTTCCACATCGACGGCAAATGGGTTGCGAAACAATTCAAAATTCTTTTTTTGTTCTTCAAAGTCACCAAAGCGCCATGTGAACTCAGTGCGCAGTGCGCTCAGTTTATCAGCAAAGTGCGTATTTGGGAACACCGTTGTGCCGACTTGGTTCAACATTACTTGGCAACAGGGAAAGTGGGGCAAGTTGCACTGGTGCATTTGTGTCTCCCATAAAAGCAGCTTCACTTGAAATCACTTTGTGATTTTGCACAGGTAAAAAACGTCTGCTGAAGTGTCAGATTCTTCTTTAACTCTTCTGCTTTCTGTATCTTCTGCATTGCATTCAGGTTATCCTGATGTTTTGTCTCATAGTGCCGTCTTAGATTAAATTCTGTAATTACAGCCACATTAGCTCCACAAATGAGACACACGGGTTTACCGGCAATGTCAGTGAACATATACTCAGCCTCCCATCGGTTTTTAAAGGCTCTATTTTCAGAAACAACTTTTCTCTTTGGCATCGTGTGGGCTAGCTTCTCAATAACTTGCAGCATCATAAGCTAAACTTGATTAATGCGGTAAGTGTTCGGCAAGGCAGCTGAAGCGCTGCATTATGGGATCGTATAAGTGCAAATGAAAGTGCGAATCGCCTTAATATTAGTTTGCCGCAGTGTAAAAATGAGGTCCCGTGTTTGCACTTGTCTGGACTATAGCTCAGGGGGAGGATGAAAAAAATTAAAAGTGCTCATTTTGACTTAAGGCAGAAGCGCAGTCAGCATCTCAAAGGCCGGCACAGCTATGCGCGCGCACCGGCTGCTCAACTTTCGCTGGGCAGGAGACCCCAGTTTTTGCAGACACGTTCACGTGATCAAACGTCTCAGCGCTCTTTGGAGGTCATTCATATATATATATATATATATATATATATAACAAAATACCCGCGCCTCGCAGCGGAGAAGTAGTGTGTTAAAGAAGTAATGAAAAAGAAAAAGGAAACATTTTAATAATAACGTAACATGATTGACATTGTCATGAGTGTTGCTGTCATATATATGCCTGCCTGAATAAGTCACCCTCGCTTTGCTCTTACTTTTTTATCATTCATTTAATCATGGCTAGTGGCAGAAAAATTATAAAATGGAAGGAGGATTACACTGAGTATGGCTTTACCAAAACAATTATTGATAGCGAATCGATTATTCATAAAGCTTCAATTGGTGATCTGTTTTTCTGTGTTAACCTCATATTTTTTTATACTTCTTCTCAAACCAAAGGGGTGTGAGGGTGAAATGAATCGAGATGCGCTGATCAATGTAATCGGTGTACCATGAAATCATGCATTGACAGAAGTTCCCCTTTGCTTGTATTTCAAAGTATGATTAAATGCGTGATTTTTTAACGCGTTATGGAGCATATGCATCGAAGCCTCTCAGCTGTGCTTGTGCTAAGAAAAGGAAAGATTTTAAAAATAATGTAACACGATTGTCAATGTAACTTTTTGTAAGTAGTGCCTGGAGGATTCAGTGTGGAGAAACTGTAGAGACAGCGTGTGTATTAACTTGTGGATTTTTCTGTGAGTATTTGGTGGCAGCATCACAAAGTTGCTTCCATAACACTGCGTGCGTTAGCTGCGGAGCTCAGCTGAGAGCGAAATAAGGTGAATGGGAGGGGAGATGATGACGTGACTCCCCCACCCGCCTTAACTGTCAGTCACCCACAAACACAGTCTCTCGGAATTTGCATAAGCACAGCCCTTCACGTGCAATTTTAACTTAGTTACAAAGTGATCAAAACTCTCATTTATATCCTGCGTCCTCTCATTAAACTTGAATCCCGCATTACCCATGGGCATGACAAACGCCAGCGGCAGCCTGTCTATGAACTTAATTTAAACTTTAGGTTTACACCGTGCTTTGTTTCCGAAGTAGCAGCACTCATGAATATGGTAGTATATGTCACTCTTATTGTTTCGCTGCCTTCTCAATTATATAATGCATGTTTTCTTCAGAGCTTTTTGGAGCTCTTCCTGGTTTTCTACGCACTGCGTTGACAGTCAGTTCATGTGATTACGTGGGAGGTGTGATAATGTCACACGAAACTCCGCCCCCACTGCTTTCGAGCTCAACTCCATTACAATAAATGGAGAAAAGTAGCTTCCAGTTATGACCATTACGCGTAGAATTTTGAAATGAGACCTGTCCAACTTTTGTAAGGAAGCGGTAAGGAATGAGCCTGCCAAATTTCAGCCTTCTACCTACACAGGAACTTGGAGAATTAGTGATGAGTCAGTGAGTGAGTGAGTGAGTCAGTCAGTCAGTCAGTGATGGCTTTGCCTTTTATTAGTATAGATATATATACAGTATATACATATACATATATATATATATATATTATATCTATGATGTTCATTTGTCTGGCGCCCTGCCTGGGGTTTGTTTTCCTGCCAAACGCCCTGTGTTGGCTGGGATTGGCTCCAGAAGAACCTGTAGTTAGGATATATAATATTTTGGCACCAACTAAATTATGGTTAATATTGATGTACACTGCGGTGACAAGTTAATTAAGTTGGTTATACTTTCTTAGTTTTTACAGAATTTCCGTTCACCATAAGAAATGGTAACCACTTACACTTGATGTCCCCTGCTACATGTCAAGAGCAGTATGTCACAAAATGCTTGTCTATGCTAAAAACTGTGTAAGTTTACAATCAATAGCCACTTTTTTTAAAAAAGAATGTATGTGATTTTACTTGTATCTATTAATTCTGATTCATATATTAAAAAAAAATTCCAAAGTACCAAAAACAAAACAAAGCTAATATCGATATAGTGCAGACTGACACATGATTGCAGTGTTGTACTAGTTTTAACATATTTTTAGCTTTTACTTAATTATTTTAGTTATTTTTATTTAGTTTTAGTTTTTCATCAATAAACTTTTAGTTTTTGTCAGCTTTATTAGTTTTGTTTTACTTATCCACTTGCAAGCTAAAAAACACATTCTTTAAAGTGGTCAAATTGTATATCATTCATGTTGTACCTGTCACTTTAATACATACGATTTTATTACCTGTGGCAGAACTCAATTTTCTCCTGATAATGTGACAGTTCAAGGCTTCCAGTATAATAAAAAAAATGGAAGAATCAAATAACAAGTGTGCCCTGATGTCATCTGTTGCTTTAACCTACAAAAACTTTAAGCAAATGGTTATTTAATTTTAAAAAACCTTTGTGAGCAGTATGATCACTACGCACATGTACATATACTGTTATTTTATATTTATTTTTGATATTCCCTGATGCTCACTATATGTCATCTACTCTTTCGAAACTTTACAAGTGTACTTTTTTCAGGGAATTCTTACTTTGATTTGATTATTGCTGAAGTCACTACCTGAACTGTGCTAATAACAGTAATAGCAGAAACAGAGATTAACTTTTTTCCATGTATATCATCCATCCATCCATCCATTTTCCAACCCGCTGAATCCGAACACAGGGTCACGGGGGTCTGCTGGAGCCAATCCCAGCCAACACATGGCGCAAGGCAGGAACCAATTCTGGGCAGGGCGCCAACCCACCGCAGCATGTATATCATTTACATTGAATACTCAACATCTGTTATAGCAACAAATTGGATCATTCACTTAATAAGCAACTCAAACCACCTACACCTGAACACCAGCAAAACCAAGGAGCTGGTGGTGGATTTTAGGAGGCCCAGACCCCTCATGGACCTGTGATTATCAGAGGTGACTGTGTGCAGAGGGTGCAGACCTATAAATACCTGGGAATGCAGCTGGATGATAAATTGGACTGGACTGCCAATACTGATGCTCTGTGCAAGAGAGGACAGAGCCGACTATACTTCATTATAAGGCTGGCGTCTTTCAACATCTACAATAAGACAATGCACATGTTCTATCAGATGGTTGTGGTGAGCGCCCTCTTCTAAGCGGTGATGTGCTGGGGAGGCAGCATAAAGAAGAGGGATGCCTCACGCCTGGACAAACTGGTGAGGAAGCCTGGCTCTAGTGTAGGCACGGAGCTGGACAGTTTGACATCTGTGGCGGATTGACGGGCGCTGAGCAGGCTTCTGTCAATCATGAAGAATCCAATGCATCCACTGAACAGTGTCATCTCCAGACAGAGGAGCAGCTTCAGCTACAGACTGCTATCACTGTCCTGCTCCACTGATAGACTGAGGAGATTGTTCCTCCCCCACACTATGCAATTCTTCAATTCCACCCGGAGGAGTAAACGTTAACATTATACAAGATCATTGTCTGTTATACCTGCCTCACACTCTCCACCTTGCTCTATCTATCTATCTATCTATCTATCTATCTATCTATCTATCTATCTATCTATCTATCTATCTATCTATCTATCTATCTATCTATCTATCTATCTATCTATCTATCTATCTATGTATTTGAAACATGGAGAGCTCCATCCGAGCCTAACCAGGGGGAAGGAATTTAACAATACTTGTAGTAATAAATAGATTTTGGCAATTAAGAGTGCTTAATGACATACTTCTAATATCCAGCAATAAAATAATACCTGTAGTTACAAGCACTGTGTCCACATACATATGGGGAGCACATACAAACTCCATACAGATACTGACCAGTTTAGGAAACAAACCTGAACTTATGGCACTGTGTAATAATACTTTGTGTTTATGTAGTACCTTTCCCAAGATCAAACTGCTTCACAAATATCCAAAGGAATAAAATGGAAATAAATGCAAGGATGACATTAGTAACATAGAGTACAAACTAATATCATAATTAAACACCAAATAATATATAAATACATAAAAGTCTGTTGTCCTCTCTTTTAATTGAATTATTGCTTATCATTAGTTTAGTAGCTGTAACTTGGAAACCAAGAACAAAGCATAAGAAATTGTAAAGAGAGGTTAAAGTAAATCCTTCGGAAACTTTAAACAGATAATTCACAGTGTGATGTGTCCCTGTGTTTCACTTAACAATCAATCCATGTTTGGCCTCAATAACACAATGGGTTTAATAAAGGAATCAGTAACCCGATTGAAGAGGCATGTCCATTGCAATTACATTCGTGGAGGCATCCATACTGGGCCCAGTTAATGTTGCCAGTTCACCTATGAGCATATATTTGTGCTGTGAAAAAAATAACTCTTGGAGTATTTCCTGTGTGAAAATGGGAAAAACTAGCAAACATTAACATACGGCACACCAACTAAGAAGCAAATTGTTTTGAATCATGGAAAAATTAGATTTAAATCTGTACACCAATGCAAGCATTTTATATTTTTGTTGCACTTGAATACTGGAAATAATCCCCGATTACAATATGCTTTTCCACTATACATTTGTTCAGTGTGAAATAGCTGAGGTGCATGTGCAAGAGTGCCCTCAAATAGACTCATAAATCCTGAGGGCTGGTTCTCACTTTTCACTTAAGTGTAAGCCACAGCAGAGGAGCTGCATTAAAAAATGATTAATAAGTTTCCCATATAGGTATGAAAAGCTTGGTTCCTGAATTGTTTAAGAAAGATATCAGTCAACCAATCACTTTCTGACCCTGCTTTTTCAAGTGCAGTGTAGTACATTACATAACTAAAATACACAAAAGCGGCAAACAGAAATCATTTTGCCCTCACTATAAGGGAAAGAAATATAGGTAAGCGTTGCAGTTCTGATGAGCTGTAACTGGGTTTCTTGAAATACTGAAATAAACCTTAAAACATTAAGCCAACATGTGTAATTAATCAGCAAAACTAAAGTATAAACATTCTACATGCTAATTATGAAAAGGGCAACATGAAATAGTTTATCCCAAAATCTACAAGTAAACTAGATTAGTTCAGAAATAAAAAATGTATTTCAAATAGATTGAATTTAATACATGGGCACTTATCAATTTTGTCATACATTATGCATAACTGAAATCTTGTAATTATCCAATGTATATAAAGGAAAACTTTAAACATTTTAAACATTAAAGGCAAGAAATGCATAAAGTGGATTTAATTCCCCCTGCTAACATAAGTCAAAGAAGGCAAATGCACAAAAATAATAGACAAGTAACTAGACCTTTATAGAATATAGTGTTGCTCCAATAGTTTCCTGTCTCCAAAACATGCCCTCTACAGCATAGGTTTAGGTCAAATTCTGTCAGCTTTAGATACATTCCAAATGTCAGGAGATCTGGCATACATTTGGCAATTCTAAAAAAACAAAAAAAAAAAATGTTTCTTATGCAGGATTTTAAAACCTCTTACCTGGATCATTTACCTCCATTTCAAAGGAAGTCAGGAGTCATCGTAAAAAGTTTAAATAGAGTTTTATTTTCTTACTAACTGATGACAACAGATGTGAAAAGATCAGAATTAAGCACACAACAAAAAGACAGTAGGTAAATTTTGTATTCATTGGCCTAGAAAAAATTGTTCACAATACTGCAAGGTTCTCCTTCTCTAAACTAAATTAGGCATAAAACAAAAGAATTAATTAATTAGATAGAAGGTGTTGCCAACTTTCTCTTATCTCTTAGTTTCTCTCTTTAACGTGCTACTGCTCCACTTGATGTAGAACTAAAACATATTAAAATACACATATAAACACGTTTACCCTTTCACTTGCAGAAACCTCATATCCAAAATTAACATCCACAGGGCACGAAACAAACCCCGGGCAGGGTACCAGCCCACTGCAGGGTGCGCACACACACACAGGACAATTTTAGAATTGCCAATGCACTTAACCTGCATGTCTTTGGACTGTGAGAGGAAACTGGAGTACCTAGAGGAAACTCACGCAGAGACAGGGAAACATGCAAACACCAAGCAGGGAGGACCCGGGAAGCAAACCCAGGTTTCCTAACTGCGAGGCATTAGTGCTTCCCACTGCGTCACCATGCCACCTCCAAAATTAACAGTGGCATAATAATCACCAGTTATTTATGACATCTTATTGTTCAACATGTAATTCTGATTACACTCTTATTAGAGATTAAAGCAGTTCTTTAAATACATGTGTATTCTCAGGACTGTTCCAAATGTTTGCCCAACATGTTTCTAGACAAACCAGGTCAAATATACACATATACAATACCAGACCAAACCTGATTTTAGGACAAACTAGTTTATACTAGGCCAAACCAGTTTACCGAAGTGGATAGGATAAACCTAGTCTGAACTATATTATCCTGAAATCAATATAGAGCTCCCAAGACTAGTTTGAACTAGTTTGGCCTGCAATCACACTTTCCTAGGCCAAACCAAATCATCGTTTCACGCTTCGGACAAAATAGCTTGGCCTAGTGGCCTAGCCTAAACTAGTTTGTCCTAAAATCGGGTTTGGCCTGTTATATATAAAGGGTGTTTCATAAAGTACGCAGTTTTAGAATTGCATGGGATTTTTTTGTTTGAAGGTTGTCAGCACTGTACCTATCATTTTCGTTATCTATTATCACTCTGATTAGAAGACCATTTGTTGTTTTTCCATTTAGTAGCCATGGAGCGGTTCAGTATCGAGCAAAGCATTCTTATTGTTAAAACTCATTACAGAAACGGGGAGTGCTACGCAGAGAATGTCCATAAACTTTGTGTGATCTTTGGACGTGACAATGCCCCTACCGCAACAATAGTTTCGAGGTTGGTACAGAAATTCAAAGAATTTGGGTCAGTTGCAACCAGAAAATTGCCCCGTCGAAACCGTAATGTTCGAACGCAAACATTGCAGTAGTGCAAAATAGGGTGAATGTGAACCCCATGAAGTCGCTTTGCCGTTGTTCACAAGAGCTGGGTAAGTCACCATCTTCAGTGTATCGAATACTGAAAAAAAATCTTCATATGGACCCCTATAAGATTCAGTTGACACAAGAGCTGAAACCAGCAGATCATGCAAAACAGTGAAGATTCGCCAATTGGATTTTGGAACAAGAGGATGGAAATTTTTCAAAAAGAATCATTTTCAGTGATGAGTCACATTTCCATCTCTAAGGGTATGTCAACAAATAAAATTGCCACATTTGGGGTGACGAAAACCCTACAGTGATCCATGAGCACAAAATGCATCCTCTATGAGCCATGGTTTGGTGTGGCTTTTGGGCAGGAGGTGTGATTGGCCCCTTCTTTTTTGAAGATGATGATGAAAATTCAGTTACTGTAAATATCAACCGTTAATGGGATATGATGGGATATGATCACTAACTTTTTGTGGCCTTTGAATTGATGAAATGTGGTTTCAGCAGGACACGGCTACCTGCCATACATCCCGGGAGACAATCACCTTGCTTCATGAAAAATTCCCTGAGCATCTGATCTTGCTTCACTGCAGTAGCCAAGAATGGCCTCCGAGGTCATGTGACCTCACACTTTGTGATTTCTTTTTATTGAATGTGTGAAGTCACAAGTTTACATGAACAAACCTCAAATGATTGCCGAACTGAAGAGGGAAATTCAACGGGTAATTGGCGAAATCGACTGGGGCGTCTGTGTAAGAGTTATTGTTAATTTCTACAATCAGATGACTGCTTGCAGAGAAAGTGGAGGTGGACATATGCTTGATATTATTTTTCATTATTAAATCAAAGAATATGTTGAATGAAATTAAATAAAAAATTTGAATTTTGCTTCGATTTTGGCTGATTTATTGCATTTTTAAAAACTGTGTACTTTATTAGACACCCTCTATATATATACTGCTCAAAAAATTGAATCACACATTGAAATATTCATGTGGAAAATCTTTTAATACTGTGCTACTGTAAAACTGTGTAAAACGTTGAGACTAAAATGATGTAAAAACGGTCAATGGAAACCAAAATCACCAACCCATTGAGGGCTGGATTTAACAACACACAAAAAGTCTTCCAAAACTTGAAAATCACAGGCTAATTCAACTTGCGTGAAATTAATAAAGCAACTCATAATGTGACTGAGTAATGTGTAGCTGGGGCAGTTGCAGTAATCCTTCCTGGCCAGAAAGTTATAAGAGAAGGTCAGGGAAGAACTGTCTCTGGGGCCATATAGTCCTCAAGAACATCAGTTCGCAGCATCACTCAGACACAATTGTAGTCCTGGTGGCAGCCCTGTCGGGGTACGTTGATGCCGCCAGAGGGAGCTGTGGGGAGAAGACTCACAAATTTTAACAAGATTGCGCCTGACACAGAAGTGCTTCCAGGTTATAATCATGTGACACCAGAAGTACTCCTGGGCCTGGTATAAAAGAAGCTGCTCCATCTCATCCAGGTGAGTTGGTGTTGGGAGGTGGAGGATAGTATTTTGTCTGGATGAGAGTAGAGGAGAATTAATATATGGATTGTGCATATTAGTACTTTTGGAAGTACCTGAAAAAGGTATTTGTGAATAATAAAATGTCCTTTATTTTGAACCTTTGGCTTTGTACATACACTGTGTTTTGAGTCTGGGGCTCAGTGGCATCCTCTACCTATTATTATTTAATATGAGTTATTAATTGAAGGTTGTCTGCTTGAACAGATGGTGAAAGAAAGTCACCCAAATTTTAATATATATTAATTAATTCGGAATTAAATTGCAGACCAAACAGTGGTAAGCTAGCCCATAGAATGTATGTAAAATCTGATTAATACAGTGGTATTGAACCAACTTACCAACTGAGACAACGCCATCCAAGAAACCAACTTGCTGGTCTTATAGGTGGACTTGAACCTATTGAATCATCTCAGTAATCAACAATTAACAGACAAATACAGGCTGCATGGAGTGAAATAATGATCATCCTTGGTCTGGTGCAGAAAAATTGGAAAAAGGAACGTCAGTCCATCAGTGATACACATGGTTTCAGCATGGCAGCTGTGTCCAAATTTGTGAAAGTAGTTACCAGATTGCTATTGTGCTAGGGACGTAAGTACATAAATTTCTTTCGGGATGGGTTGCCTTGCATTACACTAAAATTAGTTCTCATTCCGTTGTAGGCATACCTGCAATTCTGGGTGTAGTAGATGGAACTCTATTCCCTATTCATGTTCCCAGCCTCTTGAATCCCATCTGCATCTGTCATAAAGGTTTAGTTAGCGCTAAATGTCTAGGTGATATGCAACCATCAGGGACATTTTACAGACATTGTGACCAAGTGGCTTAGTAGTGCATGTGATGCTTATATCTGGTAAAGCACTGGAATGTGTCACATGGCAAGGGATGGTTTTTTGATGGTGTAACACACTAAACACTAAAGTACACACATAGTGTGGTACAACACAAGGTTTTTCAAAGAAGTATCAGGCGTGCTAATTGATAATGTTCTGGACATAGTAAATTCGTCACTAGATACTGGGGTCTTCCCAGACTGTCTTAAGACTGCTGTAGTTAAACCCCTACTTAAGAAACATAATCTCGACCCCTTAGCTCTTGAAAATTTTAGACCCATCTCCAACCTGCCTTTCTTAAGTAAAGTTCTAGAGAAGGCAGCCATTATGCAGTTAAATGACCACCTAAATAAACATGCTATTCTTGATAAATTTCAGTCGGGTTTTAGAACAAATCACAGCACAGAAACTGCACTCGTTAAAGTAGTAAATGACTTGCGGGTAAATGCAGACAGAGGCCATTTATCTGTTCTCATCCTCTTAGATCTGAGTGCTGCATTTGACACCATTAATCACAACATTCTTAGAAATTGTCTTAGTCAATGGGTGGGCCTCTCTGGCACAGTCTTAAATTGGTTTGAATCCTACCTGACAGGGAGAAAATTTTTTGTTAGTTGTGGGAATTACAACTCGAAGACACATGATATCCGATATGGTGTTCCACAAGGCTCTATCCTGGGTCTGCTGTTATTCTCAATCTACATGCTTCCGTTAGGTCAGATTATCTCAGGGCACAACGTGAGCTACCATAGCTATGCTGATGACACACAGCTGTACTTATCAATAGCTCCTGATGACCCTGATTCTATTGATTCACTAACACAATGTCTGACTTGTATCTCAGAATGGATGAATAGTAATTTTCTCAAGTTAAATAAAGAGAAAACTGAAATTTTAGTGATCAGCAATAATGGATACAATGAGGCTATTAGAAATAAACTGGATACATTAGGATTAAATGTCAAGACGGAGGTAAAAAGCTTAGGGGTGATTGTTGACTGTAATCTGAATTTTAAATCACATATTAATCAGATCATTAGGACAGCATTTTTTCACTTAAGAAACATAAGTAAAGTTAGACCGCTTATATCACTGAAAGATGCTGAGAAATTAGTTCACGCGTTTGTTTTCAGTCGACTAGATTACTGTAATGCACTCCTCTCAGGACTACCCAAAAAAGATATAAATCGTTTGCAACTAGTGCAGAATGCAGCTGCTAGAATCCTAACTAGGAAAAGAAAATCGAACACATTTCTCCAGTTTTAATGTCACTACACTGGTTACCTGTGTCATTCAGGATTGACTTTAAAATTCTGCTTATGGTTTATAAAGCCTTAAATAATCTCGCCCCAACTTATATATCGGAATGTCTGACACCTTATATTCCAAATCGTAACCTCAGATCTTCAAATGAGTGTCTCCTTAGAATTCCAAGAACAAAACTTAAAAGAAGTGGTGAGGCGGCCTTCTGCTGCTATGCACCTAAAATCTGGAATAGCCTGCCAATAGGGATTCGCCAGGCTGATACAGTAGAGCATTTTAAAACACTGCTGAAAACACATTACTTTAACATGGCCTTTTTATAACTTCATTTTAATCTTAATTTAACTTAATCCTGATACTCTATATGTTTAATCTCCTCAAAATAACTATTCATGGTGGCTCTAAAATCGGTACTGACCCCTAGTCTCTTTTCTGTTTCTTTTTCCGGTTTCTTTGTGGTGGTGGCGCAGCACCACCTACTCAAAGCTTCATGATGCTCAAACAATGATGGACGGATTAAAAGGCAGAAGTCTACGTGACCATCATCATCATCAAGCCCTTCCGTGACAATCCTAAATCCAAAGAGGACTGTTTCATTTATGTTAGGTAGAATGCCCAGAGGGGACTGGGTGGTCTCATGGTCTGGAATCCCTACAGATTTTATTTTTTCTCCAGCCGTCTGGAGTTTTTTTTTGTTTTTTCTGTCCCCCCTGGCCATTGAACCTTACTCTTATTCGATGTTAATTAATGTTGATTTATTTTGTTTTATAATTGTGTCTTTCATTTTTCTATTCTTTAATATGTAAAGCACTTTGAGCTACTGTTTGTATGAAAATGTGCTATATAAATAAATGTTGTTGTTGTTGTTGTTATAGTGGTGCAACGTAATCTAGGATAGAGAAAGATGTCATTTCAGAGGGCATGCTTCAATGAGCAACACTTTTTAAAATTTTTGCCACTTCCTTCATAAGTTGTTGTCACTCCTCATTTGTATTGTTTCCTCTTCCTATTGCTGCTCGCCATCGTTCTTTTTTGCAAGGAAGACAGGCCACATTTTGAGCCCATAGATTTTCATGTGATAGGATAATTTATTTTGGTCTTTGTTTTGTATGTTTTCATGTGTATTAAGTGATGTTTTTGTTACTTTTTTTTTGCTCATGTCTGGTGTGACAAAATAACATATTTTCCGACTGAAATATGTGAATATTGAGGTTCTTATTATAAACAGATAGAACTTTATTATTGTACTCCAGGGAGGAGTTTGACTTTTTAGATAAGCTAGCTAAATAAATACAGTAGATATAAAGAAGAATGACTAAAAAGAATGAAATATTCTGACTTGACAGTTACAGACACAGTGAAGCATTATGCAGGCATATTGCTGTTGGTATAAAGGAGTCCTGGAAGCATTTCTTCATTTTTTGACCCACTTCTGATGAATTATTTATTGGCTGAACGTCCTTAGTGTTAGACTGTCAGAGAGAGGATGTGCACCATTGTTCATAATGGCATTCAGTTTTGTTTTAATTCTCTCCTTCATTATTTCTTCAAGGGGTCCAAAGTGCATCCTATAACTGTGCCTGCACTTCCATGCAAACAAATGAATCTGAGACATGGAATAAGGTGTAAAAGTGCTGTTTTTAATTCATATCTGGAGACTTGATCTATTGAAAGTAATATAATATTCTTAAACTTGCTAGCTAATTAAATAATCTGACTTAAGCTCTGAAGTAGATTTCCTATGCTTAATTATTCCTCTTCATGTCCATTTTTTTCCTTACACTAACTCCTATCTTTGATGTCAGGTAAGAGTAATAATGAAAATGCAGCACCCCTGCAGGGCTCACTACATGCTGCCATATCTAAACCACACTTGTCTATTTTGAAATCGCTTAGGGACAGTATGGCAAAATTCAGTCCTGTACATTAAAATTATTCAGTAGTTACTTGGTTTTACTGAATATCATAGAAGTACAAAGCACATTTGGAATGCTGTACGTATTCTCAACTCAGAAACTCAATTGAAATGAATGAGTTAAACATAATACATTTAAAAGACTTGCCACCTACTGCAATCCTCCTTAGACTGACTTAAGTAAACATGGTAAACAGATAGCGCTTTGTGGATTTTAGAAATTTGATAAACTAGAACAAAAACTTGGGTCTTTTACCTTTTGACAAATCTAAAACATGATGTGCTGAATAAACACATCTTAAAATGTTGTAGTATAAGGTCTCCTGTTCTGCATTTTGGTTCATTTGTAAAATATTTTAATTTAATAATTACAGTAACTCTTGTTAATTCCTCACATATTTAAGACTAATTAAACTTTTTTAACCCTTGAATATCTCAATACCATTATAATTTTTGTAATTTAAAATAGAACAGATGATGAAGGGATGGATGCATAATACATTATATTTCACTAAAACAGAACAAATTCTGTTAATTCCTCAAAGCAATGTACAGTCATGTATTTTTTCACTGAATTAATAACAGTCTCTGTGAGTGGTGATTAAAATAAAAAAAAATTGACTGCAGAGGGAAGAAGAGATTCACTTCTCTGCAAGACACACAGTGCATACTGTGCTTTAGTAAGATTCAGTATTTGTATAGATCTACCACCACTGGGTCATTGTTTCCTAACTTTTGTCCTATGAAATAATGCCTTTGTGTGCAAAGAAAAACAGCAACAAATGGATAGCCAGCAGTAGAAGGATGAGACCTTTTACTCCATTTTATACAGGCATATTATTATTGTTCTTTCTTATTGATGCTATTAGATGCAGCTACACAGACATCGTCTATATGCTGTACTAACTGTTTAATTAACTGTTGGACACATTTTATGAATTAAATTTTTTTCTGATTTTAGATATGCTAGGATCTGTGATTATCTCTCTTTTGGGGAACAACACTTATTTTTGCACATTTTATTTTAATATCTGTAAAATGTTTGTTACTTGCACAGTTTCCAGTGCTGCTGCTATATTTTACAATATTTAAGTCTTAATAAAAAAATAAGTTTTGTAGTTTATAGTTCATTAAGTATTTTATTCACTTATTATTTTCTGCTCCTGCATATATACAAGCTAGTATTGTATCTGTTGATACTCTATAATGTACAATTTATTTTTTCTGAACATTGAGTAAATTAAACAAATGATTTGTATTCTTTGTTGCAAAATTATCAAGACTGGAGAAGCCATCAACTAACAGTGTGATTTCCCAATTTTTAAAGGACTCACTTATTGGTTGCAGATTTTATCTCCTTACTTCTTGTTTTTTTTACCATAGCCATATTATTTTACTTGCATAGTCTTTTTAAAAAGCTTCATTCCAGCAATAATCTCCCATTATCCATTTACTTCAAGTATTTTATAGACCTTAAGCATGTGTTGTTGCGTATTTACATTCAACTTTATTATCTTGAATTTTCAATTCTGCTTAGGCTCATCTTTCATCTGTACAGCTTTAGCTACCTTCAGGGCATCTGCTAACCGACCTAATTGAGCACAATCTCCACATTGTAAGTAACTTGCTACATGTTTACCTGCCATTTTAAAATAATTACAAATGTAGCAGTCCCTAAAATGATCTATACTCTATCTCATTTCTCACTTCTGTTAATTCATAGAAGGATTCTCAACAATAGGACCATTTTTTTTTCATTAATTTACATATGATAAATTTAATCACATCACAATTATCATAGCTATCATGAATCCTTGGTGCAATGAAAAATGACTACATTAAACATGAAAATGCAAAAACAAAGTAAATCAATAATTAAAAAATGAGCAAAATTAACATGAAATGCAGCGTTATACTGTAAGTAAAGTCAAAAGGGGAAAAAAGCATGTGGTGACAAATGCATGCAAGAAAAATGTAGACAGGTAGTGGGTTTCTTTTTCCAGTATATAATTTAGTGGACATTTACAAAAAGATGGAAGGGTTCTTCTACATGTTAATAGTTTTTTAACTTTAAGTTTTGTTTAAGTTTTAACTAAGTTTTTTTTTGACTTTCCTCAATCATTTGCTTCTTTATGACTCATCTGTTTAGATTAGGGAAGGTCAGGCGATTGAACAGGGCATTGTGGAAACGAAAGCAGTAAATGGTAATACTTAGTGAAAGTTGGGAGATGGCAACTATGAAGTACAAAAACAATTTGTGCCAAAGTCTTAACTCTGCTATCAAAGCCAAAAGTAAGCTTTTGAGTTTAAAATTGATCCATATAATTGAATGCTGCTGTTACCATAAAGCAATCTTAAATAGTCACAGCAATTATGAAGGCAATCATTACACTGCAGCAATTCACGTGCTGTTGCTAAAAACAAAAGGATAATGTGCTAAAAGTAAACTCCTAATGGTGCTGTGTAACTGTAATAATGTTCATGAAGAACAGCATTCAGAAAAAAAACCAAAAACCTAATTTAAACATAAAACAACCAACAAACTTTTTTGTTACTAACCAATAATAATCAAAACATTATTCTGTTTCATGTTTAATATATGTGGCTTTTAAATACAACCAACCAAAGACTGGTAGGTCTTGTTTTGTCTTTTGACTGCTGTAGTATCTGGTGGGCTCTTATGTACACAGATGTCTCAGTGTCCGCCTTGTTTCTCTGTGCAACTGTCAGAATTTGTTTTTCACACAGAGAAATGTATGCATGAGTAATTTTTTATGATAAGAGAAGTGGAGGTTATTTTAGGACAGAGCAAAAGGATATAGGCAACATTACACACTAAGGGGTAAGGGATTTGTGACCATAAACAAAAAAGATTTAAAAAATTGAGAAAACAAAAGTCAAATAAAAAACAAACCCTAAGGAGCAGAAACTAACATTCTCAAGTCAAAGTCGTCACTGCATGTTCATTGGAATTATCAAGTAGAAATAAGGGTCTGATACTGTGAAATAAGTTATCATTCACCAACACCAAAAATGCTAACAGAAACAAAAATACAAAGAAGGAAATTCTCTAGAAGATTCTGTACTGTATTTCTATTTATTCCTTAATCACAAAGTGACTTGGTATTAGAAATTTAAAAGCTTAGATTATTCTGCAAGCAGGCCACATTTAAAATGGCGATATCATGAAGTCACACTTCACATTTCAAGTTCAGAAACTTGTGAAACATGAGACCAGCAATAGAAATGGTTATTATAAATATTAGGGTGTTTTCTACGAAAGACTACAATCAATTAATCAATCAATCAACATTTATTTATATAGCACATATTCATACAAAAAAATGTAGCTCAAAGTGCTTTACAAAATGAATAGAAAAACAGAAGACACAATAAAAAATAAACATAAGTCAACATTAATTAACATAGAATAAGTAAGGTCCGATTGCCAGGGTGGACAGAAAAAACAAAAAAAAACTCCAAAGGCTGGAGAAAAAAAATAAAATCTGCAGGGGTTCCAGACCACGAGACCGCCCAGTCCCCTCTGGGCAATCTACCTAACATAAATCAAACAGTCCTCTTTGTATTTAGGGTTTTCATGGAAGGACTTGATGATGATGGTCACGTAGACTTCTGGCTTTCAGTCCATCAATGTTGGAGCATCATAATGCTTTGAGTATGTGGTGGTGGCGCAGGAAAAAGAAACAAGAGAGAGTTGGGGTCAGTACGGATTTTAGAGCCACTGTGAATAGTTATTGTGATGAATTGAACATACAGAGTATCAGGATTAAGTTAAAGTGAAGTTAGGAGAAGGCCATGTTAAAGTAATGTGTTTTCAGCAGTGTTTTAAAGTGCTCTACTGTATTTGCCTGGCGAATTCCTATTGGCAGTCTATTCCAGATTTTGGGTGCATAACAGCAGAAGGCCGCCTCACCACTTCTTTTAAGTTTAGCTTTTGTAATTATAAGGAGACACTCATTTGAAGATCTAAGGTTACGATTTGGGATATAATGTGTCAGGCATTTCGATATATAAGATGGAGCGAGATTATTTAAGGCTTTATAAACCATAAGCAGTATTTTAAAGTCAATCCTGAATGACACAGGTAACCAGTGTAGTGACATCAAAACTGGAGAAATGTGTTCAGATTTTCTTTTCCCAGTTAGGATTCTAGCAGCTGCATTCTGCACTCGTTGCAAGTGATTTATGTCTTTTTTGGGTAGTCCTGAGAGGAGTGCGTTACAGTAATCTAGTCGATTGAAAACAAAAGCGCAAATTAATTTCTCAGCATCTTTCAATGATATAAGAGGTCTAACTTTTGCTATGTTTCTTAAGTGAAAAAATGCTGTCCTAGTGGTCTGATGAATATGCGATTTAAAATTCAGATTACAATCAACGGTTACCCCTGAATTTTTTACTTCCGTCTTAACTTTTAACCCCAATGCATCAAGTTTATTTCTGATAACCTCATTGAATTCATTATTGCCAATTACTAACATTTCAGTTTTCTCTTTATTTATTTTGAGAAAATTACTATTCATCCATTCAGTAATGGATACATAAAATAATGATGAAACAAAAGAAAACAAAAATTAATATCCATCTCCATCCATCCATCCATTATCCAACTCGCTATCTCCTAACTACAGGGTCACATGGGTCTGCTGGAGCCAATCCCAGCCAACACAGGGTGCAAGGCAGGAAACAAACCCTGGGCAGGGTGCCAGCCCACCGCAGGGCACACACACACACCAAGCACACACTAGGGAGGAAACTGGAGTATCCGGAGGAAACCCACGCAGACACGGGGAGAACATGCAAACTTCACGCAGGGAGGACCCAGGAAACAAACCCGGGTCTCCTAACTGCGTGGCTGCAGCGCTACCCACTGTGTCACTCTGAATATCCATCTCTATACAACTAAAATCCAATGTCTGTATGTCTGTCCGCTTTTCACAAGAGAACTACTTAATGGATTTAGATTAGGTTTTTTTGTATAATTTGCTTGAACATTCCAGTTGATTTTGCGACTTCTCTCATCGCGCTAAGAATCATAGTTTGCTTGCCAAAGCGATATATTCTTGCTAATCCGAGACAGAGGCTGTTGGCCTAGGGGAGAGGGATGCATGACGTCAGGAGTGGGAAGCAGGGCAGGGCCTTTCTCACTCACGTGCCAGCCTCCGTTCGAATTGATCTACATCTGGCCATTTTTTGGAGTGTACCTTGCCTCCGCTTAGCTAGCAATACCTGTTTATTGATTTTTAAAGTTAGTCCTGCTTCACTACTACACAGGTAGAGCCACAGGGGACAACTAGTTAAAAAAACAAAAATGAGTCAGCCAGACTCTTAACAGATGACAGCACCCACCCATTTCCCATATTGCCAGAAATTGTTTTTCTTGTTTTTTTAACACTGACAGCAGTTGTTAAGTTTTCATTGCTTTCTTTTGCTACTACTTGTGGATGACATTGTTAATCTGTGCCTGTCTTCAGTTGGCCGCACAGAGAAACATTTTGATGTCTGACTACTTATACATCTCATGCTTGAAATCTGTGGGCTTCCCTCTATTTAAGATAATCTAAATTGAATTTTTGTATCACCGTGCTTGTCTCAGATCCTTAGCATGTGTTGAAATTAAAATGATCCAGAATATTTTATAAATAAATATTCTTTAATCTTTTAGGAAACTAGAAATGATGTATTTACCTATAATGAAATAAAGTTCAATAAAATGTAAAATAAGTCATAACTTTGATATCAGGGTGATGTAAATAAGGCAAAACCTAAACCAGGTATTGTTTTAAGAAATAAACCTAAGAGTAATGTCCAGAGCTTTATTCTATATTGAAATGCATTACTAAACTGTTCTAAAATGATAGACAAAAAAGGCTTGCTGTATTCATACCCAGAATCTACGATTGGATTTGTTGTTTCAATATTACAAGGAAGGAATAAAATAAAATGTCCTCTTTGGTGCAAGGGGAGATAATCATCCTAAATTATTAAATTTGGACTTGTTGAAATAGCTGGTACAGCCATTATATACAGTGGTGTGAAAAACTATTTGCCCCCTTCCTGATTTCTTATTCTTTTGCATGTTTGTCACACAAAATGTTTCTGATCATCAAACACATTCAACCATTAGTCAAATATAACACAAGTAAACACAAAATGCAGTTTTTAAATGATGGTTTTTATTATTTAGGGAGAAAAAATCCAAACCTACATGGCCCTGTGTGAAAAAGTAATTGCCCCTTGTTAAAAAATAACCTAACTGTGGTGTATCACACCTGAGTTCAATTTCCGTAGCCACCCCCAGGCCTGATTACTGCCACACATGTTTCAATCAAGAAATCACTTAAATAGGAGCTGCCTGACACAGAGAAGTAGACCAAAAGCACCTCAAAAGCTAGATATCATGCCAAGATCCAAAGAAATTCAGGAACAAATGAGGACAGAAGTAATTGAGATCTATCAGTCAGTTAAAGGTTATAAAGCCATTTCTAAAGCTTTGGGACTCCAGCGAACCACAGTGAGAGCCATTATCCACAAATGGCAAAAACATGGAACAGTGGTGAACCTTCCCAGGAGTGGCCGGCCGACCAAAATTACCCCAAGAGCGCAGAGACGACTCATCCGAGAAGTCACAAAAGACCCCAGGACAACGTCTAAAGAACTGCAGGCCTCACTTGCCTCAATTAAGGTCAGTGTTCACAACTCCACCATAAGAAAGAGACTGGGCAAAAACGGCCTGCCTGGCAGATTTCCAAGACGCAAACCACTGTTAAGAAAAAAGAACATTAAGGCTTGTCTCAAGTTTGCTAAGAAACATCTCAATGATTGCCAAGACTTTTGGGAAAATACCTTGTGGACTGATGAGACAAAAGTTGAACTTTTTGGAAGGCAAATGTCCCGTTACATCTGGCGTAAAAGGAACACAGCATTTCAGAAAAAGAACATCATACCAACAGTAAAATATGGTGGTGGTAGTGTGATGGTCTGGGGTTGTTTTGCTGCTTCAGGACCTGGAAGGCTTGCTGTGATAGATGGAACCATGAATTCTACTGTCTACCAAAAATCCTATAGGAGAATGTCCGCCATCTGTTCATCAACTCAAGCTGAAGCGATCTTGGGTGCTGCAACAGGACAATGACCCAAAACACACCAGCAAATCCACCTCTGAATGGCTGAAGAAAAACAAAATGAAGACTTTGGAGTGGCCTAGTCAAAGTCCTGACCTGAATCCAATTGAGATGCTATGGCATGACCTTAAAAAGGCTGTTCATGCTAGAAAACTAGCTAAGGGTGGCCCAACCAGTTATTAGGTTCAGGGGGCAATTACTTTTTCATACAGGGCCATGTAGCTTTGGATTTTTTTTTCTCCCTAAATAATAAAAACCATCATTTAAAATCTGCATTTTGTGTTTACTTGTGTTATATTTGACTAATGGTTAAATGTGTTTGATGATCAGAAACATTTTGTGTGACAAACATGCACAAGAATAAGAAATCAGGAAGGGGGCAAATAGTTTTTCACACCACTGTAGCATGTGTTGCCAGCCATGTGCAGTGAAATCCCAGAGCAGTTCACACTCCAGACAATTCATTTGGTGCTTTGCGTCTGTCTGAGCGTAAGATTAACAGAGTTTTTGGGGGATTGGGAGGTGGTGGTGGCAGGCATTTCTTGGAATTTTGCTGTCAAAATGAGAGTAGTTTTTTTATGATGTCTTTTGCCAATTCTTTGTTAATCTTTAGACATTTTCCATCAAAATGAGTGTGTTTTCGCTTGCCCTCACTTACAATTTTTAGCAGTCTCTTAGAACCTCAGTATCACTCATCTCATACAGAATTGTTCTCACGCAGAATTTTTTTTTCTGCTTTCATAACCTCCTTGGATCAAATTAATCAGTTCATCCATTTCCTATACCCACTTTTTCCTGAGCTTGGTCATGAGGAAGCTGGAACCTTTTCCAGTAAGCATACAGCACAAGGCAGGAACGACTCCTGGACAGGGTGTTAATCCATTCCTGAGTGAAAACACATACATACACATCCGCCACACATGCACACTAAGGCCAATTTAGCATCATCAGTCCAACTAACCTTTATGCCTTTGGAATGTGGAGGAAAACCAGAGCACTGTAAGGAAACCCACAAACACATGAGGAGAACATGCAAACTCTGTGCATGGAGGATCCGGGACACAAACCCTGATCTCCTCACTGAGGAGCAGCAATGCCAACACTGTGCCTAAATTAGGCAAATAAAGTATATTGCCTGAAGCTAAAGACCACCACCCAGTTTAAGTTTAGTTTTAAAAGAAATGCACATTTTACTGAAAATTATATGTGCAGTAATGCCTGAAATCCTGTGAAATTAAAGGCTGTGCATATTTATTATTTAATTTATTACTAGATCATAACTCTTCTTATATTTGTTATACAAATAATTTGGAATACCACATGATAAATACTTTTACAATTGTAATAGGAGAAAAATCTTCTAACCTAATTAAACTTTTAAATTCCAAATCATCCTATGATACTACATACGTAAGTATGAGAAAAGTACAATGCTGTGTCTTATCAATTTTATTACAATAATTGACAACATTTCTACTTGGCTGATCAGATGCTTTCTCAGTGGTTTTTGAATGTTTTAAGAAGGAAGGTAATTTTATGCATAGATGCATATAAATATCCTACAGTTTCTGCATAATGAGACCCTTTAAAATCCACTAGGTGTTAATTGGGTAACACCTATCTGTGAGATCCCCAGCTGTGACAAACAGGTCTGTAAAAATTGGACTTCAACAGGTTTTCAGCTGCAATAACGTAACATACTCACTTCACCATCCATTCTTTTTCTTTAAGAAGGTTCACTTTATAAATTGACAATATCATAGTTTAAAAAAGTATGTCTTGCAAATACCTGGTATTATTGTCCCTAATTTCTCAAGTAGAGACGGAATCAGTTTATCATGTTTCCAAAGTAAATGTTTGCTCTGTACCATCATTTGAGTAGATGGTGCATTACAGATTACGTTTTAAATAACCTGTATCTTAAACGTCTGTCCCAATGGTTGCACTTTTGGTATGTACACTAAATAGGTTTTATGTTTTCTTTCACACATTAAACTCTAAACTCACACCACAGATTTATTTAAATAGAATTACAAAATGTAAGACATTGTAAGAAAAAATGTAAAAAAATAAAACAGCTTGCTATGCCACATAGTTTGTTTTTTTACAGTCTTCTTGAATAGATGTAATATAGGTAGCCCCTGTTTTCAAATGTGATGCTTTGTAATTCTTATTAAGCCAGAATAAATAATTTGTTAAAGTCCTGTTTCATAGCAGTAACCGACATGAACATGTACTATATGGTGGTAGGTGTTATTGCACAGAATTACCAAAATTACTATATGAAAACTTCAGAATATTACATTCCGCATTTCACATGCAAACTTACACTGTCAAGTGGAAAATTGGTTTATGTGTCTAGTAAGCCATTACAGAATATATTCAGGACATTTGTAACAGGACTGAGTATAAAGAACAAGGACTTCTATTGCTTTTTTAACTCTTTATTCTTATATACTGCTCAAAAAAATTAAAGGAACACTTTTTAATCATAGTATAGCATCAAGTCAATAAAACTTCTAGGATATTGATCTGGTTAGTTAAGTAGCAGAGGGGGTTGTTAATAAGTTTCAGCTGCTTTGGTGTTAACAAAATGTGCAGTAGAGGGGCAACAATGAGACAACTCCCAAAACAGGAAAGGTTTAACAGGTGGAGGCCACTGACATTTTTCCCTCCTCATCTTTTCTGACTGTTTTTCACTGGTTTTGTATTTGGCTACGGTCAGTGTCACTACTGGTAGCATGAGGCGATACCTGGACCCTACAGAGGTTGCACAGGTAGTCCAACTTCTCCAGGATGGCACATCAATACGTGTCATTGCCAGAAGATTTGCTGTGTCTCCCAGCACAGTCTCAAGGGCATGGAGGACATTCCAGGAGACAGGCAGTTACTCTAGGAGAGCTGGACAAGGCTGTAGATGGTCCTTAACCCATCAGCAGGACCAGTATTTTCTCCTTTGGCAAGGAGAAGCAGGATGAGTACTGCCAGAGCTCTACAAAATGACCTACAGCAGACCACTGCTGTGAATATCTATGACCAAACAATCAGAAACAGACTTCATGAGGGTGGTCCTCTAGTGGGCTCTATGCTCACTGCCTGGCACCATGGAGCTTGATTGGCATTTGCCATAGAATACCAGAATTGGCAGGTGCACCTCTGGCACCCTGTGCTTTTCACAGATGAAAGCAGGTTCATCCTGAGCACATATGACAGACGTGAAAGGGTCAGGAGAAGCTGTGGAGAACGTTATGCTGCCTGTAACATCGTTCAGCATGACCGATTTGGTGGTGGGTTAGTGATGGTCTGGTGAGACATATCCATGGAGAGACGCACAGACCTCTACAGGCTAGACAACGGCACCTTGACTGCCATTAGGTATTGGGGTGAAATCCTTGGACCCATTCTCAGACCCTATGCTCGTGCAGTTCTGGGTTCCTCCTGGTGCATGTCAATGCCCGGCCTCATTTGGCGAGGATGAAGGAACTGATACCATTGAAAGGCCCTCACCCTAAACTGACCTAAATCCAATAGAACGCCTCTGGCACATTATGTTTCGGTCTATCCAACACCGCCAGGTTGCACCTCAGACTGTCCAGGAGCTTAGTGATGCCCTGGTCCAGATCTGGGAGGAGATCCCCCAGAACACCATCCGTCTTTTCATTAGGAGCATGCCCTGACGTTGTCAGGCATACAAGCACGTGGGGGCCATACAAACTACTGAGTACAATTTTCAGTTGCTGCAATGAAATTTCGGCAAAATGTACTAGCCTGCCACATCATTTTTTCACTTTGTTTTTCGGGGTGTCTTTGAACTCAGCCCTCAGTAGGTTGATAATTTTCATTTCCATCAAATAATGTGGCACCCTTTTCTTCTTAACGCATTACCCAGTCCATATCAGTATAGATATCCAGGATGATTTTTTTTCCCATTGAGATCTGATGTGTTTTCAAAGGGGTCCTTGTTTATATTTACTGTTTATATACTGTTTATATTTTAACAGTGAAGTGCACAATCCCATCTCTTATCATGAAACTTGACAGCTAATTAATGTCAGTGTTGGTCTATGATGGACCGGGTCCAGTCCATGCTCCCTGTTGTGTCAGGGGAGTCTCTTGAACCCAAACCATTGACAATCATAGACAAGGATGAGCTGGACAAATGAGACCATACATATGCAGCAAGGGATAAGTGCTTTCATTACAATCCCAAAAGAAAAACAGTGCAAACATTGTCCTGATTCAAATCAACAATAAATAAATAAAAAATCCAATATAAGCAGTGAAAATTTGCAGGTTAGATTTTCCAAAAAATAACTAAATCTGATAAAATGAGGTTAAAATTCCAAGACAGGAAGCACTTCTAAAACTTAAGTACACTGGGTATCCTTTCTAATGTCCAGTGTCTCCTCTGCCTATCCAAGACGGAATCCAAAAGCCAGAAGAGACATCCTGCAGACAAGCACAGTCAACTGTTCCTCTTTAGCTTGGGTCAATGCTGGCACCACAAGCTCCCAGCAGTTTACTGGGCCGTGCTCTTGTTCCTTTGTCTCCCATTGCCATTCTTTGGTCTTATGTGGCAGACTCCCTACGAGCATTGCGTCTCTCCAACTACCAATCTGGACCACCCTGTATTTATGTATCCATAGACACAATATTCTGTCTCATTCCTAACTGCAGTTAGCCCTTTAGAAGATTGAGGGTGTGGTGGGAAATGATCGGAAAAAAAGAGAACTAAACAATAATACTATATTATCAGGGGTGGCCAACTCCGATCCTGGAGAGCTACAGTGGCTGTGGATTTTTGTTCCAACCCAGTTGCTAAATTAGAAGCCAGTCCTCACTAATAACAGATCTTATTTATTTTCCTGGCTACCATGTCAGTTCATTTTTAAATCATAGATTTTTGTTTTCTTTCTACTAATACATGTATCATCCATGTGATTTAATACCTAAAACGGATGAGTAATTTTCAGTTCTTCTTAAACCAAAGAGTGAATGATAAATATGCACAGGTGGAAATGCAGACAGGTTAGATGTAAAACTGCTGGTTTCAGTTAAAACAATAAATACAGTTGTTTAAGACTCATGAAGCAATTAGGGTTGGAACAAAAATCTGAAGGCCCCTCCAGGACCAAATTTACTAAGCTCTGATTTAAAGGGTCTGAGTCTTAAACAGCATATAAACTAAACAAAGTTAATTAGTAGCAAAAACGAGTCACCAAGTTAGAAAACAGAATGAAATCCTGTAGCCCCTTTTGCTGTCCAGGATCGGAGTTGGCCACCCCTGCTATATATGTTTAAATAGACAGGAGGTGGTGGTAGCTTTCTTTCCTTTTCACTTTAACATGCTATTGATATCTTGGAAGTAGAACTAATACATATAAGCACAAATATTTCAATAATAAAAAGCTGTAGGACAAGTTGAAGTTTTCTTGTAAAGTATGCGATTTCCAGGATTTTTTTTACCTGCAACACAAGAGACTGCAACTGAGAGCACTTTTAGTATAGACCAAAAATATGACATTAACAGTAAAAATAACAATAAAAAGTATTGCATAATAATGAATCATTTTCAGATGTGATGTGGCAGACACTGCAGCTAACTGAATGTGTTTGCTAGGTATCTGCAGTGGCCTCTGTTTTGTCGTACTGAAAAATTGAGAGTATATGGTGAAGCAGATGTTTTTCATTATATCCTCTAAATACAGTATCTACTGTATATATCTCCAAATCAGGATTCAAAATAGTGCATAAACTGGTAAACACTCTGCAGACAGTCCTTTTTAATACCAAAAGCAAGAAATCCGCAACAGAGACACAGAATGCAATGTACAGTATACCATGCAATTCACGCCCAGCTGTATATATGGAACTAATATCTAAAACACTCACAACGTGTATATATACAAGAACATCGTAATTCTGTTAGAAAGACCCACAATTTCTGATATACACACATACCAATTCAACCGGATACACATTTAACTGGGACACAGTGCAAGTAAGATTAAGGGGCAATACTAAAAGAGCCAGAGAGCTGGCTGAATCATGGCTATCAAATGAAACTACCGTTAACAGATGCTTGGACATTACCAAGCATATGCAGTCTTAAGAAGAACATCCAAATAATAAAAAAGACTATGACCAACACCCTCTGAACCCCACCTTATTAATCCTCCCACTTGCTATTTGCTATATAATGCTTTTGATTCCTGTATTTCTAATCATTATTAACTAAGTTTATTTCTTCCACTTTATCATGATCCAACCAGACAAAAAAAAATGTGTTGTGGATTTGCCTAATATATTTCTTGTTATTATAGATCCAAGTACAAGACTGTTAGGAAAAATAATAGTAGCTGAACTCATATTAGGAAGCATAAACATAATTTTAAAACCAGAAAAAAAATGAAGACCAAAACATACATCCATATTACCTGCTGTTCTGCATTATACATGACCAGTATAATGGGACATGACAAACATGACCTCTGCTTGCCAGTAGATGGCAAGCCTGACAGGAACAAAACAAAACAGAAAAGACCCTAAAATCAGGCTTACAGATTCTTTTTTAGTAACATCTACTTATTTTCTTCATTGAGCTTAGTTTTATATTATGCAGTGTATTAGCAAGTGTCATCATGACAGCCATTTTGCCAATGGAAGTAATTCAGTGATTTAGAGGGATCGTCAGCTTTTTTCATCTCTGTTAGAGAGCCTGCTACTCCCAGTGTGACATTTTTTTTAATGTAAAATTGTTAAGACTTGCTTTTGATGTTTGTACCTTTGTGTAAATTTTAGTTTTTTTTTTTTTTGCATACTCTTTCTCAAAACAGTTGCAATGGAGACTACATATTATGCCCAGGAATGAAGAAAAAACATCTGAGTTATGGACTGTACAAGTGCATTGGTTTTCTGTAACTTGCTGTGTTACTCTTGTTTCATTTTATTTCTGTGTATTTGTAATATTTACCATTTTGTCATGATTGTCTGTACAGTGTCTTTAGAGGACAAGAACAAAAACTGGTTGCTTTAAATAAAGAAGCAGCCTTCAGAGAGAAGTATACATACTAAGTGAAAAGTGTAAAAAGACTCTTGAGGCATTGAAAGCCCAGTCTGCATCCGACTGTATTTTTTAAGTTCCACTTCTGAGTGGGTGGTGGCTCAAGAACATGGATTTTTAGTTTGAATGAGCTCTGAATATCAGAGACAAAGAAACTTTAGATTTTATGAGCCTTTTGCCCAGAAAGCAAGCCTGGGGGAAGGGACAGGTAGGATTTATAAAACCCAGATTTTCTTCAGGGACAGAAAGATAAGGAAAAAACTGTATAAAGTCAGATTGAACTGCTGATGAAGGGGGCTGATAAGAGATGAAGACCTGACCAGAAAAGGATGTCTCTGAGACTGAACAAACGATCACCATAAATGGTTTGATTTACTACCGAGACATTGTGTAACTAATAAGATAACTGTTGCCTGGATTTGACATACATAGTAAATGTGTTTCTGATCCTTGTCTGCTTTCAAAGCTACAGGATGTTCCAGGTTATCAGTATGAAATGCAACATCTTTATTTGCTATTGTTGATGGAAATAACTTTTGTATTAAAACTTAGTAAAGCTTGCTTTCTTACGAAGGATTAGAGAACTGTATATCCCTAAAGGTTAGTAAATGTAGGAATGGAAAAACAGAACTAGCAACAGAGATATAACATATAACTGTGTCCTACAGGTAAAGAATTTGTGCATATGAAACAGGGTTAACATTTTGAGGACAGACTTCCTAAAAAGCCTCTCCAACATTAAAAGAGTTTAACGCTGTGAAAGAGCAAGCAGGGTAAATATGATTTTAAATTACGATAAACAACAATATTGTTTGCTTATGCTCAACCGGAGCTACTTGTACAGGCAGTCTCCCAATTCTTACTACACACAATCAGGAGTTCAAAACAAAAACTTGCAGACTGCTCTATAAGGTTTCCATTAGTGAAGAGTGTGCAATTTGCATGAAATTAAATTTGCAAAAAAATCCACAAAATTGACACAGAAATGAAATTGTTTAGTTCTGTATGGGCATGATTGCATTACAAATTCCAAATGCATATGACTGTCATTTAGTGTTTAGATAAAGTTGTCTAGTGAAAGAAAAGTCATTTTCTATCTTGTGTAGAAAATTTTTAAGGCCATCAATGTGTTGCGTTGGTTCTGATTGTACAATGCCCACTTTGCCATGTATGATGACAGTTTTGATAATCGCAATCTAAAAAATGTGTCACAGACTGAAATGGTACTTGAGACATCTGTCAAAGGTGCTTGCAGCATCCATACTATTGTATGAGCCTTATCTGTGGGAATTAAGTAACAGGAAAGAAAATTGCCTGGTAATGGCAAGGGGTAGGCCCCCCACGTAGTGCGTTTTCCCATGTAAGGTACTGTGTTTTGTGTGCTGTCAATTACCTACTAACAAGGCCTTAGGGAGCAGCTTTTCTTTCCAGAAAAAATCTTACTAGTGAGTCAGTGTTTTGTGATCACAAAGTTACATGCAAAACCAATCTTAGCAACACTTGGCTGTTTCGCACATCACTAATGTCCATTATTATCTTCTGTTTTTGAAACCCAACTCCTAAGGAATTATAGTACAGACTGCTTTGGTGGTTTATGTTAATATCACTGCAATTTTTGTGACCCATTCATTTTTTCATGTCATTATGACTTGCAACAGAAAAGCTGTTTGTTGGAGACCATTGCTAGATCCATTTTCATTTTTGCCCTAGAAAACAAAAAGCAAGCCAAAATAAAATAAGGGTGTATTTTAGAACAAACAAACAAAAAATCTTTTCCTTCTTCTACCAAAACAAAAGGAAAGTGTCATGTTTCTTTTTTTCCTGGTCTTCTAAGAAACAGAATCTCCTCCTTCATTGACCAATGAAGCAAAAGTGTTCTGTGGTGGTATTATGTTATATACTGTAGCTAAAAGCACAACTTTAAATACTGCTGCTTACAGAAAAGTCACATTTCATGTTTAAGCTAGGTTTGTTGTACAAAGCAATAATTTGTTTACTAAGCATGTCATTTTTCTCTTGGAAATGTATATCTTATAATATTACATTGTATGCTAATGCAAACAATAACCCCGGACACACACAAGATATAAAAGGTGCAGTCTGTAGTTCTTTAAGAGCTACTGAGGTAGATCAGGAGATCACAATCTGTCGGGCTATTTGACACATTGCCTAGTCTCTTTATATCTTGTCTGCCTACCTTTAGTCAGTTGTGCTGTCAAATAATTAGTTGTGTCTAAAGGTTGAATTGAGCTGGAGGAATATGTTCATATTTCTGGCACAATTCTTTGGCTGCTTCTTTACACTGCTGCTCCAATAAATTGGTTATTAATAGAAAGCACTTCCCAGTGAATGTCTAAGAAATAAGAATCTCCTGTCTACTGATGGAACAGGTTGTTTTAGACAAGAAACAGTGACAGGCCTTTTAAAATTTTGCTCTGGAGAATCGAATAGCATTTTAAAGTGTTTTTCTGTCTGACGTGCATTCTAGTCTGTCTAAATGCTGCTCCAAGTGTATTTGCCAGATTGTATGCTTCATTAAACAAGGCAGTATGACTGAAATGCTTTCTTTACTGGCTTGCACTTCTGCATAAAATTAAAAATTTGTAAAAGACAAATATCATGATTCTTTTTTCATGAGAAGTTTCAGGTACATGTAGAACATAATAGCCAATTTGCTGTAAAGACTGAGAAAATTTGGCAGTGAGACTCAGTCTAAAATTTACTTGATTAAACTCTTAGTTTCATATTCCTCTAACTGAAATAAATAACAGATTTTGTGAAAAAACAAACAGGCATGCTAAGTCTGCTATTTGCTTTTTTTATTATATCAATATATAAACATGTGCACAGAAACATATAAATATATCAACATTTTTCTAAATACATTTAGGCCAGGGAAAACATTCATATATGAAATGTAAAACAAATCTGTGGTACTAAACAAACCCGAACGTTTACATTATTAAAATTTTACTATGATGATAATCATTTGGAAAATTTGGAGATGACATGAGAGACGTGAATTTAATATTCAAGTGAAGGTAGTTTCTATCCAGTGTAACAAGAAGAGACACGAGGCATGGCAAGGTTTGGGGCAGCCACCCGTTTAATGCGGTTTCCTGGCTGCAAAAGCAAATGATTCATGAGAGTCAAGTTTACACGACAGAGTCCAAAACAGAACTGCCTCCCAGAGAAAAAGCGGGAGGCTTTATAGGACGTTGGGTGGAAGTGACGTCGTTCTCGGGCCCGGAAGTGATGTCGTCCTCAGGGCCGGGACCGGAAGTGATGTCATCCTCGGGGCCGGAAGTGATGTCATCCTCGGGGCCGGGGCCGGAAGTGATGTGTCCCGATTCGAGGTGGTGGCTCCTGGTGGGATTTCCCAGGAAAGACCTGTAGGGAACTTAGAAAGAGTGTCAGCGTACCCCGCCCCCCCGGGCAGATTTATAATCAGTCCTCTCTAAGCCCTTCAGCTGCCTCCTATGCACACGTGTGTGACACCAGGTACATGTTATACTTGTTTAGTCACTTGCAACATATGTATTGTCACTTTTGATTTGGAACGGATGGGCTTCAGGGTATCTCCTTACGGTCAATGTGATAGGTATGTGATAACACATTGGGAAGAGAGAGGTTACTGTTGCTTACACTGTCTTCTCCTTCTCTCCCCACAGCACTGAGATACCCCCACTGAGGGCACCTGACTCCACCCCTTCCGGTTCCCCATTTATAAGAATGCCAGACTCCTGGAACGCGGCGTCATTGGATGAGTTGCTAGATGGAATTCCTCTTACAAATTGACTTGTAAAAAGAAGAAGTTTCATTTGTTATTTTTGCCTTAGATACAGGGTAACCGCACCAAGACTAGCATAATTTTTATTTTTCTCTCATATTAAACAGGACAACCCTTTTGGCGCTCCATATTTTGATCTGGAAGTCTGTCATTCCTTCATCCAGCCACAGACTATATCAATAATTTGACTGCCGGTTCTGAAATGATGATCATTTAATATTTGAATGATGCTAACCTATAATTTTTTACCTGTATTTCTGTTTTAGCATGGAGTTGTTCATTAATATTGAGTAAAACTTTATTATCTTTGTGAAAAGTTGTTTTTACTTAGAACCTGATAAATTCTAGGCAATTCTTATTGGCAACATGTGCAGTAGACATAACAAGTGAATTCTGGTAAATTCTTGTCATTGAGCAGTTATACTACCCTTTAATATGTGTTGCAGTCAATGTTTAGTGCAATGGTATGTCTGTAAACATAGCTGACAGTTGTGACAATGTTTGGTGTTTAAGGTCAGAGTTACAAAAGTTTAGTACAGTGTGGCAGATGGCCCAGACACAGACAGGCGGACATCGTTTGTTCATCCAACACACTTATTTATTATATACAATATTATGTGGACCCCCAGTGCCTCCAGCATCGATCCTCCAAAGTCCAGGCCTCACAGTCCAATTGCCTTTCTCCTGGCCGCCTCCAGTCCTCTCTCCAGCTCCGTCCTTCTTCCACCCAAATTCCGCTACTGAATGAAGGGAGTTGGCCCCTTATATAGGAACCCGGATGGGCTCCAGCTGCTTCCCGGCATTCCTCCGTAGACACGCCCCAGTGTGATGGAAGTGCTGGCTGCGTACACGGAAACCCTCCGGGTGTCGACTGTCTTCTTCCCTCCAGCACTTCCTGGTGTGGCGGAAGTGCTGGGCTCCAGGTTTCTTCAGGCACGGGCCACTACAGGGTTGGCCCCCAATGCAACCAGGGCGGTCGCCCCCTCGCGGTCTGGAGGAGGTACGAGCCCTCCTCTGGTCCTCCTGGGCCCGACTGGGCTCCACCCCCAGCCGGATGCCACAACAGTTGGAGTGTGTTGTTACTATGATTAGGGTTTCAGTATTTCATATTTTGAAATGTCACATTAGTTTGGAAATGTAAACTAAATAATTATACAAGTACCTGTGTGAAAATAACTTTTTATAAGATATTGATATGGTATTTGAACATTATCATATTTGTGCAACAACAACTGGCTTTATTCTGTTAACAGTGCTATTGGTAAACTTTGGAACTAAACAAAAAAACAGTATATACTTTTAGGTTTGTGTTGATAGATGCTATAAAAAACAGTAAGCAAAATACAGTGTACCTATGGAAAGACAGAAACTGATACTTCATATTGCTACATCCTGCTCTCTGCTTATGGCGTCTTCTCCGTTGGATGAAGAGGAATATTTTTGGTTTCCTTCAAATGAAAATTTTCAACTGATTTTACTGCAGAATGTAATTGTTCAACATTACCAAGCTAGGTATAATGTTATATTTTAATTTAACAAAGTAGTATTTATCTTTTAGCCAAGGAAGGAGCAGAATTTTTTGCTGTTGATCAACATAATACAATTCTTAAAAGCACCTTGTTTCCAAGAAAGTAACAACCTGTGCTGGTTATGGTTGAATTAGTCAAGTTGCTCTTATTTTTTCTAATGACATGCCTGATTACAGCTTGTTTCTGTTAATCCAACATTGCTAATTTTCAGCATCTTCCCTTAAATCTCCATGTATATAAAAACATGTTTAAACAAGTTAGAAGACATCAGGTGTGTTTGGGGACTTACTGTAGTTAACTGAATTGAAAGTTGGACCGTTGTACTTTTTTAGGTTACTATAAAAAGTCAAGTATCAAATTTCGACTTATTAAAATTTTTTTAACAGTGAGTCATATCCAAAAATAGTGCTGATTGTGGAATGCAATTACATCTGTTAGTAGCCTACATTAAAATGATGCTTTTTAATGCTACTTTACAATATCTTGTAGCTGAAAACATAGGCTTATGGTGCTTCAATAATTTATATATATAGCAGATTCCAATTCAAAGGATGTAAAAATTACATTGATTCATAGCATACTGTTTGTTGTTGGTTGTTAAATGTATGTAAGTAATTGTAGTTCAAACACCTTAAACATAATATTTTTGAAAGACATACATGAAAAAGAATCTTAGGGTAAAATTGTTGTTTGCTTTAGAAAATGATGTACAGCAGGTCACAGAAACACTGAATATTTATAATGGACAGATAATGCTGTTGAGAGGTTGGTTTTATTGTAATATACAGTAAGTATATATTTGTTCACTCTATGCTACAAAATTACATTTACATAGTTCCTTTCCTCTTATATTAATTCCTAAATAAGTGATACAGAAGTGAGCTGGTGTAGTAGAGGTCCAGCTTGCACAAGCTGGCATTTGACTAACTTTTTCTAGAGATTCATTTGGTTTCCAGGAAGGGCCATTAAATGAGTGAAACTGGAAATGTGCAAAATATACAAGTTAAACTCTCTTCTCTTACTACAAATTTGAAATAGTAAATTAATCTATAACTGAAGTTGCACAAAATGTGAGTCTTTTTTAATAAAGACAAGTTTGAAATTTTGCCAATGCTATTCAGTTGGAGATACTGAAATTTTAAAAATTGCTACCACTGTATTAAAGCTATCTCAATGAAAATTGAACTTTCCTAGCAACAGTCCTTGAAGGACAAATGTGACAAATTTCAACAAAATTGGACCAGTGGGAGCTGAGCTATTAAATGGTGATCACAGTAGGTGCTTTATGCATTATATTTGGAGGCACTGGAATAATGCCAATAATTTGTACAGACGCTCTTGACTGATATCAGTTGCAGCTGAGCATGTGACTATCATCACACTCAGCTTTATTCTCAGTGTACTTACAATACCCTGTATATATTGTATCTTCCTATTTCCATAGGTATAATGACAAAAATTAATTTAGTGTTTAGCAGTTTTCTTTAATAACACAATAAATGATATTAGATATAATATAATAAATCCCTCAAAGGTCAGTACCATTAACCTCTATCTAGCTCACTATAATGAAATAAATTCCTTCACTAAAATAGGTTTACCTGAACTTCATAGATAGCTAGATAGATAGATAAATGTGACAGTACAGGATGCTTTTGCTCCTCCAAACCCCCAGACAACACGTCCAGACACCAGGTAAAATATAAGAAATGAATTTAATTTCTGTAATACTGTGCACAAAGTACCTCCACCTCCATGATACACAAAAATACTCAATAATAATCAATAAATCACAATAATAAATCCTCCTCTCCACCCAGCAGCTCTGTCACAATCCCTCCCAACTCCGGCTTGGCTTGCTGGGTTTCCCACAGTCCTTTTATAGTCCTTGACCCAGAAGTGCTTCTGTCCTTCAGTCCATGTGTTTCCATAGCACTTCCGGGTTAGATGGAAACACTTCTTTTTCTTCAGCCCGGAAGTACTTCATTTCTTCCGTCTCCGTGACTAGGTAGTACTTCTGGGCTATAATAGAAACACTCGTGCCTCCCTGCAGAGGCCCCCACAGTATGCAGGAGGGCTGTGAAGTCGAACTCCATTGTCCATGATGCCCTGCGGAAATTCGGGGCACCTCCATGTTGTAGTGAGGACTCCATCTAGCGGCCTGGGGGTGTTGGCTGGGATAAACTGACGGCCATCTCTCACAATAGATAGATAGATAGATAGATAGATAGATAGATAGATAGATAGATAGATAGATAGATAGATAGATAGATAGATAGATAGATAGATACTTTATTAATCCCAAGGGGAAATTCACATGCTCCAGCAGCAGCATACTGATAAAAAACAATATTAAATTAAAGAGTAATAAAAATACAGGTATAACAGACAACAACTTTGAATAATGTTAATGTTTACCCAATGGGTGGAATTGAAGAGTTGCATAGTGTGGGGGAGGAACGATCTCCTCAGTCTGTCAGTGGAGCAGGACAGTGACAGCAGTCTGTCGCTGAAGCTGCTCCTCTGTCTGGAGATGATACTGTTCAGTGGATGCAGTGGATTCTTCATGATTGACAGGAGCCTGCTCAGCGCCCATTGCTCTGCCACAGATGCCAAACTGTCTAGCTCCATGCCTACAATAGAGCCTGCCTTCCTCACCAGTTTATCAAGGCGTGAGGCGTCCCTCTTCTTTATGCTGTCTCCCCAGCACACCACCGTGTAGAAGAGGGCACTCGTCACAACCGTCTGATAGAACATCTGCAGCATCTTATTGCAGATGTTGAAAGACGCCAGCCTAATTAAAACCTTCCACTTGTACCCTTGAACCAGTCCCAACATGCTTTCTTAAAGAAGTTTCTGAGGTACTCATTGATAGTGTCCCTGATATAGTTAACTCCTCATTAGATACTGGGGTCTTCCCAGATTCTCTAAAGACAGCCATAGTTAAACCCCTGCTCAAGAAAAATAATCCCAAAGCCTGTGTCTTTTACAACTGTCAAACTATTTCTAACATGTCTTTTTAAGTAAAATTCTAGAAAAGGCAGTTTTTAATCAGTTAAATAATTACTTGAATAAAAGCATCATTCTTGACAAGTTTCAGGTTTTAGGCCAAATCACACTACAGAAACTGCATTGGTTAAAATAATTAATTACCTACAAGTTAATGCTGACGCAGGCAGTATACTATAACTGTTCTCCTTCTATTAGACTTGAGTGCAGAATTCGACACCATAGACCACAGCATTCTTGTTAATCATCTTAGCCAATGGATTGGTCTCTCTGGCAATGTCCTAAATTGTTTTCAGTCTTATTTAACACACAGGAATTTTTTTATTAGTTATGGTGATTGAAGCTCAAGGATCCATGATATTTTATGTGGGATACCAGAAGGATCTATTCTGGGCGCACTATTATTTTCAATGTACATGCTCACATTAGGCCAGATTATCACAAAACACAATGTGAACTACCACGGTTATACAGGTGACACACAGATGTACTTATCTATGGCACCAGATGATCCTGACTCTCTGTGCCCTCTGAACAAATGTCTATCGTGTATTACTTCCAGTCTCTGCCACAACCACCTTATCAAATTACTTGTGATGATAGAATGAAAGCAGATACTCTGTCTACTAGACTCACTACACTAAATTGTCTAAAATGAAGATGAAAAATAATAAGACTAACTTTAGCAGCTTTATGTTAGGTAGAATGCCCAGTAAGGGCTGGGCGGTCTTTTGGTCTGGAACACCTGCAGATCTAATAAAAATTTATCTTCAGATTAGAATTCTACTACTTGTATATCTTTGTTAAATAAGCACTTATTAATTCTATATAAATCATTTTTATACAGTATATTATTTAATTAGTTATATATAATTATCTGACTATAATTTGCTATTTTGCTTTTTCTCTTGAAACTTCTATTATACCGTGTAAAGCACTTTCAGTTACATTCCTTGTGTGAAAATTTGCTACAGAAATAAAAATGTTGACAAACCATTATGTCAGTAGCAACACTGATACATATTTTACAAGGGACAAGAGTAATTGATTGTTTATACACGTTTATAATACATGAGTAATTCAGAACAATAACACAAGAGTGGCATAAATGTTAGTGGCATTGATTGGTTCTCCTTTATAGTCAACAGAGAAATAAAACAAGCAAGTGCTCCTTGTTTGTGACTGAGTAAGAATTTTGGGGAGCTGGTATCTCAAGCTGTTACCTCTCTTTGGTTCCAGTCATCCAGAATTACAACTAGTTTCTTGTGACTTTTACAATGGAATTAGGAAATTTAAGAAATTGATTCATGATTCGGCAATTAAAATTACCAAAAGCGCTCCATTTACTGCAGTCTGGCTCATTTCTTTCATTTGCTTGTGTTTTGGCCCTTCCATGCCAGTTGGGCCAGATGTGTAATATCATTTGTGATACAAAATGTCCTGGGTGTCATAACATTTAAAAAGTGAATGATGTTATCACAATATTTATGTTCAATAATTAAAACAACAACAGTGGATGCAATGAAGGGTGGTGTTACCAGAAGAAGCAGTGATAATTTAAGCAATGATCATTTAAAAAAACTGAAAACAAAAATGGCTCCCTGAGATTCCAAAATCCAGATTCATGACACATTGTAGAAATGTTATGATCAATGAAAATGTTGATTTATGTAGAGATACATTTTATAAATTCTTCATCTCTGTGTTCATTGGATGACATACAGAGCTACCCTGCAAACTAACAAACATACATCTAAGTACATTATGACTGACACACAGAGCATTTCAAACCAACAACTACAATACAATACAATACAGTTTGTTTTTGTATAGCCCAAAATCACACAGGAAGTGCCGCAATGGGCTTTAACAGGCCCTGCCTTTTGACAGCCCCCCAGCCTTGACTCTCTGAGAAGACAAGGAAAAACTCCCAATAAAAACCTTGTAGGGAAAAATGGAAGAAACCTCGGGATAGGCAGTTCAAAGAGAGACCCCTTTCCAGGTAGGTTGGGCGTGCAGTGGGTGTCAAAAAAAGGGGGTCAATACAATACACAGAACAGAACAAATCCTTAATACAGCATAATAATAAAAATTTTAGAAGCACCGGAGCAGAATTTAACAGTAGATTATATCAAATAATAAGATTTGGATATTTTTAGAGTCATGAAGACCTCATCCATCAAGCTGCCTCCACATTTGGCCATTCCATGGCTGAAACGTTGCTTGGCCAGCCAATCCGATGAAAGGACCCCTTTTTCCCATGATTCCTGTGATCCTCCATCAGGGATGACTTTACCATAGGCAGGCAAACAACTTGGCAGGTGGGCTGTGGCACCAATTGCCACATTTGAGTACCGAGAACAGAAATAGAATAGGTATGGGTTAGTATATAGTTTAGGGGCCCTGTAACTAAAAGCTTGACCTCCCACTGTTATTTTATTAATCCTTGGAATCCTAAGCAGACCAGCATCTTGAGATCTTAATGTGCACTCAGGTTTGTAAGTCATGATAAGTTCAGACAAGTAAGCCGGACCTTGGCCATTTAATGCTTTATATGTTAAAAGGAGGATTTTGAAATCTGCCCTAAACTTAACTTGGAGCCAGTGTAAGGATTTAAGAACTGGAGTTATGTGTTCATATTTTCTTGTTCTTGTAATAATTCTTGCAGCCGCATTTTGGATTAACTGGAGGCTGTATAAAGAACAGTTTGAACAGCCAGTGAACACTGCATTGCAGTAGTCAATCCTACTAGAAATAAATGCATGAATTAATTTCTCAGAATCCTGTTTATTTAGAAAGCGCCTTAATTTCCTAACATTTTTAAGATGAAAGAAACATGTTTTGAACAACTTTGTAATATGTGCTTTAAATGACATGCTAGAATCAAAGATAACTCCTAGATTGTGGGCTGATTCAGTAAAATTAATTGGGATTCCAACTGAGTTAAACGATGGCAAAATATTGCTGTGATCAGCGTCATTCCCTCCAACAATTAACATCTCTGTTTTATCTGTATTTAAAGACAAGTAGTTATCATTCATCCATTCCTTTAATTTACTAACACAACTAATTAAAGACAACATCAGAGAAACTTCATTTGATTTAAATGAAAGGTATAACTGGGTATCATCTGCATACGAGTGAAAATTACCTTATGTTTCCTAATGAGAGATCCCAGTGGAAGCATGTAAAGTGAAAACAGTAACGGTCCCAGTACTGAGCCCTGGGGACACCATATTGAACTTCTGTGTATAATGATGGAGTACTGTCAGCACATTTCTGTACATATTGGAATCGATTTGATAAATAGGAACTAGGTGCTTCGGTGCTTTCCGCGTTCAGCTGAATCACTAAGAGACCGTCGGCTTTAAGTTTCCACCACCCACTGAGCGATTGACTTTAATTTCTCACTGACGGTTATTTCTACTGGTCAGCTGCCGGCTTTACCTCAGGTGAACTTGCTCGGGTGCTTGCGTAGGGCTCTGTACCTGTGGGAGACTCCGCTGCTCTCTGCTTCCACTCGCTGATCCGCTGATCCGCTCTCAAACTGTCTCCTATTTCTAATATACATCTGTTGAAGCAACTTGAACACATTCTCAGTGATAGAACTTAGGGTCATTGGGTGTTTTAGGACTTTAACTATTATACATCCTCAACTTGCCGACCCAGCCAAGGGCAATCTATCCCTGGCCTGGGTTCAAGAAATGTTGTGTACCATGGATCATCACTTCTGATCCAAAGCTATCTGAATGCCTATTCTGTAATCCTCTGTGATACTCTTGATGGCTTTCTTCATGTACAGGACAGTGATGGCAAGGTACTGGAGGGTTCAGTATAAAGATTTGCCAATAAAGCTGCTGCAGCCCACATCAAAATCCTCCAATGAGCATGTCAATTGTTTTTTTCTGCATTCATTGACCAGATCCTTATATTTTGATGTTACAGACATCAGGTCACTATCTGGCCTGAGGGTGGTTACAATAATGGCACCAGGGAACCTATGCTGACCGACAAAGTTGACCAGCAGCTGCCAGTGTCAAGTTGTAGTGAGTATCCCGTCTGGTTTTCTTTACTGCAATCGAAGCTTCTCTCTTCCCTTCACAAACATAACCTGCTTTTTTTGATGGATCTTTTTACTTTTGGATATTCCTATGCATAAGGCATTCATGATTGCCTTGACCATCTGGTCATGGCACCAAGCAGTACTGCCCTTCTAACAGGGCCTTTAGGCAGCAACATAGAAAAAGAGTCTCACATTTGATTATTGAAATTAGCTGTAAGATGAAATTCACCATCACTACTGTATAATGATAGCAGTGTTTTTTTGGCTGAATTAATCTCCACCATCACTATTTTTTTACTTTAGTGACAATGAACTTAAGTTTATTCCAACTGCACTCTTTAATCAGACTTAATTATTGCATTCCAGTATGTAGACTCATCCTAATATGATATAAACCTTAAAGAGTGGTATCATGATAAAACTAAATCATTCTTCAAGAATCTTAATGTTAAAATAATACATACAAAAAAGTTCCTTTAATACATTATGTTTACTTAAAAGCTCTAAGTTAACCTCAGGCAAACATTTATTTCAAATCATATTGCCTTATCTTCTAGGTCCCACTCCCTGCCTGCCTGCTTTTCATTTTTTTCAATGACAGCAACACATAATTCAATATTGCACATTATCAGATCATCACAAGCTTTATAATTATCAAAAGCATTTATGCAAATGAAGAGACAGCAACATTTGTATAATAAAAAGTACACACTGTATATATTGACTGTACTGTTTAAAAATTATCAGGTATTAATTAAATATCAGAAAGAGACTGATGTGAAACCTCTACATGCAAAGTTCAAGTACCCGACCTTTCAAACTGAGCAAAATTGACAATTAGCATCAAAAATGCAATATAATTGCTTCAGGAAAGGGAGAAATCTTATGCAGGGCAGACAGCATGCAGTTGTCTCTCTGTTTAGTACTTAGTAAAACAGAACTTAACATTTAACAAATGCTGAAAGCTAAAAAAGGATGAAGTCAGATAACTAAAAAAATCATCAAATGACTGGTCTTTTTCTTGCTTAGAACACAAGTACTTCTAATGGATAGAAAAATGAAATGTGACAAATAATTTAAAACAGAATTATACAGATTGTTTTAAATTACACTTTGTTATTAAACTTGTTATGGCAATGTATGTAAAGAATGGAGAAGAACATCATCATTTTGATATTCAAAACAAAAAATGAGACTGAATACAAAGAAATTTCTTTTAAAAATTTTATTTCATCAGTTCAAAATCAAAACATTATTTTAATCTTCATGACTTATGACTGGTTTAGATGAAGCTCATTACTCTGTGTGTTTAAATATATATATATATATATAAGTTGTGCTCATAGGTTTACATACCCTGGCAGAATTTGTAAAATGTGTACCATACTTTGGCTTCTCAGGCAAATGACATTTCATTTACTTTTAGAGGAATCCAAATTAAACTATAAGGCATCAGAGAACAGCACAACCATTACACAAAACATAGTAATAAGGAAAATAATGAGATGGTCCCTGTTCAAATGTCTGCATAACCTTAGTTCATAATACTGTTTATTGCCCCCTTTAACATCAATGATGGCATATAGTCTTTTGTGATAGTTGTGGACAAGGCCCTTGATTTTCTCGGGGGTACAGCTGCCCATTTTTCTTGGCGAAAAGCATCCATGTCCCGTACATTCTTGGGTTATCTTGCATGAACTGCATGCTTGAGATCCCCCCTAAGTGGTTTAACGAAATTGAGGTCAGAACACTGTGTTAGCCACTCCAACAGTTTTCTCTGCTGTAGCCACCGAAGGGTCAACTTGGCCTTTTTTTTAATTCTTGTCATGTTGGAAGATCCAAGTGTATCCCGTGTGCAGCTTCTGGACTGATGAATGCAAGGTGTCCTCCAATATTTTCCAATAACATGCCTCTTGCCGATTAATGTTCACTAAGTTACCTGTGCCGCTGTAGTTAACACACCCCTACAACATCAAAGACCCACCTCCAACAGTAGGGATGGTGTTCTTTTCATCACAGGCTTTGTTGCATCCTCTCTAAACATAACATTTATGATTGTAACCATAAAGTTCAATTTTGGTCTCATCATTCCAAAGGAGTTTGTTACAGAAGTTTTCAGGCTTGCCTAGATTCTGGTTAGCATATTGTAAGTGAACAATTTTGTGACATTGGCATAATAAAGGCTTTTTTCTTGCAATTTGACCATGCAGCCCATTTTTGTTCAAGTACCTCCTTATTGTGTGTCTTGAAACAGCTACACTGCTTCTTTCCAGAGAAGTCTGTATCTCAGCTGAAGTGGCTTGTGGTTTTTTCTTGGCAGCTCAACAAATGATCCTGGCTGCTGTGGCTGAAATCTCGGTCGGTCTACCTGACCGTGGCCTGGTAACAGTAAGCCCCTAAATTTCTCATTTTTTATCAGTGTTTGAACACTACGGACAGGCAGCTTCAGATATCCAACTATCTTTTTATTTCCTTTTACTAATTTATACCAATGAACAACCTTTCCTCGCAGATCCTTTGACAGTTCTTTTGCTTTCCCCATGGGTTGGTATCCAGCAAACTCAGTGCAGCTCTGCATGAATTTCAATAGACTATTTATACATAGACACTGATTACAATCAAAGAGGTTACAGGTGTGGACACTCTCCCTTAATTACCCTTAATTTGAACCTGTGTGTATCAACTTGTGTGTATATTATTACCCTCAATATTCAAGGGTATGTAAACTTTTGATGAGGCCCATTTGGGTGATTTCAGTCATCAATATGATTAAAAAGGACACATACAATTATGTGATAATAAATTGCTTTGCCAATACTCCTGATTAAAAGGAAAGCTTTCTACATAATTACTTATATTTTCCAAACAATGCCCGATATTTCACAAATTCTGCCAGGGTATATAAACATATCAGCATGCCAAGTGGCAGGGGTCATCATACAACAACCCAGTCAGCACAGCCTTAAGGGTCTTTGGGAAAGGAAATGTAGCCCTGTGGGAGTCCCTACGGGCCAATAGAGAGCGCTGTCAGGAAAGGATCTTCCTGCTTTCTTTAAGGCCCAGAAGTGCTTCCCCGAAGGTACAGCATGACACCAGAAATGGCTTAAATTAATGCACCCTGCCACACATGGACAATTCAGATTTGGGAGGCAGCAGGCAACATTCAACTAGGGGACGTAAGGAGGATGAATTGCTGGTTTATTGTTGGTTTATTTCATTAGTCTGGCTAATTGTTGGAAAGGTGCTTTTGGGAAGAACGAAAATCCTTTATTTTATGTATGTATTGTGTATAGGGCAGCACGGTGGCCCAGTGGTAGCGCTGCTGCCTCGCAGTTAGGAGACCTGGGTTCTTTCCGGGTCCTCCCTGCGTGGAGTTTGCATGTTCTCCTGTGTCTGTGTGGGTTTCCTCCGGTGCTCCAGTTTCCTCCCACACTCCAAAGACATGCAGGATAGGTGGATTGGCGATTCTAAATTGGCCCGTGTGTGTGTGTGTCCTGTGGTGGGTTGGCACCCTGCCTGGGATTGGATTTGTTGGCTGGGATTGGCTCCAGCAGACCCCCGTGACCCCATGTTCGGATTCAGTGGGTTAGAAGATGGATGTATTGTGTACTGTATCGCTATGCCTATAGTTTAGTGCTTTCTAGTGCTCCCCTCTGGTTACTATATATATATACAGTGACGCAACAGTGATCTCACTTCTGCTTGATCCACCAGATCCTGCCTCTTCTGGACTAATCATCTAAAAAGACCACTGCTGCTGGAAGTAGAGGTTCATTTAAAGCTGGAGACCTTTCTGACCACTAGGAATGTTTTCAGTATTTGTCCACAGCTTATGATGTAGTTTTGCACCCTTGTGTGCCTTTATATTTTATTGTTGTTTTATTTCACACTGATTAAACAGGGTTTTGGCTGACACTCCAACTCTATATCCTTGAACTTGTGCCTCTGTTTTACAGTGACATAGGCAGCAGGATTTCACAGAGGAGACATGTGAGACCCCATGATCACTGATGTCATCAGAAAAAGGTACAAACAACAGCTGAAGCTACAAGTAGCGGCATAACAGATGAAATTCATGGAGGCACAGGCTCAAAGAAACACAAAAGAAACATTGAGAGCTGGGACATTCATGGACACTTGATCTCTTGCAGCCCTGCAATCATTTTTTAGTCTTTTTAATAATTTTCAAAAGGTCTGCAACACAA